>NC_142870.1:81855862-82162068 GCF_051225735.1 Oryctolagus cuniculus | reverse complement strand
GAAAGAAAGAAAATGTGGGGCAGTAGGAATAACTCATTGATACACTGACTGAAAAATAGCTTAAAACTGCATCCATTTATCCTACAAATCTGTCAACCAGCTGAGTTACCTACTTATGTTTTCACAAAGCCAAGATTAGTGTGTTGGCAGGTTAAGTGCCTGCCTGGAGGTTTTGGGAAGAGTTTGCTTCCAAGCTCATCTAACTTTTGATAGAGTTCAGTTCCTGTGGTAATAAGACTGAGGTCTCTGTTTCCTTGCTGATTGTTAACCACACTCAAATGACCATACTATATGACCTCCTCCATTTTTAAGCTGCCAGTGATGTGTCAAACCCATCTCATGCCTCAAATCTCTCTGACTTCCTCTTCTGCCATCCACAAGATTGATGTGGTGAGATTGGATTTACCCCCAAATCCCATCTTCCACATAAAAAAAATAAGATATGATGTGCTATATTCAGAGTCCCAGAGATTAGGGGTTCGCCCACAGTGCTCCTACCATCCAGCCTCTCGTGGTCACCATTTTCCTTTCTGTTTCTATGAAGTCAGCATTTTTAGATTCTACATACATATGAACATAAGTGATACCATGCAGTGTTTACCTTTGTGTGTCTGGCTTATGTCACTTAACATAATGTTCATCCATATTGTCATAATGACAGGATTCCCTTCTTTTTCATGGCTGAATAGCCTTTTATAGTGTTTACTCATGTATACATGTATTCAACATTTTTTTTTTTAAGATTTATTTATTTGAAAGGCAGAGTTACAGAGAGGCAGAGGCTGAGAGAGAGAGAGAAAGATCTTCCATCCTCTGGTTCACTCCCCAGATGACCACAATGGCTGGAGCTGTGCCAATCCAAAGCCAGGAGCCAGGAGCTTTATCCGGGTTTCCCACATGGGTTCAGGGGCCCAAGGACTTGGGCCATCTTCCACTGCTTTCTCAGGCCATAGCAGAGAGCTGGATTGGAAGTGGAGCAGCCAGGACTCAAATTGGCACCCATATGGGATACTGACACTGCAGACAGCAGCTTTAGCCACTATGCTACAGCACAGGCCCCACTTTGTCTTTTTGATAATTGCCATTCTAACAAGTTTAAAGTGATACCTCATTGTGATTTTAATTTTCATTTCCCTGCCTATTAGTAATGTTGAGGGTGTTTTTGTATACCTATTGGCCATTTGTATGTCCTTTTTTGAAAAATGTCTATTTAGGTGCTTTGTCCATTTTAAAATCAGGTTATTTGTTTTCTTGCTATAAATTTGTTTGAGACCCCTATGCTTTGGATATTAATCCCTTATCAGATGTAGGAGTTTAGAAATATCTTTTCCCATTCTGTAGGTTGTTTTTTCACTCTGTTCATTGTGTCCTTTGCTGTGCAGAAGCTTTTTATCTTGATGTAATACCATTTCTTTATTTTTGCTGCTGTTACCTGTGCTTTTGCAGTCATATCTAAAAAAAATCATTATCCAGACAGTGTCGTAGAGCCCCTTTCTCCTATGTTTTGGATTTACATATAAATCCAATCCATTTTGAGTTGATTTCTGTATGTGGTGTAAGATAAGGTTCTAATTTCATTCTCTTGCTTATGTATATCCAGTTTACCCAGAACCATTTATTTAGAAACTGTCCTTTCTCCATTGTTTGTTCTTGGCAGCTTTCCCAAAGATCAATTAACCATAAATGTGTAAATGTTTTTGGCTCTCTGTTTTGGTTCCCTGGTCCATCTGTCTGGCTTTATGCCAATATTGTACCGTTTTGATTATTGTAGCTTTATAGTAGATTTTTTTGGGTGATGCAATGCCTCTTGCTTTGTCCTTTTTGCTCAAGATTGCTTTGTCTATTTAAGGTCTTTTGTGGTTCTCTACAAGTTTTAGGGTTGTTTTTCTATTTCTGTGAAAATGTCATTGGAATTTCGACAGAGGTTGCATTAAATCTGTTGATTATTTTGGGTAGTGTGGTCATTTTAACAATATGAATTCTTCTAAGCCATGAACATGTAATTTCTTTCCATTTATTTTTGTCTTCATCAGTTCTTGCATCAGTGTTTTATAGTTTTCAGTGTACAAATCTTTCACTTAAACTTATGCCGTTTTTAAATGCTATTGTAGTTTTCTTGACTTCTGTTTTTACATAGCTCATTTTTAGTGCTACTGTTTTTATTAAGATTTATTTATTTATTTGAAAGAGTTAGAGAAAGAGAGGGAAGGACACAGAGAGAGTGATCTTCCATCTGCTGATTCCCTCCCCAGATGGTTGCAACCCCGAAGTCAGGAGCTTCCTCCAGATCTCCCACAAGAGTAGCAGGGGCCCAAACAGCTGGGCCATCTGGTGCTGCTTTTTCCCAGGCCATAACAGGGAATTGGACTGAAAGTGGAGCAGCTAGGATGTGAACTGGCTCCTATATGGGATGCTGACATCGCCGGCCCCAGTGCTATTGTTTTTCTGTGTTCGTTGTGTATCCTGCAACTTTTTTGGTTTACTAGTTTTAACAGTTTTTTGGTGGAGTTCATAAGATTTTCTATATAAGATCATGTTGTTTGCAAATAAAGACAGTTTAAATTTTTTTCTTTCTAATTTGGATGTTTTTTATTTCTTTTGCTTGACTTGTTGCTTTGGCTGGAACTTCAGGACTATGTTGAATAAAAGTGCTAAAAGTAGTCATCCCTGTCTTGTTCCTCATCTTAGAGGAGAGGCTTTTAACTTTTTGCTATTGAGTATGATGTTAGCTGTGGATTTACCATACATGTCTTTTATTGTGTTGAAAGAAATTCCTTCTGTATCTGATTTGCCTAGGATTTTTATCATAAAAGGGTGTTAATTTTGTCAAATGCTTCATTCTGCATCTATTAAGATGATCATGTTGGTTTTGTCTTTCATTTTGTTAATGTAGTGTATCATACTTACTGATTTGCATATGTTGAAAGTTTTATAGGATCTGAAGAAAAATGATTTGCATATGTTGAACCATCCTTGTATCCTGGGGATAAAACCCATTTGGTCATGATGAATGATCTTTTCAATGTGCTTTTGAATTCAGTTTGCTACTATTTTGTTGAAAATTTTTGTGTTAATCAAGTATATTGGCCTGTCATTTTATTTTCTTGTCTGACTTTGTATGAGGGTAATGCTGGGCTCATAAAAAGATTTGGAGGTATTGCTTCCACTTAAGTTTCTTAGAAGAGTTTGAGAAGGATTGGTGTTTAAATATTAGAATTCAGCCATGAAGCCATCAGGTCATGGAATTTACTTTGATGGGACACTGATTCAATCTCCTTTCTATTGGTTAGTTCAGATTTTCTGTTTCATCATGATTCAATCTTGGTAGGTTGTTTGTATCTAGACATTTATCCATTTCTTTGAGTTTATCCAGTTTGTTGGCATATAATCTTTGAGTATTTACTGAATGAATGAGAAGATGGATGTGTGGGTGAGTGAAAAAGCAAAAAGAGGAAATGGTTAAGAACCTTTTCTTGCTAAGCTTTGGAAATAGTGACAACTGACTTCTGTGTTTAATAGGAACCCTCAGGGCTTCAGTGTTATAATAGAATTCAAGCAGAACATTCTCAATACTATAGATTATGCTTCCTTTTGGTGTCAGACAGCCAAGCATTCTGTCCTCTTTAATTTTGTGTCCTAGAGTATAAGAGTGATGATGCTATATGTGCTGCTAGTGCTTTAAAATAGAACAAGTGGCAGAATGATAATTTCTAGATCTTTGACAAATGGTAAGCCCCTAATACGTAGCAGGCTTTCCATGTGTATTCACTATTTACAATTTTGATGATTATGCCAGTCACAATTTAAGGAGAATCTTAGCCTGGTAACATGGTGCTGCCTAGTTTAGCCTACTAAATTTGTGGTTTCTGGCCATCTATTATCAGTTTATAAACTGAAGCCTATTGGTTCAAAAACTTTAGTGTACATAAAATTGTGGCACCTTAAAAAAAGTTTATTTTCATCCACTTAGAAAATAATGAAAAGTCGGAGTTACAGAGAGAGAGGAAAGAGAGAGAGAGAGAGAGCTTCCATCTGCTGATTCACTCCCCAGGTGGCTGCAACATTTGGGGCTAGCTCAGGCCAAAGCCAGAAGTCAGGAGCTTCTTCCACGTCTCCTATGTGAATGTCAGGGGCCCAAGTACTTGAACCATCTCCTGCTGCTTTTGGCAGGGAGCTGGATCAGAAGTGGACCAGCTGGGACTTGAATTAGCACCCAAATGAGATGCTGGTGTCCAGGTGATGGCTTTACCTGCCAAGCCGCAATGCTGGTCCCTGTTTTTATCCACTTGAAAGGCAGAGTATCATAGAGAGGGATGGAGCAGAGGCCCAAGCACTGGAACCATCATCTCCTACCTCCTGGGATGCATTAACAGGAAACTGGTGGAATGTATTGGCAGGAAGCTGGATTGGAAGCAGAGGAGCTGGGCTTGAACTGGCTCCCTGATATGGGAGGCAGGCATCCCAAGCAATGACTTAATCCACTGCATCACAGTGCCTGCCTCTGTGGCAATTTTTAAAAAATGTTCATTATAGAATCTGGCTCCTAGTGTCTGATTCAAGGTGTATGGGGTGTGGTCCATTAAGCTACATCTTAAAAAACTTTTGATGGTTGTTTTGATGGTGAAGGTGGTCAAGAACTACCACTGAGAAATACTTCCTTAGACTCTGCTTCTGTACTCTAATATTTATTTTGGAGCACAGTAATTTTTTATATCCATTTTATGGAGATATATAAGGGTCCTATAAGTAATGCAAAACCTATTTCAGAATTAGAGTCTGCCTTTGCATTACAGATTGAGAAGTAGTGCTTTAAAGTTCATCAGGTAATTAAAGTTGTTCCTTTTCCAGAGGATTTTTATTTATTTAACTCATATTTACAACATGGGGTGACTGAGTTGAATACTGTTAATCCTAGTCTATTAGAAAAAGAAGAAGGACCCATTTGGGAAGTACAGTAGGCAAAAAAAGAAAGTGACGTCACCAGTTACTTTGTTCTTAGCTATTATGTGTTGAACATATAACGGATATGTGTATAACTAGAGTTAAATGGATGTTAGTAAGTCCTTTGGATTATGCTTTGGTTTAGCTGGGCCCCTGTGTGAGTTAGGCTGAAAAGTAAAAATCTGTAATAAATGGCCTAAGTATCAGTACAGAAATCCCAGCCTGACTCCAGAGCTCAATATTTTTGAGTTTTCCTGTCCCTAAATCTGTCCTCAGGATGTAGCTTTCTGCTGAGAATAGTTATACCAGAAGTGGGGCTGTGTTTTTCATTGTTGTATTTGTTTCTAATACCTGCTTTTAGAAAACTGTTGTTTAGTTGCATTTCTTGCTTGTGAAGACATTATTTAGTAACATTAGGACCCAAACATTGTTGTGATCAAATCAACAGTGGCCAGAATAGGTTTGTTAATTTTGTTGTTTTATCATAGTATTTGCAATTTGGAAAAATTTCCTTATATTTCAACATAGATAATAACAAATAGAAATAGAAGACATTTGTTTCAGAATCTATATCTTACCACTCTTTTTTTCGCATTAGTAGGGGAATTTTTCATAATAGGCATTTTTTATAGTACCCTTCTTGTTACTTTTACTTTTTAGAATCTTAGGAATCATAGAGAATTAGGATGTCTATAAGTGATTATACTTGCATTCCATACTTGCATAGCACTTCCTAAACCATGTGTGGCAAACCTCTTTCGCCACTCAAAATTTGCTGCTACTGAAGATTTGGGAATTGCATTCCAAAAACAAAGATTTTTCTAGGCCCATCTTGTATCTCCTTTCCCTGAATAAGACATTTGTTATCCTTAGGGAGCCCTGGTTACTTTTTTTAAAAAAAAAATGTATGTGTGTGTATGTGTGTGTGTTTTTTTTGCCAGAAGCTCTCCTTCTTCTTCTTTTCTTCTTCTCCTTCTCTCTCTCTCTCTTTTTTAAAGATTTGTTTATTTATTTAAAAGGCAGAGAGTTATAGAGAGGGAGAGGCAGAAGCAGAGAGAAGTCTTCCATCTGCCAGTTCATTCCTCAGATGGCCACAACCAGGAGCCAGGAGCTCCCATGCAGGTGCAGGGGCCCAAAGACTTGAGCCATCTTCTACTGCTTTCCCAGGCAATAGCAGAGAGCTGGGTCGGAAGTGGAGCAGCTAGGTCTTGAACCGGCGCCCATATGGGGTGCCAGCACTGCATGTGGCGGCTTTACCACTGTGCCAAAGCGCCAGCTGACTGCTCTACTTCTGTTTTTTTTTTTTTTTTTTTTTTTGACAGGCAGAGTGGACAGTGAGAGAGAGACAGAGAGAAAGGTCTTCCTTTGCCGTTGGTTCACCCTCAATTGGCCGCTGTGGCTGGTGTGCTGCGGCTGGCGCACCGTGCTGATCTGATGGCAGGAGCCAGGTACTTATCCTGGTCTCCTCCCATGGGGTGCAGGGCCCAAGGACTTGGGCCATCCTCCACTGCACTCCCTGGCCACAGCAGAGAGCTGGCCTGGAAGAAGGGCAACTGGGACAGAATCCGGCGCCCCGACCGGGACTAGAACCTGGTGTGCTGGCGCCGCAAGTCGGAGGATTAGCCTAGTGAGCCACGGCGCCGGCCGACTGCTCTGCTTCTGATACAACTCCCTGTTAATGTGCCTGGCAAAACAACGGAAGATGGCTCAAGTACTTGGGCCCCTGTACCCACATGGGAGACCCAGAAGAAGCTCCTGGATGCTGGCTTTGGCCTGGCTTGGCATCAGCTGTTGTGGCCATCTGGGGTGTGAACCAGCAGAGGAAAGATCTTTGTCTGTCTCCCCCCCACCCCCACCCCGTCTCTCCTCCTCTTTCTGTAACTCTGCCTTTCAAATAAATAAAAATAAATCTTAAAATAATTTCAGTGGCAGCTGATGCTAGACAGGATGACATCAGGGACAGCTTAGATTATTTTATGTGGAAGAGCAAGAGTCTTTCAGAGTCATGAATGTGGTAAGCCTTAACTCTTATTTGATGAGATTCTTTTCTTACTTTAATATTGAAGTTTTTCCATTGTTCCTTATTTTTGTCCTATGCTGAGTTACCAGCTTTTTTTCTTTTTCATTTCTAGTATAATCATATTTTATATGCTATATTACTATATACAAGTATTATACCAAGGTATATTTTGAATTCAAATACTATCAAGGTGTAAGCATTTGGCACAGAAGTTAAGACATTGCTTAGGATACCAACATCCCATTTTAGAATGCCTGGGTTTGAGCTTCATGCTAATATGCGCCCTGAGAGGCAGCAGATAATGGCTCAGTACTTGGGTTCCTGCCACCTATGTGAGAGACCTAGGTTGAATTCTCAGCTCCTAGCTTTGGCCTGGCCCAGACATGGCTGTTGTAGGCATTTGGAGAATGAACCAGCAGAAGAGAGACCTCTGTTTCTCTCTCTTTCTCTCTCTCTCTCTCTCTTTCTTTCTGCCCTTTAAATAAAATAAATTAATATAAAAATACTATCAAAGTTTTATAAAATCAACATTTAAATGTCAACTTGTGATTCTTAATTTTTTTAAAAAGATTTTATTTATTTGAGAGAGAGAGTTGTAGAGAGAGGAAGAGACAAAGGTCTTCCATCCACTGGTTCACTCCCCAAATGGCCACACAGCTGGAGCTGCACCAATCTGAAGCCAGGAGCCAGAGAGCCTCTTCTGGGTCTCCCAAGCGGGTATAGGGGCCCAACTACTTGGGCCATCCTCCACTGCTTTCCTAGGCCACAGCAGAGAGCTGGATTGGAAGAGGAACAGCCGGGACTAGAACTGGCATCCATATGGGATGCTGGCGCTGCAGGCAGAGGATTAACCTACTGTGCCACAGCGCCCACTCCACTATTCTTAATTTTCAAGAAATTTTATTTTATTTTATTTATCTTTTTTGGACAGGCACAGTGGACAGTGAGAGAGAGAGAGAGAAAGGTCTTCCTTTTCCATTGGTTCACCCACAGTGAACGCTAGGCCAGCACACTGTGGCTGGCGCACCACACTGATCTGAAGCCAGGAGCCAAGTGCTTCTGGTCTCCCATGGGGTGCAGGGCCCAAGCACTTGGGCCATCCTCCACTGCCCTCCCAGGCCACAGCAGAGAGATGGACTGGAAGAGGAGCAATTGGGACAGAATCCGGTGCCCTGACCGGGACTAGAACCTGGTGTGCTGGTGCCGCAGGCGGAGGATTAGCCTATTGAGCCGCGACGCCGGCCAACAAATTTTATTTTTATGCCATCGAACCCACTTTTTTAAAAAAAGTGTTTTTTTTTTTTTTAATTTATTTATTTGAAATGCCGAGGGACAGAGGGAGAGACAGAGAGAGAGAGAGAGAGAGAGACAGAGATCTTCCATTTGGTGGTTCACCTGCCAAATGGCTGCAACAGCTGGAGCTGGGCCGATCCAAAGTCAGGAGCCAGGAGCTTCTTCTGGGTCTCACACATGGATGCAGGGGCCTAGGTAGTTGGGCCTTCCTTGCTGGTTTCCCAGACACGTTAGCAGGGTACTGGATCGAAAGTAGAGCAGCCGGAGCTTGACTTAATTTACTATGCCACAATGCTGGCCCTGAACCCATATTTTTTAAAATTTCTTTCTTTCTTTATTTGAGAGAGTGAACTCCCATGCAGTGGTTCAGTCTGCACATGCCTGCAACTGCTGTGGGCTGGAGGCCAAAGCCAGGAGCCACGAATTAAACCCATGTGTTCCCTATGGGTGGCAGAGATCCAACCACTTCAGCTATCACTGGAACCTCCTCGGGTTTGCATTAGCAGGAAGCTAGAGTCGAGCTGGAGGCAAACAGCATACCTAAGCATTCCATTGTGGGATTGCATATGTCTTAACTGCTCAGATACTCACTCCTGAATCCATATTTTTGAAGGCCTCTGAATTTAGCTTCCTTATTTTATTCAGTGCAGTTAGTCTAATCTCTTAGATTAATGAAGGCCAGTTTCACCAAAGATTTATTTTCTTTATTTAAACAAAGAATATTTATAGTACATGTGCATGATGACTTTCTGCATAACCTTTAGGTTTTTATAACATACTAAGTGATTTAAGAGCCGTTACTTAAATTCAAATTAAAATGATTAGCCAGAATAAATTATTATTTCATAACTACTGTGCGTAGTTGTGGTCTTTACAGAATACAGTAAATTCTTTGCTTTGCCCTAGAGGCAGCTCATTATTTTTCCAGAGTTCTTGGCATGACCCATATCTTTCCCTTTTTCTTGTGTTATTATCATTAGATTACATACCATAGGTTTGAATTATTCTTATTCTCCTATATGTTTTCTGGAGTAAGAAATCTTATAGCAAGGTACAACTGTGTCACAATTACAATTTCATAATAATAATTGTGTTCAAATTTCTTTTTTTTTTTTTAGATTTATTTATTTATTTGAAAAAGTTACACAGAGAGAGAAGGAGAGGCAGAGAGAGAGAGAGAGGTCTTTCATCTACTGGTTCACTCCCCAACTGGCCTCAACGGCCGGAGCTGCACTGATCTATAGCCAGGAGCCAGGAGCCAGGAGCTTCCTCCAGGTTTCTCATGCGGGTGCATGGGCCCAAGGACTTGGGCAATCTTCTACTGCTTTCCCAGGCCACAGCAGAGAGCTGGATCGAAAGTGGAGCAGCCGGGACTCGAACTGGTGCCAATATGGGATGCTGGCACTGAAGGTGGTGGCTTTACCCTCTACGCCACAGCACCAGCCCCTCAAATTTCTTAGTATATTTTCCAAATGTGTGCAAACAGAAGCACAGATACTTACATAACCCAATCATTTAATTTCTCTGAGGAAGAAAAAAGTACAGCTGTTGCTCATGGTTTAAAACATTCAAACTATTATCTTAGACTGGAAATCCCAGGCTTATTCAACCAATATACAGTTCCCCTGGGTAGACCATTTTCTTGCCACAGGGCACTGTTCTTATAGCACAGATCCAAGACCAGCAGCAATAGCATTACTTGGGACATTGTTATTTATTATTTAGACATACCCCAGATCTGTGGTATCAAAAATTCCAGAGGTAGGGGCTGCCAGTCAGTATTTTAACAAGCTCCATGTCACCATAATATATGCTAAAGTTTGATAACCACTGCCAAGGAATGTAGACAACTTCATGTTAATTATATAATTCATTAACAAAACTTCTCCAGTAAATTCAGAACATTAATTAATTTTGACAATCCACAAACCAAGGAATTTATCTAAACTTTCAAGCTCCAATTTTGGAAGACCAGATTTTTTTATTTAAAGATTTATTTGTTTTTATTTGAGAGGCAGAGTTTGGGGAGGGAGGAGACAGAGATCTGTCTGCTGGTTCACTCCTTAAATGGCCACTGCAGCTGGGCCAGGCTGAAACCAGTAGCAAGGAGCTTCTTCCAAGTTTCCCACGTTAAGTGACAGGGGCCCAAATACTTGGGCCATCTTCTGTTGCTTTCCCAGGCCCGTTAGCAGGGAGTTGGATTGGAAGTGGAACGGCTGGGACTTGAATCAGTGCCCATAGGGGTGCCAGCATCCTAGGCAGCTGCTTGAGCTGTGGTACCACAGTGCTCGCCCTGGAAGACCAATATTTTAAAAACTTTGTGATTATAAGTTTCCATTTGGAAGTTCTTACGTGTTGCGTGTTGCCATATGGAAACCAATACTTGATTATCTTATCTCCACCCTTCTCATACTGTTATTTTTTAGGGATCATTTTTGTTAGTGTTAGATAATAATGCTCTGATCATAATATGAAAACATTATGTTTTATTAAATGCTTTTAAAAATCCATAATCAATCACCCTCCCCATGCCTGGGAAATTAAACAATAAAAATTCCAGAAGATATTGGAAGGTAGGAGAGGGAGCATTTGTGCAACTCAGAAAATTAGCCCCCATCTCTTCCCATTACAATTTTTTGACATTCTTATGGTTTGAAGGTCAGTCCAGTCTAGTGACATGGCAGAGTGCAAGTATAGCATGTTTAACCTATAATTTCTGTGCATCTTAAAGGTAATATTTAGTGAGAGTCTCTGTGTCTGAGGAAGTAATTTAATTTAATGATGGTGTTTAATATTTGTATTAAAGAAGTATCTCTTACAAAATCCCTGATTTTTACTAAGATAATGGAGCTACCTACTAATAATATACCTGTCTCAGCATTTTAAAATAATAATTTATAGTGTAGGGTTGTATACCAGTAGTAGAGCTAGTATACTTATGCATTAGCTTTGAATTCATAGAAATCTAGGTTCACATGTGCTTAGCAACTATTCCCTTCCTTTGTTTTCTCCTTCCTTTTCCTTCTGCTTATTTCAGTGCCACGTTTCTTTGTTGAGTGGTAAACATATTTCATGCCTGTTTTCCAGACACCATTCTAGGTATGAAACAGCTTTTGAAGCATAGATACAGGTTTTAAAGTATGCTTTTTGAATCTGTATAATTTCTCTTTTACACTAACCCAGCCCAACAAAACAAAACTAGAACACAGATCACTAGGGGCCAGTGCTGTGGCATAGTGGGTAAAGCTGTCACCTACAGTGCCAGCATCCCAAATGGGCACCAGTTTGAGACTCGGTTGCTCCACTTCCAATCTGGCTTTCTGCTATGGCCTGGGAAAGCAATAGAAGATGGCCCAAGTCCTTGGGCCCCTGTACCCATGTGGGAGACCTGGAAGAAACTCCTGGCTTTGGATTGGCCCAGCTCCGGCTGTTGGGGCCATTTGGGGAGTGGGCCAGCGGATGGAAAATCTCTCTATCTCTCTGCCTGTCTGTAATTCCCTTTTCAAATAAATAAATAAATCTTAAAAACAAAAAACAGCCCATGCAGATCTCCAGACTGTAAGTATAGCTCATATTGCTAAATTCAGTTGGAATTTGAGTTTGATTTAAATTTTCATTTCTCTTGTTAAATTTTTGTTTTTTTATGGCCCAGTTTTGGAAATATGGATCACAGTTTTATCAGCCTACGTACAATTTTTCAGCATCCCACTCTCTTAGAGTATGTGGAAAACAAAGCCATTTTCCTAAAACATTCAGTATACATGATTGTATTTCCTGAACAAATTAATACAAGCTGATAAAATATGATGTATGGACCATTCCTAATAACTTTTCCAGGAAGACTTGTTATTAAAGCTCTTACCACTGTTGTATGTTTTTAAGGAGACGTATGTATGAGAGAAAAATTAGGAAGGCTTACTTTCTGGAAGACTTAGATTAGACTTCGCTCTGGGTTTTTTTTTATAGACACAGCTAAAGATGAGGATAAAACACCAAGTGGAAAACTCAAGGACAGTTGACATACAGAATGGTAAGATCTCCAAGCTTTTTCCCAGTTTCTGGGAATACTTTTCCTGGATACTGATATTTGTAGAATCCAAATGAAACAGCGAGGTCCTTACATTACCATACAGGGAAGTCTGTCATATCACCAAGACTTAGCATACATACAGAGCTTCCAACAAGAATTTTAGTGTTATATTTTTATTTCTATTTTTTTTCAAATTTTGGTTTATTTTATTTATTTATTTATTTATAAATAGAGATCGTCCATCTGCTAGTTCACTACCCAAATGTCTGCAACAGCCAGGGCTATGCCAAACTGAAGCCAGGAGCCTAGAACTCAATCCAGGTATCTCATGTGGTCCACAGGAACCCAAGCACTTGAGGCATCACCTGCTGCCTCCCAGTATATGCATTAGCAGGAAGCTGGATCAGATATAGAGCCAGAACTTTAAGCATCTCAAGCCGTATGTTAACTGCAACACCTAATGCCACCCCAGTGTTAGGTTTTTAAATAGTAAAGAAAAATAAATATCACTAGATTTTCAGAGAATATTTTTGTCATCAAAAACAAAGAAAAATATAACAAAGAAGCCCAGTCTATGGCCATATTACGCTGAACACACCTGATCTCATCTGACCTCTTAAGCTAAGGAGGGTTGGGCCTGGTTAGTACTTGGATGAGAGAAACCCAGAAAAAACAGTGAGACAAAAAAGAAAAAACCTTGTAAAAATCTAAAATTGATGTCCTTAAAAGCAGAGAAAAAAGATATTCCATTCATGACATATGATAGAGATCTATTTGTGAAGAACATTGGAAAATAAAGAACAAGAAAGGGCTCTTGGAAATTGAAAGTGTTACATCTGGAGCAGGAATTTGGCATAGCATTTAAATCCCCACTTGACGCCTGCATGCCATATCAGAGTGCCTGGATTCCAACCCCAGCTCTGTTCCCTATTCCATATTCCTGCTTAGGCAAATCTTGGGAGGCAGCAGGTGATAGCTCAAATGCTTGGGTCCCTGACACCATATGAGGGACCCAGATTGAGTTCCTAGCTCCTAGCTTTGGCTCGGCTCAGGCTGACTATTGCAGGCATTTGGGGATTGAATCACCAGATGGGCAATCTCTGACTTTCTGTGCCTTTCAAATATATTAATAAAATAGTTTGTAAAAAGAAAGTATTATATCTATCAGAGGTAAAAATATTAAGCAGAAAGGTTTAGAATAATGGTGAAGGAACCCAGAAAGACAGGTAAAAGGAAAGAGAGAAGGATATTGTAGTCTAGGAGCTAAGACATTTGATCTTTCTGGTTCCAGAAAGAGAAAACAGAGGAGGAGGAAAACAATTCATTACAATTTTTCAAAACTGAAGGACACGAGTGTCTAGATTGAAGGGGCCCACCAAATGTCCCATGTAATGAAAAGAAGGGCACCTTGTTAGGAAATTTTAGAGTGGCAGTGTGAAGGGCTTGCATTCTCACACTTGCTGTAGGATTGGTGAGGGAATAAGATAGGATCATGAAACTGTGGCTGTTGTGCAGCAAGAATTGTCCTATAAATGGTAACTAGACCCTGGTATGATGACCTGGCTCTCCCTCAGCCTAATGATAGAAAAGGTATCAAGTGGTTTGATTTCTTATTCTTCATTAGATACATAAGCCACTATATTCTGGATGACCTCTGTATTAATGAGCTCCATTACTGTAGTGAAATACCTGAGGCAGCAATAAAGGTCAAAGGTTTACTTAGTTCATACTTTCCAGAGGTGTGTAATCTTAGGGCCCTCACCTGGCAATGGCCTTGTTAGCAGAGTTCTCAGGCAGCATGGAGGATCACATGGCAAAAGGCCAAGAGTAAGTATGTCTGTCTGTATCTGTGTTTTTTTTCCACCCCTCCTTATAAAGTCACCAAGATTCAATCATGGGAGCTTCACCTAAGGACCTAATCTTATCTAATCACTTTCATAAACTCCACCTGTGGGGCCTATGCTGTAGCATAGTAGGTAAAGCTGCCGCCTGTGGTGCTGGTATCCTATACAGGTTCTTGTTTGATTCCCTGCTGCTGCACTTCTGATCCAGCTCCCTGCTAAGGCACTTGGGAAAGCAGTGGATGATGGCCCAAGTGCTTGGGCCCCTACACCCATGTGGGAGACCCAGAAGAAGTCCCTGGCTTCTGACTTCGGACTGGCCCAGTTCTAGCCTTTGTGGCCATTTAGGGAGTGAACCACTGATGGAAGATTCTCTCTCTCTCTAACTCTGCCTTTCAAATAAATAAATAAACATTAAAAAAAAAAAAAAAACAACTCCATCTGTAAACACCATAGAGTAAGTTTCCACACACTTAATGCCATTAACATGAGGCCAGCGCTGTAGCGCAGTGGGTTAAAGCCCTGGTCTGCAGCGCTGGCCTTCCATTTGGGAGCTGGTTTGAATCCTGGCTGCCCCACTTCCAATCCAGCTCTCTGCTGATGTGCCTGGGAAAGCAACAGAGAATGTCCCAAATCCTTGGGTCCCTGCACCGACATGGGAGACCTGAAAGAAGTTCATGTCTCCTTGCTTTGGATTGGCTCAGCTCTGGCCGTTTTGGCTGTTTGGGGAGTGAACCAGTGGATGAAAGATTGTTTCGTTGTCTCTCTCTCTACCTCTCTCTGTAACTGTCTTTCAAATAAATAAAAATAAATCTTTAAAAAATACCATTAATGTAAGACTGAAGGTTGCATGAGTTCAGAATAGAAATCATTTCAGACCTCTGTAATAGATATGGGAGGTGCCGGCACCGCGGCTCAATAGGCTAATCCTCCGCCTTTTGGCGCCGGCATACCGGGTTCTAGTCCTGGTCGGGGCGCCGGATTCTGTCCCGGTTGCTCCTCTTCCAGTCCAGCTCTCTGCTGTGGCCTGGGAGTACAGTGGATGATGGCCCAAGTCCTTGGGCCCTGCAGCCGCATGGGAGACCAGGAGAAGCACCTGGCTCCTGGCTTCGGATCAGCGCGGTGTGCCGGCTGCAGCGGCCATTGGAGGGTGAACCAATGGCAAAGGAAGACCTTTCTCTCTGTCTCTCTCTCTCACTGTCCACTCTGCCTGTCAAAAATATAAAAATAAAAATAAAAATAAATAGATATGGGAGACACCTAGGAGATAAATCTATTCACTTGCATCTTTAATCTGTATGTCCTTTGTATTCTTTATGTCCCATTTAGATACAAAAATGAAAGCAGTCTTAGTCTGCATGGCTTTGTAGCTGTTAACCTTTTGTTTCTAAATTTTTATTTATTTTATGTGCAAGGCAGATAGACATAGACATCTCCCATCTGCTTCAGGTTCATTCCCCAAATGGAGAGACAGAGATCTTCCAGCAGGGTCAGGCCAAAGCCAGGAGCCAGGAGGTCTGCCACATGAGTGGCAGGGCCTAAGTACTTGGGCCATCTTCCACTGCTTTTCCCAGACCTAGCAGTGAGCTGGATTGGAAGTGGAGCACCTGGGACACGAACCAACACCTACATGGTATGCCCGCATCACAGGCGATGACTTTACCTGCTAAGCCACAATGCTGGCCCCAAGTTCCTTTCTTTTATCTTTCTGTTCAGCGAGCTTCCTTTAGCCATTCTTTTAGTTGGGGTCTGCTAGCAATAAAATCTCTTAGTTTTCATTCATCTGAGGATATCTTGATTTTCTTTTGACTCTTGAAGGATGTTTTGGTGAGCATATGATTTTGGATAAGCAAGTTTTTTCTCAGTATTTGTAAGATGTGTGCTGCTGCCATATGTCTTCCATCCACTGTTTCTGATATGAAATCTATTTTCATTTCAATTGTTCCTCAGTGCTTTTAAGATTTTTTTCATTGTCTTCAGTTTTTGGTTTAATTGGAATGTGTCTTGGTGTATTTGGGGGATGGGAGGTTGTCTTGTTTGGAGTTTGCTCTGCTTCTTGAACCGGTAGGTTCGTGGCTTGCTAAATTTAGGAAACTTTCAGATACTATTTCTTCAACTTGTTTTTTAGCAACATCTTCTTTCTCTTCTTCCAGGACTCTTTTTTTTAAAGATTTTATTTATTTAAGTATTTGAAAGGCAGAGTTACAGAAAGGCAGAGACAGAGAGAGAGGTCTTGCATCCACTGGTTCACTCCCCAGATGGTCTCAACAGCCAGAGCTGAGCTGATCCAAAGCCAGGAGCTTCTTCCAGGTCTCCCATGCGGATGCAGGGCCCCAAGCACTTGGGCCATTTTCTGCTACTTTCTGCTACTATTTTTACATAGCAGAGAGCTGGATGGGAAGTGGAGGAACCAAGACTCAAACTCACCCCCATATGGGATGCTGGCACTGCAGGTGGCGGCTCTACTTGCTAAGCCACAGAGCTGTCCCCTTTCTAGGACTTTTAATGACATGAAAATCAGATTTTTGTTGTAGTCCCACAGATCTACTTTCTATTATTCAGATTTTTAATTTCCATTGTTTTATTTTCCAGTATTTAGATTCTTTCCTCTATATCTTCCTTCTGTTGGAACCATCCATGTAGTTTTTTGTTTTGGTTATTGTGTTTTCTTTAAAGAGGGATGGAGAGAGAGAGAGAGAGAGAGGGAGGGAGGGAGGGGTCTTCCATCTGCTGCTTCACTCCCCCAAATGGCCACAACAGCTGAGGCTGGGGCTGGGCCATGCTGAAGTGAAGCCAGGACCTGGGAGCTGCATCGAGGTCTCCAACGTGGGTGCCACGGCCCAAGTACTTGGGCTGTCTTGGGCTGCTTTCCCAGACATGTTTGCAGGGAGCTGAATCTGAAGTGGTGCAGCCAGGTCTTGAATCAGTACCCTGTGCCACAACACCAGCCCTGGTTATCCTATTTTCTAGTTATACAATTTTCATTTGGTTCTTCATATTTTATTTCTTAGCTGAGGCTTTGTTTTTCATTTGTTTCAAGAGAGTTTACAATTGCTCACTGAAACATTTTTAGGGTAGTCTAATGTTTCACTTCACTTTTGACATTTATTGATTGTTTTTTTCCTTGAGTTTGAGATCTTTCTGGTACTTGGTAGTATAAGTTGAAACTTACGCTCCTGTTTTAACTGGTTTCCACTCTGCCTGGGGAGGAAGGTGGCTTCCTCATGACTGCCCTGTGAAGGCAGAGATCCAGGTTTGCTGCTAGGCATTCGTGGAAACCTGAATATGCAGGAAGGAATCCTGTTTCTGCTGTGCAGGTAGGGAGTGTCAGCTCCTCACCAGCTCTCCCATGGTACCTCCGTGGCTGGAAGGGGTAGAAGTATGTCATTACTATTCTCATAGCCCCCTGCTACTGATTCCACAGGGGCAGGGAATGTTGATGTTGGGTGGTGGTGACAGGTCTGACCCTCTACTAGGCCTTCTCTGACCCACATGAGTTAGATGATAAACAGTCATGTTACTGCTGGTCAGGGTGGAAGTCCAGGCTCCCTATATGGTCTCCACTGACCTATTCTTGGTAGAGAAGGGGGATTCATTACCTTCCATCAGAGATGAAAATTCCAACTCCTTATTTGGTTTTCTCCTAATACTACCCCAGTGGGAAGAGAGTAAGAGATGCTGAAATGCATTGTTTCAGTGTGACAAGGGTAGCTTCAGCTCCCCAGTCAGCATTTGCTGGCTTGGGTAAGGATGAGGCCACGTTTTTTTTCTGAGGTGTTTGGCTGAAGCAGAGCAGTTATTGTATAGAAGTGTCCTATCTAGCAAAGCTGCCCCTTTCCTGATCCTTTGGCTAGAGAGAGCAGACTGTTTCTTTGTCTCTGCCCATTGGTGTTTCTGGGTTGCCACCTTGGACTTGTTAGCTGCATAGCTTCAAGCCTGGAAAATTTGAGACAAAAAGAAAATCCTGGGAATTCATCGCTGTTGTCCTTTGAGTTCTGGAGGTCCCCAGCTGTCATCCCTCAAGCTTTTAGTCTTCTTATGTATGTTTCATAAGTAATGTCCAAGATTTTTAGTTGTACTCAGTGAAGGAGTAGGAAAAAGTACATCTGTCTGTTCCATCTTCCCAAAAGCAGAACTAATTGGTGCTTTTAAGTATATAAATTCAATTACTTGACAAAAATAAAAATTTAAAAGTTTTTAAAAGATAACCCCAATGTTATATAAAAATAATATGACTTTTTAAATTAAAAATGTTAGAAAATCATTTTTATGACCTCTCTGGGTTACATAATTAATATTAATATCTAAAATAAGATAATTTTATTGTATTCACTTTCAAGGAAATTTTAAGAGAATGGCATAATAGTTGAAATTAAAAAGGAAATACTTTATTTTTTTTTAAAGTGGCAGATTTAAAGAAAAAATTTCAAAAGTGTTAAAGTGTCATTTGTCATCACAGTATTTTCATTTAATGGACAACTTTGTGTTCTTTCTCTCCATGGTATTCTTTAGTCCGTGAGATGCACCATAAATAGTATTAAAGTCATTTGTTAAATGCTTATCAATATTTTAAGCTGTTACTTTTATATAATTCTTTAGGGACTTAACATTCCTTTAGAATTTGGCTTTTTACTTTCATATTGAATGTGTGTTTTAGAAATTTTTTGGTAATTTGAATATGCCAGTTTTTACTATTAAAGAATATTATTCTTTATTTTATAGGAATAATATTCTTTTAAATTTCACATTGTTCAGTGTTGAAAATTATGAACTCAGATATTTGTCATAATCTCTGACGCTTTTAGTCATTCATAGTAGTCTGTTCTTCTAGAAAGTGATGGTACTGTGTAGGGGGTGTTGCATAATGGGCTTTATTTGGTAAGGATGATGTCATTGTGTGGGATAGCCTAAAGGAATTATTAGAAGAACATAAGACTTTTGAAAGCCAGCATTTCTTAATAAATGCCGTACTGTTGAAAACATTAATTTGTGTTTGGGCTGGAATGCATCTAGGTTTTCCTGGCTTAATCATTCTGATTTAAAAGAAGTAAGTCCTAGTTTCATAATTATATAACCAAATAGAATAAAATGTTAAACTATTTCTCTCCCTGACAAAGAAAAATAAGGTTAGGAAGGAAAGAAGTTAATAAACACTGTTTCATAGTTGTTACAGAGTTGTGAGACTAATTTTGAGATTCAGAGTTCAAGAATACTTTGGACTTTTGTTTCTGTAATATGTATATTATTCAGTTTATTGCTGAGGCACAATATATGATTATTAGAAAATATTGTAATTTTAAAGAGATTTTTAAGGTACATATCACTAAAAAGAGCAGATTACATTTCTTTCCTACTTTGAGAATAACACATTAGATTTTTAAAAATTTTTTAATTTATTTTGGCAAAAGAGCTCCCATCTGCTGGTTTACTCCCCTAATCTCTGCAGCAGAGAGAGAGAGAGAGAGAGAGATAGAACTGACTGGTTCATTCCCCAGTTGGCTGCAACAGCCAGACCTGCGCAGATCCAAAGCCAGGAGCCAGGAGCTTCTTCCTGGTCTCCCACAGGGGGTGCAGGGGCTCAAGCAATTGGGCCATCCTCCACTGCACTCCCGGGCCATAGCAGAGCAGTAGATCGGAAGTGGAGCAGTAGGGGCTCGAATTAGTGCCCATATGGAATCCCAGCACTAGAGGTGGCAGGCAGCATTGCATGCTATGCTACCGCACTGGCCCCAAGTTTTTTTTTGTTTGTTTGTTTTGTTTTGTTTTAAGGTTTTATTTATGTATTTAAGAGGTAGAGTTACAGACAGTGAGAGGGAGAGGAAGAGAGAAAGGACTTGCATCCACTGGTTCGCTCCCCAAATGGCTGCAACGGCTGGAGCTGAGGCCAATCCGAAGAAAGGAACCAGGAGCTTCTTCCAGGTCTCTCGTGCAGGTGCAGGGGCCCAAGTGCTTGGGCCATCTTCTTCTTCTTCCTTTTTTTTTTTTTTTTTTTTTTTTTTTTTTTTTTTTTTTTGACAGGCAGAGTGGACAGTGAGAGAGAGAGAGAGAGAAAGGTCTTCCTTTTCAGTTGGTTCACCCCAATGGCCGCTGCGGCAGGCGCACCGCGCTGATCAGGAGCCAGGTGCCTCCTCCCAGTCTCCCATATGGGTTTAGGCGGCCAAAGCACTTGGGCCATCCTCCACTGCCCTCCCGGGCCACAGCAGAGAGCTGGACAGGAAGAGGAGCAACCGGGACAGAATCCGGCGCCCTGACCGAGACTAGAACCCAGTGTGCCAGCGCCGCAGGTGGAGGATTAACCTATTGGGCTGTGGTGCCAGCCTTGGGCCATCTTCTACTGCTTTCCCAGGCCATAGCAGAGAGCTGGATCAGAAGAGGAGCAGCCGGGACTAAATCCGGCACCCATATGGGATGCTGGCACCGCAGACAGAGGTTTAACCTACTGCACCACAGCACCGGCCCTGAATTGTTTTTTTAAATTTTTTTATTTTAGAGGCAGAGAGAGAGAGAGAGCAGCCATCCACTGGTTCATTCCCCAGATACCCTTAATGTCTGGGACTAGCTGGACTGAAGTCAGGAGCTAAGAACAAATCCAGGCCTCCCATGTGAGTGACAGGAACCAAATTACTTGAACTGTATTCCTGCCTCCTGAAGTCTGCATTTGCAACAAACTGGAATTAGGAACTGATATCTGGAGTTGAACCAAGGTACTCTGATATGGGACATAGGCATCTTTTTTTTTTTTCTTTTTTTTTTTGGGGGGGGGGGCAGGCAGAGTTAGACAGTGAGAGAGAGAGAGAAAGAAAAAGGTCTTCCTTCTGTTGGTTCACCCCCAAATGGCCGCCATGGCCAGGAGCCAGGTGCCTCCCCCAGTCTCCCATGCGGGTGCAGGGCCCAAGGACTTGGGCCATCCTCCACTGCACTCCCAGACCACAGCAGAGAGCTGGACTGGAAGAGGAGCAATTGGGACAGAATCCGGTGCCCCAATCAGGACTAGAACCCAGGGTGCCGGCGCCGCAGGCGGAGGATTAACTACTTGAGCTGCGGCGCCAGCCAGGACATAGGCATCTTAACCACTTGGCTAAATGTCTCCCCCAACTCCTTTTAGTTTAAACTTATTTTTCAGAGATGGGGCTCTGGATATGATCTGATTTGATATGTAGGTGTGTCACCTACATTTTCTCTACTACAGATCCTGCGTGGTGTTTCTCTTAATGGAGCCATAACTAAAGATTTTGTTCCTTTATAAATAATCTTTCAGTTTTTAATAAAAAACATAAAGTAGCGAACTAGACATTTGATCAGCATGACATATTTAATGTTAGCACAAGTTAACTTAATTCTAGCAAAAAAGTTGACCCATTAATAAGTTCAAGTATCAGGTATTGCATTAGTTGTTAAAGATACAAAGCTCTTGATCTCAAGGAATTCATAATCTAATGAAGAATCACATTACCATGTGATAATTTTTATAGTGGAAGAACAGAACAGTGGGACAATCCTTTGAGTGCCTAGACAAGTCAAAATAAATATAAAAAAGAAAATGCTTGAGATGACTCTTGAAGAAGGGGCAGGAGTTTACAAAGTTATCCTGATTTAGGGGAGCCCAAAGTTTAGTGTTAACTTGCATTGACGGTCTCTGAGGTTAAGAATCACTGATAATATGCCTGAAAATCTGGGAAGGAAAAAGGGGTCAGCCCCTGTGAATGAGAGAAAGAAATAGATTATTGTGAGCTGATGAAATGCCAAAAAAGTGACTGTATACATTGATGATAGTAAGCAATACACAATAGCCAAAACATCTGGTTTTTAATTTTTATTTGAGAGGCAGCGGAAATTGGCCGGGGGCAGCGGGGGGGGGGGTGCTATTGATTGCGATCTAATCTGATGGCTCACTCCTCAAATGCCTGCAGTGGCAGGAAACTGGAATCATGAGCTAGAGCTGGGGGTCAAACCCAGGTACTCTAATGTGGAATGAAGATTTTCTAAGTGACAGCTTAACCAGCAGGCCAAATGCTCACCCCAACCTCTATTTTTTAAATGAGGTTTGTTCATACACAATGGCTGGAAAAACACTGAAGAACTCTATAGGACTGAATGAGTTCAGGCTGATTTGTTGTAGGTGTAGAGGACTTAGATTTAAATGTAAAAAAAAAAAATCTGTAATTTTTTAGCCCACTGAATTTAACTTACTTTGTTATTCAGATAGGTAGTTTTTCTGATAGCTTACATGAGAATGAGGAGAATGTGGGTGAAAGTATGAAAATTAGACCTGGTAGGTCAGGAGGAGTGATCTTGGGCACTTTCAGTATACAAAGCAGACACTGGAGAGCAAGCATTTAGGCTAACAGTTAAGACTGGGTTTGACTCACTACTCTGACTCCTGACTCCAGCTCTCTGGTCTTGTAGATTCTGGGAGGCAGCAATGGTGGCTCAAGTCATTGGGTTCCTGCAACTGATGTGGGAGACCTGGATTGAGTTTCCTGCTCCCAGCTTTAACCCAGCTTCACCAATGGGGACATTTGGGGAGTAAACTAGTAGATGAGAGGGTATTTTTTTTTTTCTTGAAGGTTTATTTTATTTATTTGAAAGAGAGAGAAAGAGAGACAGAGACAAGAGGTTTCTATCCCCTGATTTGCTCCCCAAGTGGTTACAGTGGCCGAGGCTATGCCAAGCAGGAGCTTCTCCCAGGTCTCCCAGGTGGGTGCAGAGATGCAAGCACTTGGGCCATCCTCTGCTTCCCTCTCAAGCACATTGGAAGGGAGCTGGATTGGAAGTGGAGCAGCTGGGACATGAACCGTTGCCCATATGAGATGCTGGCACTTCAGGTGGAGGCTTAACCTGCTACACCACAATGCTGGCCCTGATAGGAACTCTTTCTTGCTCTCTCTCTGCCTCATGTGATTTTTTGTTTTTAAAGACATTGGTTTGAAAAAAAAGCTTGCTCCAGGGAATTTAGAAAAAGTGAAGAATGGTGATTATAACAGTGTGACTCTCTGCAAATGAATAGGGCAAAATTGATAGACTTCTCTGCAAGCAAATAAAGATTTTGTTGACCTAAATGTTGAAACATTACATATAAACTTATTTTCCTTTAAGATATTTAATGTATAAAGCTATTATTAAGTTAACAAATTATTATTAAGTTAACAAGCTATTATAACAAATCAAGTATATTTAAAAATTTTTTATTTTAAAAAATTTTTTCTACCTTATGAGAAGTGAGTAATATCATATCTGCACTTTACATCTTTTTTTTTTTTTTTTTTTTTTTTTTTTTTTGGACAGGCAGAGTTAAGACAGTGAGAGAGAGAGAGAGAAAGGTCTTCCTTTTCTGTTGGTTCACCCCCCCAAGTGGCCACTATGGCTGGCGCATTGCGGCTGGCACACTGCACTGATCCGAAGCCAGGAGACAGGTGCTTCTCCTGGTCTCCCATGCAGGTGCAGGGCCCAAGCACTTGGGCCATCCTCCACTGCCTTCCCAGGCCACAGCAGAGAGCTGGACTGGAAGATGAGCAATTGGGACAGAACCAGCTCCTTGACTGGGACTAGAACCCGGAATGCCGGCACCGCAGGCGGAAGATTAGCCTAGTGAGCCGCGGTGCCGGCCTGCAACATCACATCTGTAAAATAATTATATTCTTTTTCAGGACCTTGTGACTTTCACAACCTTAAGCAAAAACAGACATAAAATTGCTGGGGAGAAATGCCATGTCTGTTAATTAATGTTTCCCTAAAGCTTTCTTCAGCTTTAAGAATCCATTACTGATACTTCTTTGGTTTCTGTGTTTATCCCCAGAAAAGAGAGAGCAGCTGTTCCTGATTCATAAATTATAAAGGTATTGAACAGTTAGCTGGAGAGAGAAGAAGAAACCTCTTATATGCTTCTTGCAAGGAATAATAGTTGAAAGCATCACACTCTAGCATCAAAGATTCTTAAGTGTTCTCGAGACTAAGATGGTATGAGGGGTCAGCACTGTGGTATAGCAGATAAAGCCACGGCCTGTAGTGCCGGCATCCCATAGGGGCGCCGGTTCGAAACCCAGCTGCTCCACTTCTGCAGCTCTTTGCTGTAGCCTAGGAAAATAGTGGAAGATGGCCCAAGTCCTTGGGCCCCTGCACCCATGTGGGAGACCCGGAGGAAGCTCCTGGCTCCTGACTTTGGATCGGTGCAGCTCCAGCCATTGCAGCCAATTGAGGAATGAACCAGCGAATGGAAGACCTCTCTCTCTCTCTCTCTCTCTGTAAATCTTTCAAATAAATAAATCTTAAAAAAAAAAAAAAGATGGTATTAGACAGTAGAGCCAGAACTAAAATATGGCTGTATATTTATCTCAAGTAAGAAATAGTTTGTCTCCCAATTTTATTGTCTAGGGTATGGTTTTGAAAACTCTTTTTTGGCAGATAAAAGAAGAAATATAAAAAAGGAGGAAAGAAAATATTGTAAGAAGTAGGCCAGACTTTGTAGAGTCTACAATGGGTCTATTTTCCAAACATAAGTGACCCAGAACCTGTTCTGTATAGAAATTCACATTCTTTCCTAAGGAAACTAAAAGGATTTTTAAAAATTAGGTTATATCTTTCATTTTATCACATTATTTGAAAAGGACAAATATGTATTTTATCTTTGTTGTCATACATTTCTTCTCAATTTCAGTTTCACAGCAGATAGCCACATAGGTTTATGGTGATTTAAATCCATTAGGTACCTTTATAATCTACTACATTATTGCAGGTTATAATTTCTCTAATTAATTGTTCTTCCAGAGTAGAACTAGAGTTAGAGTGCCTTTTTTCTCCATCTTTCAGGAGCATTTTTTTTTACCACCCTGCAGCCTTTACTAATGGACTCTGAGAAGCCCTGTTAGGCCTACTATCTGCTTGCTGGTTCAAAGTCCCATGCCAGTGGTTAGCTTTTTCATACATCAGCTCTCTGCTTCCAAGTACCAATTTCTGTTTTGCTTTTTGATGGCTGTTTAATAGACCACTCCAAAGCGTAGTGGCTAAAAAGAACAAGAGTCATTGAATTCTACAACTTTCTTCAGGATTGATGGTTTCTCCTCTTCCCCACTCACCCAAATCTGACTTGCAACAGAAGTTTCTAATACACAAGCCTGAGAAATATTTTGCTGATTCCAGAACTCAGACAAGGAAGCTGCAAGATAAACCTGGAACATCTTGTTGTGCCAGAATTTAAGGAAGTATTTAAAGGAACACAACCCAAAAAATGAAGGTGACATATCAAAAAGACGCAGGAGCTAGCCCAAAGAGGAGTTCCCCTAGCCAATTTGGGACAATTTGGGCAACAAAGGAATAAGGAGTTTAATAAATTTTATTAACCATTGAATAAAATGAAAATCCATGAGGCCAGGCAGATAATAAGTAAATAGATAAATATACATGGATACTTTTGACTAAGAAGGAGAATTTCACAAATTAAAATATATTTTATACTTCAGAATGAATAAAGAGAGCCAAAGTCGTTATATTATATACGTTTTTAGATTTAGTTATTTGAAAGGCAGAGTTAAAATAAATTTTCCATGATCTGGTTCATTCCAAATGACTGCAGTGTCTGAGTCTGGGTCAGGTCAAAGCCAGGAGCCTGGAACCCCATCCAGGTCTTCCACATGGGTGTTAAGGGCCCAGGAATTTGGGCTATCATCCACTACTTTCCCAGGCACATTAGCAGGGACCTGGATTGGAAGTGGAATAGCCAGGACTTGAACCTGCTTCCACATGGAATGGTGGCATAGCAAGTGGCAACTTAAGCTGCTGTGTCATGATTCTGACACTGGATATATTCTTAAAATACTATTCTGCAGTTGTAATCTTTCTTTTTTTTTAAGTTTGTTTATTTATTTATTTGAGAGGTAGAGTTACAGACAGTGAGAGGGAGAGACAGAGAGAGAGAGAGATCTTCCATCTTGCTAGTTCACTCCGCAGATGGCTGCAACAGCTGGAGCTGAGCTGATCCTAAGCCAGGAGCCAGGAGCTTCTTCCTGGTCTCCCACACAGGTGCAGGAGCTCAAGCACTTGGGCCGTCTTCTACTGTTTTCCCAGGCCATAGCAGAAAGCTGGATCAGAAGCAGAGCAGCTGGGACTATAACCAGCGCCCATATGAGATGCTGGTGCCGCAGGTGAGGATTAACTCACTGCACTCAGTACCAGCCCCTGTAATCTTTCTTGTCTTTTTTATCATAAAATATTTCTCTATACAGTTTGGTAAACATACAGATTTTCCCCTCAATCTTTGGATTTGATTTATTTTAGCTAAATGTTTAGCTCTTTGAAAATAAGGTATTTTTAGTCTGGACTATATATTATTTCTTCAACCAAAACAGACATATTGTCTACTCTCATAATGTAGAGATTTATTAAATACTTTCTGTGAGACTGGGTAGCTTTAAAAAAAAAAAAACTTTATTGGAAAGGCAGAGAGATACGAAGAGAGAAGGAGAAACAGAGATTATCTTCCATCTGCTGCTTTACTCCCCAAATGGCTGCAATGGCTAGAGCTGGGCTGACCGGAAGCCAGGAGCCAGGAGCATTTTCCAGGTCTCCCACATGAGTACAAGGGCTCAAGGACTTGGGCCATCTTCTAATGCTTTCCCAGGCCTTTAGCAGAGAGCTGGATCAGAAGAGGAGCACCCGGACACGAACCAGAACCCATATGGTATGCTGGCTCTGTAGGCAGAGGCTTGGCCCACTACGTCACAGTTCCAGACCCCCCCTTTCCATTCTTTACCTCACTTAAGAATAAGGAAACTATTTCACACATTTAATATAAATTTCAATTAACTTTCTATTTGTTTTATTTGTGTGTGTTTTTTGTTTTTTTTTTTTTTAACAGTAGAGTATAGGGGCCAGTGCTGTGGCATAGCAGATAAAGCTGCTACCTACAGTGCCAACATCCCACATGGGCACCGGTTCCAGTCCTGTTTACTCCACTTCCAATCCAGCTCTCTGCAATGGCGTGGGAAAGCAGTAGAAGATGGCTCAAGTCCTTGGGCCCCTGACCTGCATGGGAGATCCAGGGAAGCTCCTGGCTCCTGACCATTGCAGCCATTTAGGGAGTGAATCAGCAGATGGAAGACCTCTCTCTCCCTCTGTGCCTCTGCCTCTTTAAATTTGCCTTTCAAATAAATAAATAAATCTTTTTAAAAAAGCAGAGTATACTGGGACAGGTATTTGGTACCACAGTTAAGATATAGCTTGGGCCGGCGCCGTGGCTCACTAGGCTAATCCTCCACCTTGCGGCGCCGGCACACCGGGTTCTAGTCCCGGTCAGGGCGCCGGATTCTGTCCCGGTTGCCCCTCTTCCAGGCCAGCTCTCTGCTATGGCCAGGGAGTGCAGTGGAGGATGGCCCAGGTGCTTGGGCCCTGCACCCCATGGGAGACCAGGAAAAAAGCACCTGGCTCCTGGCTCCTGCCATCGGATCAGCGCGGTGCGCCGGCTGCAGCGGCGGCCAAAAAAAAAAAAAAAAAGATATAGCTTGGGATGCCTGCATCTCATATCTGAGTGCCTGGGTTCAAGTCCCACATCCAGCTAGTGCACACCCTGGCAAGCAGCAGTTATGACTCATGGACTTGGGTCTGTGCCACTTGTGTGAGATAACTAGATTGAATTCCCTGGTCCTAGCTTTGGCCTGGGCCAGCCCTAGGTTTATTTCCTTAGTTTGATCTTTGATGATTAATGAAATTAGTAATATCTGTCAGTGATCTAGCTGGTATGTTACAGTTTTGAACAGTTTATTGTCTTCCTTCCTTCTTTCCTTCCTTCCTTCCTTCCTTCCTTCTTTCCTTCCTTCCTTCCTTCCTTCTTTCCTTCCTCCCTTCCTTCCTTCCTTCCTTTCTTTCTTTTGAAAGGAAGAGTTACAGAGAGGCCGGGGGAGGGGGAGCAGGGGTCTTCCATTTGCTGTTTAAAACCCCACATGGCCACAATGGCCAGAGCTGTGCCAATCCAGAGCCAGAAGCTTCTTCTGGGTCTCCCACATTGGTGCAGGGGCCCAAGGACTTGGGCCATCTTCTACTGCTTTCCCAGGCCATAGCAGAGAGCTGGATCAGAAGTGGAGCAGCCGAGACTCAAACCAGTACCCATAAGGGATGCTGGCACTACAGGCTGTGGCTTTACCCACTACACCACAGCACTGGCCTTCAGTTTAGTTTCTAATAGTAAGGAAAGAGGCCAGTGCCGTGGCTCAATAGGCTAATCCTCCACCTGTGGCTCCGGCACACCGGGTTCTAGTCCTGGTTGGGGTGCCGGATCCTGTCCTGGTTGCCCCTCTTCCAGGCCAGCTCTCTGCTGTGGCCTGGGAGTGCAGTGGAGGATGGCCCAAGTGCTTGGGCCCTGCACCCCATGGGAGACCAGGATAAGCACCTGGCTCCTGGCTTCGGATCAGAGCAGTGCGCCGGCTGTGGCGCTGATCCGAAGCCAGGAGCCAGGTGCTTATCCTGGTCTCCCATGGGGTGCAGGGCCCAAGCACTTGGGCCATCCTCCACTGCACTCCCGGGCCACAGAAGAGAGCTGGCCTGGATTTGGGCCATCCAGCTGTGGCGCGCTGGCCGTGGCAACCTTTGGAGGGTGAACCAACGGCAAAGGAAGACCTTTCTCTCTGTCTTTCTCTCTCACTGTCCACTCTGGCTGTCAAAAAAAAAAAAAAAAGTAAGGAAAGAGCAACGATATTCAAAGGGCAATGAAGTCCATCTGTCAGAAATAACAAAATCCTTTAAAATTCATATATGGGGAATTATGCTAAATATTAACTGAATGTTTCAGTTCAATTTGATTGTCAGGGGCCAGAACTGTGGCACAGTAGGCTAAGCTGCTGCCTGCAGCGCCAGCATCCCGTAATGGCATTAGTTCGTTTTCCAGCTGCTCCTCTTCTGATCTAGCTCTCTCCTATGGCCTGGGAAAGCAGTGAAAGTTGGCCTAAGTGCTTGGGCCCCTGCGCCTGCGTGGGACACCCAGAAGAGGCTCCTAGCTCCTGGCTTCTGATCGGCTCAGCTTTGGCCATTGTGCCCATTTGAGGAGTGAACCAGTGGATGGAGGACATTTCTCTCTGTCTCTCCCTCTCTGTAACAAGCTCTCTCTCTCAAATAAAATTTTTTTAAAAAGTAGATTGTCAGATAACAGTAAAAAATAAAAATCATGTATTTACTATATATAACAAACACATTAAAACATAAAGATCCTGAAACATTGAAATTAAGGATAGGCCGGCACCGCAGCTCAATAGGCTAATCCTCCGCCTAGCGGCGCCGGCACATCGGGTTCTAGTCCTGGTCGGGGCGCCGGATTCTGTCCCGGTTGCCCCTCTTCCAGGCCAGCTCTCTGCAGTGGCCCAGAAAGGCACTGGAGGATGGCCCAAGTGCTTGTCCCATGCTGCACCCGCATGGGAGACCAGGAGAAGCACCTGGCTCCTGCCTTCGAATCAGCGCGGTGCGCCGGCCACAGCGCGCCAGCCGTGGCGGCCATTGGAGGGTGAACCAACGGCAAAAGGAAGACCTTTCTCTCTGTCTCTCTCTCTCACTCACTATCCACTCTGCCTGTCCAAAAAAAATTAAGAATAAAAACAGATATTCTGTAGAAATATTAAGTTTCTTATACTTTATAATAAATTAGGGGCTGGTGTTGTACACAGCTGCTTAGGCCACCACCTGCAGCGCTGGTATCCCATATGAGTGCTGGTTTGAGTCCTGGCTGCTCCACTTCCCAACCAGCTCCCTGCCAATGCACCTGCGAAAGCAGGAGCAGATGACCCAAGTCCTTGGGGCCCTGCCACCCACTTAGGAGACCCTGATGGAGTTCCAGGCTCCTGGCTTTGACCTTGCCCAGTCTCAGCTGTTGCAGCCATTTGGGGAGTGAACTAGCAGATGGAAAATCTCTCCCTGTAACACTACCTTTTGGAAAAATAAATCTAAAAAATAAAAAAAATTTAAAAAAAGAAAAAAACTACCAGAAACTTAGCAGGTTGAAGCATCTCACATTTCTTTGAGTCCAGGCATGTCTTTTGGCCTGCTGCAAGACTGCAATCACATTATTGGCCAGGGCTGTGTTCTCTTCTGGTGGCTTGCACGGTAGGATCTGCTTCCAACCTCCTTCAGTTTGTTTCAGATTTCATTTCCTTGGAATTGTAGAAGGCAGCCTGCTTATTCAAGCCAGCAACAGAATAAAAGGGAGAGGGGAGAGAGACATCAAAGTGTTTCTACCACAACAGCAAAAAGAACTTTCAGAACTGTGTAAACAGCAGTACCATGAATAAAGAGATAAGAATTATTAAAAACCCAATTCACCAAAAAGATACAATCATTTAAAAGGTTTTAGATACTTGATAATAAAATCCAAAAATACATAAAGATTGAAAGACTTACAGAAAGAAACAAGGTAATGACAATGATGGAAGATTATAATATACCTCAACAATTGATCTAACAAAATCAGTAAAGTTAAGTCTTAAACAATATATTAAAAAGTGTGACCTGTATATGTAACTACAACATTAAGCCCAATGTAGAATATGTATTTATTTTAGACTCAGGTGTAATATTTATAAAAATTGACCATATGCCAGATCATAAAGAAAATCTGAATAAATATCAAAGAACAGAAATCATATAAAACACATTCTGTTAAAGAGTAACTAGAAAATCCTTACATATTTGAAAATTAAGAAATACATTCTGGCTGATGCCACGGCTCACTAGGTTAATCCTCCGCCTTGCGGTGCCAGCACACCGGGTTCTAGTCCGGTCGGGGCACTGGATTCTGTCCCGGTTGCCCCTCTTCCAGGCCAGCTCTCTGCTGTGGCCCGGGAGTGCAGTGGAGGATGGACAAGTGCTTGTCCCATGCTGCACCCGCATGGGAGACCAGGAGCCATCGGATCAGTGTGGTGCACCGGCCGCGGCGGCCATTGGAGGGTGAACCAATGGCAAAGGAAGACCTTTCTCTCTGTCTCTCTCTCTCACTGTCCACTCTGCCTGTCAAAAAAAAAAAAAAAATACATTCTGACAGAAATAAATCAAAATGGAAATATTCTAACAAGTATTTTCTCATATTCTAATGTATTTTATACTATATATAAAAATACAGAAGTAACAGTACTTGGAGAAAATTTTATAGCTTTAATACATATATTTAAAAATAATTATCTAGTCCCTGCTGCTCCTCTTCCGATCCAGCTCTCTGTTGTGGCCTGGGAAAGCAGTAGAAGATGGCCGAAGTCCTTGGGCCCCTGTACTTGTGTGGGAGACCCAGAAGAAGCTCCTGGCGCCTGGCTTTGGATCAGCGCAGCTCCAGCCATTGCGGCCAATTGGGGAGTGAGCTAGCAGATGGAAGACCTCTCTCTTTGTCTCTACCTCTCCCTGTAGCTCTGTCTTTCAAATAAATAAATCTTTTTTTTTTTTTATTTGAAAGGTAGAGTTACCGACAGTGAGAGAGAGAGAGAGAGAGAAAGAGAGAAAGAGAGAAAGGTCTTCCTTCCGTCGGTTAATTCCCCAAATGGCCACTACGGCCGGCGCTGCGCCGATCGGAAGCCAGGAGCCAGGTGCTTCCTCCTGGTCTCCCATGTGGGTATAGGCGGCCAAGCACTTGGGCCATCCTCCACTGCCCTCCTGGGCCACAGCAGAGAGCTGGACTGAAAGAGGAGCAACTGGGACTAGAACCCGGCGCCACAGGCAGAGGATTAACCAAGTGAGCCACAGCACCGGCCCCACCAATAAATACATGTTTTAAAAAAAACATTTATTTAGGCCAGCGCCCTGGCTCAATAGGCTAATCCTCCGCCTGCAGCACCGGCACCCCAGGTTCTAGTCCCGGTCGGGATGCCGGATTCTGTCCCAGTTTCTTCTCCTCCATTCCAGTTCTCTGCTGTGGCCTGGGAAGGCAGCAGAGAATGGCCCAAGTGCTTGGGCCCTGCACCCGCATGGGAGACCAGGAAAAGCACCTGGGCTCCTGGCTTCAGATCAGCGTGGTGCGCCAGTCGCAGTGTGCTAGCCACAGCGGCCATTGGGGGGTGAACCAACGGAAAAAAGGAAGACCTTTCTCTCCGTCTCTCTCTCTCTCACTGTCCACTCTGTGGGGAAAAAAGAAAAAAAGATGTATTTGTTTGAAAGGCAGAGTCAAAGAGAGAGGTCTTCCATCAGCTGGTTCGCTCCCCAAGTGGCCACGATTGTCAGGGCTGGGCTTTGCCTTTCAAAATAAATAAAATAAATTTTAAGAAAACATTAATGGGCTGTCTGTATTAGTCAGCTTTTGATTACTACAACTAAATACCTAAGTCAAGCTAATCATTAAAGAAGGAGTTTGATATTGGCTCATAGTTTTAGACTGGGCTGGCACCGTTGGTTCTGATGCAGCTTGAGTCTGTCAGTGGCAGTGTGTGTGGAGGGAGAATCCCATGGCAAGCTGGGAAGCTGAGAGAATAGTAGGGCCCAATTAGGCATTTTTTTTTTTTAACCAACTCTGGGGAGAGCTACTTCCAAGGAGGTGTCTCCAGGGACTCAGGCCCACCTCCTAGGTACCATCATTAAACCAAGTTGTCACCTTCTCAGTACCATTAGCTTATGGCTTTGGGTTTAAGTGTCTACTAGAGCTGGGGAGCCAAATCATGTTCTAAGCACAGCAGCATCCTCTCAATCAGTTAGAAAAAGAGTGGCACATTCCTTCCCATAGAAGGAAGATGGTAAGTACAAGAACAGAAGTTAACAGAATAAAAATCATACAATGAACAGGATTAACAAAACCAAAGTTGACACTTTAGTAAAACTTAATGACATTTATAAGCCTGTGGTGAGATTGATCAAGGAAGAAGATAAAACTAGCCAAAATCAGAAGTGAAAATAGCAGATGCTATAAAAATCTTAAATTAAAAATAAAGAGGACATTATGAATGTATGTGAATAAAATTTTAAAATTATAACAATAGAAAATATCTAGACTATAGTAACTTAAAACTGGTTCAAGAAGATAAATAATCCTTTTTTTTTTTTTTTTAAGATTCTATTTGTTAATTGAGAGGCAGAGTTACAGTGAGAGAGGTCTTCCATCTGCTGGTTCATTCCCCAAATGGCCACAACTGGACTGATCTAAAGCTAGGAGCCAGGAGCCAGGAGCTTCTTCTGGGTCTCCCACATGGGTGCAGGAGCCCAAGTATTTGGGCCATCTTCCACTGCTTTCCCAGGCGACTGAGCAGGGAGCTGGATTGAAAGTAGAGCAGCCATGATTTGAACCTTATGGGATGCCTTATGCCCTTATGGAATGCCAGAGCCACAGGCGGAGACTTAACCTATTATACCACAGCACCAGCCCTGATTAATATTTAATACTTAAATAGTCTTAGAAATATTTTAAAAATTCAGTGAGTGGTGGAAAATCTTCCTTCAAGGAAAAACTCCAACCCAGATGGCTTCAGCAATGAATTCTAACAAACTTTTTTTTTAAAAAAAGAAATAATCTGAAACCTACATAAACCCTTTCAACCAAAAGAAAAATAGGAAATAATGGGGTAGGTGTTTAGCTTGCAAGTTAATAGTGATGCCAATTAAGACACATACACATCCCACATTGAAGTACCTGGCTTTTGATTCCCTATTCTAGCTCCTGACTCTGGCTTCCTGCTAACGCAGACTCTGGGAGGCAATTGTAAGTGTTCAAGTTACTGGGTTCCTACCACCCATGTGGCGACCTGGATTGAGTTTCTAGCTCTTGGTTTTGCCCCCAGACCAGCCCCACTTGTTGTAGGCATTTGGAGAGTGAACTAGCAGGTAGAAGCTTTCTCGCTCTCCCCTTCCTCTCCTCCCTCTCACATCTGTCTGTCTTCTTAATTAAGTTTTTAGAATTATTTTTAATTGCAAAAATGTAGATGTACACTCAATAAATTTCACGAGACCAGCACGCACAATATTGGCATCAGATGCTGACAGTATGCAAAAAGAAAATTACAGTCCAAACATATTCATGATCACATATGAAAAAATTTTGAGCTGATATTAACAGAATTAATCCAGCTAATATGAAGAAGGATAATGCATCGTGAGTAAGTTGGACTTAGGAATGTAAGGTGTTTTTTGTTTTTGTTTTGTTTTGTTTTGTTTTGACAGGCAGAGTGGACAGTGAGAGAGAGAGACAGAGAGAAAGGTCTTCCTTTTTGCCGTTGGTTCACCCTCCAATGGCCGCCGCAGCCTGTGCGCTGCGGCCGGCGCACCGCGCTGCCGATGGCAGAAGCCAGGTACTTATCCTGGTCTCCTCCCATGGGGTGCAGGGCCCAAGGACTTGGGCCATCCTCCACTGCACTCCCTGGCCACAGCAGAGAGCTGGCCTAGAAGAGGGGCAACCGGGACAGAACCCGTCGCCCCGACTGGGACTAGAACCCGGTGTGCCGGCGCCACAAGGCGGAGGATTAGCCTAGAGAGCCACGGCGCCAGCTGGAATATAAGGTTTTTAATATTAGAATATTAATTTCACAGTAATAAAATGAAAGATTCATAAGAACAATAAAAATTTAGAAGAATAATGAAGTGAAGGGTGAACAGTAATTTGATAATTAATATAAAATATAAAATTTTTATAATCTCAAGAGATAGAGGAAGAAGTAATTGACAAATTAAGCACTCATTACTGATAAAAACTTAACAAATAAGAATAGAAAAGAATTTCCTTAATGTGATAAGGCCAGGAGCCAGGAGCCAGAAGCTTCTTCCAAGTCTCCCACATGGGTGCAGGAGCCCAAGAACTTGGGCCATCTTTTACTGCTTTCCCAGCAGAGAGCTGGATGAGAAGCAGAGCAGCCAGGACCTGAACCATTACCCATATGGGATGCTGGCACTGCAGGCAGAGGCTTTACCCGCTACTCCACAACACTAGCCCACAGAAAATCTTTGAAATTAGAAATAGAACAAGGATATTTTGTTGCTACTTTTATTCAGCATTGTATTGGAGGTTCTAGCCAGCACAGTAAGGAAATTAAATTAATAAATCAAAGCTTTCATTATAGGACATGTAATTATAGATATACAACCCAAAATAATCTGCCAAAAATTATATGAAGTGATAAAAACATTTACCAAGAATACCAGATACAAAATCAACATACAAAAACTAGTTTTGTTTCTATATTTCTATGAGAAACAAATGGGCTAGATAACAAAACTTGAAAAATCCTATTGGGGTAGGCATTTGGCACAGCAGTTAAAAATCCCGTAAGGGACTGCCTGGTTAAATTGTAATGGAAGGGCTGGCATTGTGGCATAGTGGGTAAAGCTACCACCTGCAGTGCTGGCATCCCATGTGGGTACCAGTTCGAGTCCCAGCTGTTCCACTTCTGAACTAGCTCTCTGCTATGGCCTGGGAAAGCAGTACAGATGGCCCAAGTCCTTGGGCCCCTGCATGGGAGACCTGGAAGAAGCTCCAGGCTCCTTGCTTCAGATTGGTGCAGCTCCAGCTGTTGTGGCCATTTGATAAGTGAACCAGTGGATGGAAGTCAGTCTCTCTCTCTCTCTCTCTCTCTCTCTTTCTCTCTTTCTTTCTCTCTCTGCCTCTGCCTTTCAAATAAATAAATTTTTAAAAAATTTAAGGGCTGGTGCTGCTGTGGCTCACTTGTTTAATCCTCCGCCTGCGGTGCCGGCATCTCATATGGGCGCCGGGTTCTAGTCCTGGCTGCTCCTCTTCCAGTCCATCTCTCTGCTTTGGCCCGGGAGGGCAGTAGAGGATGGCCCAAGTGCTTGGGCCCTGCACCCGCATGGGAGACCAGGAGGAAGCACCTGGCTCCTGGCTTCCGATCGGCGCAGCACACCAGCCATGGCAGCCATTTGGGGGGTGAACCAATGGAAGGAAGACCTTTCTCTCTGTCTCTCTCTCATTGTCTAACTCTATCTGTCAAAAAGAAAAAAAAAAAAAAAAGTGAAGCAGCCGTGACATGAGCCAGTGCCCCCCCCCCAAAAAGTAAAAAAAAAAACCCACACTGGAAGATCTTACTCTGTCTCTCAGAGTAAATAAATAATTTTAAAATAAAAATAATGTGTCTCAAATTAACAAGTTAGTGAGGATCTAAAGCCACAAGAACTCTGCACTGCTGGTAGATTTGTAATTTGGTACAACTTTGGCATTCTCTGGTGAAGTTGATAATATGTATATTTTATTACACAGCATTTTCACTTTGAGATATGAGGGAACTTCATGTTTTGTGAAGAAATGGAATTAAAAGATAACACTTGGGGGGCCGACACTGTGGTGTAGCTGGTGAAGCCGCTGCCTGCAGTGCTGGCATTCCATATAGATGCAAGTTCGAGTCCTGGCTGCTACACTTCTGATCCAGCTCTCTGCTATGGCCTGGGAAAGCAGTGGAAGATGGTGCCAAGTCCTTGGGCCCCTGCACCCACATGGGAGACCTGGAAGAAGCTCCTGGCTCCTGACTTCAGATTGGCACAGCGCTGGCTATTGCAGCCGATTGGAGAGTCATCTCTCTCTCTCTCTCTCTCTCTGTGTGTGTGTGTGTGTGTGTGTGTGTAACTTTCTCTCTGACTTTTAAATAAAGAAATCTTACCCAAAAAAAAGATAATGCTTGGGATTCAGATGCTGTGTCCCTCACCAAAATGCCTGAGTTCAGTTCCTGGGCTCCAACAGCTGTCTCTTGCATCTTAAGGCATTTGGGGACTGAACCAGCAAACGGGAGCACACACTCTTACCACCTCTTTTTCTGCTTCTTTGCCTTTTAAATAAATAAAAAATAAATTTTAAGATAGTGCTCTTGGGGCTGGCACTGTGGCGTAGTGGGTAAAGCTGCTGTCTGTAGTGCTGGCATCCCATATGGGCGCCAGTTCAAGACCTGACTGCTCCACTTCTGATCCAGCTCTCTGCTATGGCCTGGGAGAGCAGAAGAAGATGGCCCAAGTGCTTGGGCCCCTGCACCTGCATGGGAGACTCAGAAGAAGCTCCTGGCTCCTGGCTTCAGGCTTCAGACTGGTCCAGCTCCAGCTGTTGGGCCATGTGGGGAGTGAACCAGCGGATGGAAGATTCTCTCTCTCTCTCTGCTTCTGTAACTCTGCCTTTCAAGTAAATCTTTTTTGAAAATAGTGGTCATATTACATATGTGTGTATGTGAGAGAGAGAGAGAGAGAGAGATTGGTTTACAATTGGAATAAGTAGTAGAAAGGAGTAGCTGGCACTGTGGCATAGCAGGTGAAGCCATTGTCTGCAATGCCAGCATCCTTGCTGGTGTGCCTAGGAAAGCAATGGAAGATGGCCCAAGTGCTTGAAGATCCAAATGAAGCTTCTGACTCCTGGCTTCAGCCTGACCCAGCCCTGGCCATTGTGGCCTTTTGGGGGGCGGGGATGAACCAGCAGATGAAAAATACCTCTCTCTCTATCTCTCCCTCTCTTTCTCTGTGTATCTCTGCCTTCAAATAAAATAAATATTTTATGTCAGGTAAATAAAAATCTTTTAAGAAAAGGCAAGAGCTGGCGCCGTGGCTCAATAGGCTAATCCTCCACCTGCGGCACCGGCACCCCAGGTTCTAGTCCCGGTCAAGTCGCGGGATTCTTTCCCGGTTGCCCCTCTTCCAGGCCAGCTCTCTGCTGTGGCCCGGGAGTGCAGTGGAGGATGGACAAGTGCTTGTCCCATGCTGCACCCGCATGGGAGACCAGGAGAAGCACCTGGCTCCTGCCTTTGGATTAGCGCATTGCACCAGCTGCAGCGCGCTGGCCGCGGCGGCCATTGGAGGGTGAACCAACGGCAAAAGGAAGACCTTTCTCTCTCTCTCTCTCTCTCACTGTCCACTCTGCCTGTCAAAAAAAAAAAAAAAGAAAAGAAAAGGCAAGAAATGCTGTGGTATGCGGCTACATCTCAAATGTTGAATATGTCACAAAGGTATACACATAAAGTATGCTTCTACTTTTAGAAAGTTCAGAGATGTGATAGGTAAAATTATGGCTCCTCAAAGATGTCCCCATCCTAATCCCTATAACCTGAACATACTAGGGTACATGGTACAGAAAATTAAGATTACTAATCAGCTGACCTTAAAATAGGAAAAGTATCAGAGATTATCTTGGGTAGGGGACAGAAACACATGCAGGGGGCAGACAATGTCACAGGGATCCTTAATTGTGGAAGAAGGAGGCAGAAGAGGGAGAATCATAGAGATGGTACCATGAGGAGAATTCGTCCTAACCTTGCTGCTTTGAAGATGGGGGAATGGAGATATGAGCCAAGGAATGTGGGCAGTCTGTAGAAGCTAGAAATGGAAGGAAATGGACTCTCCCCTAAAGGCCCCCAGAATTCACACGGCCTTACTGACACCTTGATTTTAGCCCAGTGAGACCCATTTCCAACCTCTGACCTCTAGAACTGTGGAATTAGTAAGTTTGTGTTATACCACTGAGTTTGTAGCAATATATTACAGCAGTTAACAGGAAATGTTATAACACAGGAGGCAAAACTATAAATTATGAAGTGCTAAAATGTAAAACTGTCAATGAAATGTTTATCACAAAAATCTATAAGGGATTATGGTTAGTAGGAGCTCCATTGGGGCATCTGGGGTAACACTCTATTTAAACACATTTTATGTTTTAGTACAGTCTTCTACATTATGAAGATAAAACATATTGCTTTTGGCCGGCGCCGCGGCTCACTAGGCTAATCCTCCGCCTAGCGGCGCCGGCACACCGGGTTCTAGTCCCGGTCGGGGCGCCGGATTCTGTCCCGGTTGCCCCTCTTCCAGGCCAGCCCTCTGCTGTGGCCCGGGAGTGCAGTGGAGGATGGCCCAGGTGCTTGGGCCCTGCACCCCATGGGAGACCAGGAAAAGCACCTGGCTCCTGGCTCCTGCCATCGGATCGGTGCGGTGCGCCGGCCGCAGCGCGCCGGCCGCGGCGGCCATTGGAGGGTGAACCAACGGCAAAGGAAGACCTTTCTCTCTGTCTCTCTCTCTCACTGTCCACTCTGCCTGTCAAAAAAAAAAAAAAAAACAAAAACAAAAAAACAAACAAAAAAAAAAACATATTGCTTTTATAACTAGAAAAAAGTTTAAGAAGTAAAACATATTTTTTAAGATTTATTTATTTATTTGAAAGAGTTACAAAGAAATAGAGGCAGAGGCAGAGAAGTCTTCCATCCACTGGTTCACTACCCAAATGGCTGCAATGGCCAGAGCTGGGCTGATCAGAAGCCAGGAGCCAGGAGCTTCTTCCAGGTCCCCCACATGAGTACAGGGGCCCAGCCCAAGGACTTGGACCATCGTTCATTGCTTTCTGAGGCCATAGCAGAGAGCTGGATCAGAAGTGGAGCAGCCAGGACTCGAACCATCGCCCATATGTGATGCCAGCACTGGAGGCAGTGGCTTGACCCCAGTGCCACCCCTCCCCCCTTTTTTTTTCCTAGCTAAAGGGTAAGATTTATTTTTCTTTTCCTCATTTATTGTATTTCTTGGGATGAAAAGTTTTCTTTTTTAGGGATTATGACAGGAAATATACCTTGTAAACTAATATTATCTTACTGTGTTATCTATAATATGGTTTATGACTAATTCAGTCTCTTCATTTATGAATTCATAGCATATTAAAAAATTATTGAACCAAATCAAGGAAGAAACAGCTCACTTGCTCCCTGCCTCAAATGAATACTTTTTAGTGGCAAAGCTTAAGAGAACTCTTAAAAACTCTGATTTTAAAAGTAGATATTTAAAGCTAGCTAATTATTCAAAATTAACAAGTAATTGTTTATTTTATTTTTCAAATTTTTTTATTTGAAAGAGAGGGTTTACTTCCCAAATGTCCAAAACACAGAGACTTGGGCTGGGCTGAAATCAGTCACCAGGAATTCAAATTGGACTGAATTTGCCCCAAGTTGATTCATTTCCCAATTCCAGCTTCCTGCCAACGTGCACCCTGGGAGACAGCAGATGGTAACTCAAGCAATTGGGTCATTGTCACACATATGGGAAACCTGAATGGTATTCTTGGCTCCTTGCTTATTGTGGTCATTTGGGGACTGAAGAAACAAAGGGAGCCCTCTATGTATCTTTGCCTCTCAAATAAATAAAAAATTTTTGAAAACTCTAGATGGGTAATGATGGAGTGATGGTGTATCAGCCTGTTCTTTGTCCTCTGCATTTTCTGGAAGTTTGGGGCTGTCTAGAGGCTTGATTAGGTTCACATTCTAATTGTGGTTCTCTTGGCAAGGCCATATGTGATAGTTTATTTTAGTGCGAAGCATATGATTTCTGATTTTAGACATGCCTCACTTCATCTCCCTATTTCACTACCAGTGATACCGTCATAGAGCTAAGGCAGGATAAATATTTGATTCTTTTTCTTAATTCACCAGTTTAAAAGATAAGGAACTGGTCTTTTGTCATCTGTTGGGAAAAGATGTGTTATTATAAACTAACGTAGTTCATTATATGATGAATTTCAGTCCTCTGCAGTTATTATCTTCATTGAAACTCAAATTGTCTCATCTTTGCTTAGCAGGACAGAGTTGTTTCCTAAGTCCTTTTGACATGATCCTGGTAACCTTTGATGAAGAAAAATATTTTTTTTTGTTTTGCTTTTGTAAGAATCTCATGTTTTGTGTTGTCTTTGGAAACGTAGATTTTAGGGATCTGTTTTTTCCTAGAATATTTGGAATTTAGTTATATAATCTTTGTTGGAATTTGCAGGCAGATACACACTAGAACTCCGTTGTTCACAAAAAGTAAGATTTTTTTTAGTACATGTGGAATCTCAAAAGGAATAAGCATCTCCCAACAACCAATTTAAAGATATATGTTAAAGTTCTGAGGGCTCATTTTAAACTTTATTTTTTTCTTTCAGATTTGTCACGAAATCGCCTCTCAGAAATTCCTATAGAAGCCTGTCACTTTGTTTCTCTTGAAAATCTCAACTTGTATCAAAATTGTATTCGGTATATCCCAGAGGCAATTCTAAATCTGCAAGCTCTAACATTCTTGAATGTTAGGTAAGAATATTCTTTTTTTTAAAAAAGTTTGTTTTATGTTGTCTTTTCATTTTTCTCATCTCTTTCACTAAAATATTTATGAATATTTACATTATCTGTTCTTAGTAGTAGTATTTGTTCATGCTGTTAGGATATGTTACCAGTATTTCCTAAGGTACTTGCAGTTTCTCCCTTTATCTTCAGCTTTGTAGTAAATACAGACCCTACTAGCAATTAGCCTAATAAGCTTGCAGCTGCCTTATAATAATGATTGTCTAATTATACTTTCAAATGACCTTCTTCAAATAAGACTAGAAGATCTGAAATTGCTTCTTTTGGTCCTTGTATTGTTATTATATTAAGTTCCAAGTGTATAATGCACTTATGCAGCTCTTTTATTTTTTTTAACATCTTACAAGAATTTTTTTTTATTTCACTATAAAAACTGTTCATTAGAGAAAATTCACAAATATAGAAAAGCATAAAGGAAATTCATGAAAATGTTGTGTCTGGGTTACATAATTATTGCTCTTTTCCTTCTGTTTTTAAGTGAATTTTAGTCATTCAATCAAGTTTTAAATGAATTTTTCCCTATGTCATGAAATATTTTTTGGAAATATTTGTAAATATAATAATTTGTTGTACATTTTATATACTTTATAAAAAACCTATTTTTCTCTTTGGTATTTCTTCTAGTTTTCATGATAAAGTAATATTAGAAAACTTTTAATATAAAAGATTAATTTTTCTGTTTCCTTCAGATAAATGTCCATAAGTACAATAATTATTGTATTAAAAAGTATTAAAGGCTCGTGGTTTATATTAGTTAAATCAGCAAAAGATCTTGAAAATAGGGAATTGGGCTGGCGCTGCGGCTCAATAGGCTAATCCTCTGCCTGCAGCGCTGGCACCCCAGGTTCTAGTCCTGGTTGGGATGCCAGATTCTGTCCTGGTTGCTCCTCTTCCAGTCCAGCTCTCTGCTGTGGCCCGGGAAGGCAGTGGAGGATGGCCCAAGTGCTTGGGCCCTGCACATTCATGGGAGACCAGGAGAAGCACCTGGCTCCTGGCTTCGGATCAGCATGATGCGCCAGCTGCAGCGGCCATTGGGGGGTGAACCAACGCTAAAGGAAGACCTTTCTCTCTGTCTCTCTCTCTCACTGTCCACTCTGCCTGTCAAAAAAAAAAAAAAAAAGGAAATTGATCCTAAGGATTAAGAAGGGGAAATCACCCAAGAAAAATTTCAGTTTATTTTTTATCCTAATGAAAGATGTGTTTTATTTTATTTTTAGTTCCAATTTTCATGTTTTTTATATAAATAAAAGGATTCCTTTGTTAATATATGAAGTCACAGAATATCACTTGTCTTGCATGGAGCTGTATTTGAGTCACTTAAGTGTATTTGGTTATAATGTAATGGTGAGGCAAATAAGTTGCAAATGATTTTATTTATAGAACAAGTGTTGATAGTTGTCTACTACTTTTTTAGATAGTTTTTTCTTATATAAATTTTACTTTAATAAAGTATGTTTATATAGCACTTTATTATTTACATTCATTTTGCAAGTACCCTGTAAGATAAGTAATGGAAATATTAAGACCCTCAATATACAATCTTTGTAACATGCAGATGAGTTCAGTGCTGTGCCTAAAACTACAACTGGAAGGCTAAAATTCAAATAAGATGTCTTGTTTATTCTTTGTATGTCTCATTTATTATTTTACTGAGTCTAGAATGGGAAAGATGAAAAATTTTTCTTCAGTAGTGAGCTCTGACTCTTCTCTTTCTCTCTTTACCCATTTAGTCGAAACCAGCTGTCAACGTTGCCAGTACACTTGTGTAATTTACCATTAAAAGTCTTAATTGCTAGTAATAACAAATTGGTCTCACTTCCAGAAGAAATTGGACACCTCAGATATTTGACAGAACTTGTAAGTTAATATTTTGTTGTTTGGTATGTAATCTCCATAGACCATATCATACTCTTGCATGGTAAAAATCTTTTAAGATATGTTTTTTTAGGTTTTTCCCAAAATTGATAATCAGCTAATGAAGTTTTACTGAATGGTCAATAATCAGGTGCTTTACCACAGAATTAAGAAAGGATTATAGGGGCCGGCACTGTGACGTAGCAGGTAAAGCTGCTGCCTGCAGCACCAGCCTCCCATATGGACGCTGGTTCAATCCCAACCATTCCACTTATGATCCAGCTCCCTACTAATGTGCCTGGGAAAGCAATAGAAGATGGCCCAAGTGCTTGGGCCCATGCACCTTAATAGGAAACCCAGAAGAAGCTCCCGGTTCCTGGCTTCAGATCAGCCTAGCTCCAGCTCTTGTAGCCATTTGGGGAGTAAACCACCAGGTGGAGGACCTCTCTCTCTATCTGTCTCTGCCTCTCTATAACTCTGCCTTTCAAATAAATAAATAGATCTTTAAAAAAAAAAAAAAAACCTGAAAATACAAGTTTAAAAGGCCCACACAGAGTGGGAAAATATCATTAGAATTATGTTCTGACCAACATTAAGTGATTTCTGTATTATGAAACATTTGAGATCCCAAGTGTGTGGGAAACCAGGAAGAAACTTCTGGCTCCTGGCTTTGGATCAGCTCAGTTCTGGCATTTGCAGTCATTTGGAAAGTGAACCAGAGAAATGGAAGACTTCTCTCTTTGGCTCTCCATCTCTCTGTAACTGTCTGTCAAATAAATAAAATAATTAAAAAAAAAAAAAAAGAAGAAGAAGAAGTGGAGCAGCCGGGACTTGAACCGATTCCCATATGGGATGCCAGCACTGCAGGTGGTGGCTTTTCCCCATTCGCCAGAGTGCTGACCCTTACCACTCCTTTTAAATGATAAGAAACCACTACTTGAGTAATTATGTTATGATGGAATAAGACATTTCTCATTCCGTCACAGTAGTATTAAGTGTACTGAAATTATCCTGATTTTATGACTGAGAAAACTAGTACTCAGATAGGTTAAATAATTAGCCCAAAGTTACATTGCCAAAGTAGAACTTAAAATCAGCTTACCTTAACTATAAAGCCCGTATTTTTATTTCTGAATTGGTCAAACGCAATTATGTCCATTGAGGTTTGGGAGGATAATTCATTGTAGGTTTATTAACAAAGACGTTTATCAGAGACAAAAAATTAATACACATATTTTCTAGTTAGAACACAAATTAGAGCACTCTTTTGCAGATAGATTATAAATATAAGAGATTACTTGTAAAAATTCACACTTAGAGGCTAGAGCTGCTGCATAGTAGGTAGAGCCACCACCTGTAGCATTGGCATCCCATAGGGGTGCTGGTTCTTATCTAGGCTGCTCCACTTCTGATCCACCTCCCTGCTGATGGCCTGGGAAAACAGCAGGTGATGGCCTGAATGCTTGGGCCCCTGCACTCTCTTAGAAGACCTAGAAGAAGCTCCTGGCTTTGGCCTGGCCCTGGTCTAGCTGTTGCAACCATTTGGGGAGTGAATCAGCAGAAGGAAGATCTCTCTCTCTCAGTCTCTCCCACTCTCTCTCTCTGTAGCTCTGTCGTTGAAATAAATAACTCTTAAATTCACACACAAATCTAGTCTAGATGCTAGACTACTGTTTTGAGAGTCAGATCTGGGAAATTAAACCAAATTATGTATTTGTTACTGTTTCTTCAGAACTTGGGTTAATAAAATGAACTGGTGGTAAATTATACTGCAGTGACAAGAGCCTCAGGTGATCACTGACACCATAAATAAAGAGTGTTAGTTGTTAAATCAACAACAGGAGTCACTGTGCACTTGTTCCCCATGTAGGACCTCTGTCCTTAATGTGTTGTACTATGAGAACTAATGTTAAAACTAGTCTTCAAACAGTACTTTATATTTTGTGTGTGTGTGTGGGTGCAAACTGTTGAAATCTCTACTTAGTATAGAGTTAATCTTCTGTGTATAAAGATAATTAAAAATAAATCTTAATGAAGAATAAGGTGGGAGAGGGAGTAGGAGGTGGGATGGTTTGGGAGTGTGAGGATGGGAATGGGGGGAAGAATGCCTATAATCCAAAAGTTGTACTTATGAAATTTATATTTATCAAATAAAAGCTTTCTATAAAAATTACACTGTAGATTCTTACGTTTATTTTCAAATCATTTAAGTTTTTTGTGCCTACTAACTCAATTCTAAATATTTAAAAGATATATCTCACAGAAGCTGTTTTTTGTTTCCACAAAGGAAATTAACTGATAACCCTCACTCTTAGGGAGATTTTGTGGCAGAGTAAAAATTAGTAACCTGAGACTCCTGATTCTCTCCTGATGGTCTTTCTGTAACATCCTTGTTGCCTCTTTCCCTCTCTCCCCCTTTATTTTTAAGTAGAAATAAACTGCTCTTTCAACATTTTTTAGAATGCCTTTAACTTTAATGTCTAGAGCATTAGACTAAGAAGGCTGCTTCTGGTTCTACTTCTGTTACTGTTGGTAGGAAAAGCAAAACTGGTATTGTTTTCTCTAAGAATATTTTGGGAAAATTAAAAAACAATGTCTGAAGCTTTTTCAAGTTTTTGATAAATGATGTTTTATAAATAGTAGATATCTGATACTCTTTTACTCATGTATTGGAAGAATTTTAAGAGTTAGTGTGACAGCTTAGCACTTTCTTCTGCTGTACATCATTATGGGTTTACAGATTATTCTGGGAGGTCTTAGTTTACAACATTTTGAATTTTGTACTTTATTATTTTCCATGACAATCAGTTAAGAATTATTTCACTCATCATCCATGGATTTTTATTTCATATTCTTTTTTTTTTTTTTTTTTTTCATTTTATTTGAAAGGGGGAGAAAGGGATAAGGGGAGAAAGATCATCCGCCTGCTGGTTTGGTTTCCAATGGCCTGTACCCATCCTGGAGTGAGCCACGTCAAAGCTGGGAGTCAGGAGCTCACTTTGGGTTTCCCACATGGGTTACAGGGGCCCAAGTGCTTGAGCCATCACCTGCCACCTCCCAGTTGTACACATTAGCAGGAAACTGGATCAGAAGTAGAGCCAGGGCTGGCGCCGCGGCTCACTAGGCTAATCCTCCGCCTTGCGGCGCCGGCACACCGGGTTCTAGTCCCGGTCGGGGTGCCGGATTCTGTCCCGGTTGCCCCTCTTCCAGGCTAGCTCTCTGCTGTGGCCCGGGAGTGCAGTGGAGGATGGCCAAGTGCTTGGGCCCTGCACCCCATGGGAGACCAGGAGAAGCACCTGGCTCCTGCCATCAGATCAGCGCGGTGCGCCGGCCGCGGCAGCCATTGGAGGGTGAACCAATGGAAAAGGAAGACCTTTCTCTCTGTCTCTCTCTCTCACTGTCCACTCTGCCTGTCCAAAAAAAAAAGTAGTAGAGCCAGAACTCAAACCTAGACAATCTACTTTGGGAAGTGGGCATCCCAAGCATTGTCTTAACCATTGCACCAAATGCCTGCCCCTCAAATAATTTTATCTTTATGATTTTTATCATTGTTGCATTTTTTCAAGTTTCATTACAGTAATATAAAATTAAAATATTATCCTAAATCAATCTTTTTTAAAAAGCTTTATACTCTTTTCTACTTTTCCACCAATATTTTTATTAATCTGATTTTCTAGACCACCTATTCACATCCTAAATCATTTAATTTTAGTTATGCTCACAACATTCATGTAGATCTGTGTAAAATACGTAGAACCAGTCAAAAACCTGTAATTTTTTTTTAATATTGAATTTTGTATTTATTTGAAAGGCAGAGTTACAGAGAGTGGAAGAAAGACAAGGAGAGATCTTCCTTCTGCTGCTTCATTCCCCAAATGGCCAAAAAGCTATAAATTTTAAAAATTAAATACTGAGGCTGGCACTGTGGTGCAGCATATTAAACTGCTATCTGCAGTGCTGGCATCCCATATGGACGCTGATTTGAGTCCCGGCTGCTCCACTTCCAATCCAGCTCTCTGCTATGGCCTAGAAAAGTAGTGGAAGATGGCCCAAGTGCTTTGGCCCCTTTACCAATGTGGGAGATCTGGAAGAAGCTCCTGGCTACTGGCTTCAGCCTGGCCCAGCCCTAGCTGGGGAGTGAACCAGCAGATGGAAGGGTCAATCTCTCTCTCTCTAACTGTTTCAAATAAGTAAATAAATCTTAAAAAAAAAAAAAAGAAATGTAAATAATTTATGATAGTGCTGACCTGGCTAAAAAAAATAATTAAGTACACAGTAAACATTACGGAGGGTCCGCGCTGTGGCATAGTAGGCTAAGCCTCTGCCTGCAGTGCCATCATCCCAGATGGGTGCTGGTTTGAGTCACGGCTGCACCACTTCCAATCGAACTCTCTGCTAATAGCCTGGGAAAGCAGTAGAAGATGGCCCAAGTGCTTGGGCTCTTGCACCCACATGAAAGACCCAGAAAAAGCTCCTGGCTTCCGATCGGCCCAGCTCCAGCCATTGTGGCCATTTGGGGAATGAACCAGTGGATGGAAGACTTCTCCCTCTGTCTCTCCCTCTCTCTTTCTGTAATTCTACATCTCACATAAATAATTTTAAAAAAATTGTGGAATTATTCTTGGACACAGAATCAATATTTTTTTTAACACTGGGAAAGACCATATGGTATTATCTTCTCATTTCATTTTGTAGATAATTTATAGCAGTAAAGTTTATAATACTAAAAGTATCTTTATTTTGTATTCAAAATAGGATGTGAGCTGCAATGAAATTCAAACTATACCTTCCCAAATTGGTAATCTGGAGGCCTTGAGAGACCTTAATGTAAGAAGAAATCACTTAGTCCGTTTGCCTGAAGGTAAGAAAATTATTATTTACATTTTAAAGATTTCTTAGGTTGATGGACACAGACAAAAATTGATGAATTAGGGCTAGTGTTTGAGATTTATTGATTTATTTAATAATCTTACCTGGTCCATTGCAGATTTTAAAACACTTTAGTGAAAAGTTTTATTTTTATTTTTTTTTTTATTTTTTGACATAGTGGACAGTGAGAGAGAGAGAGACAGAGAGAAAGGTCTTCCTTTGCCGTTGGTTCACCCTCCAATGGCTGCCGCGGCCGGTGCGCTGCGGCTGGCGCATCGTGCTGATCCGAAGCCAGGAGCCAGGTACTTCTCCTGGTCTCCCATGGGGTGCAGGGCCCAAGCACTTGGGCCAGCCTGCACTGCACTCCCTGGCCACAGCAGAGAGCTGGCCTAGAAGAGGGGCAACTGGGACAGAATCCAGAGCCCCGACCGGGACTAGAACCCGGTGTGCCAGCGCCGCAAGGCAGAGGATTAGCCAAGTGAGCCACGGCGCCAGCAGTGAAAAGTTTTGACCACTATTAACCAACGATACTATTTTTAGATCTTGTCAACTTACGTAATCAGTAACTCCGGATAAATGTGACTGGGGGAAATATAATATGTTTTGATAAAGGGATAGTTTATTATAATGATAAACATTCCTGCAAGTAGCACTGTTTTAAACATGAACTTTAAGCTAAACTTAACTTTAAACTTCACTGAAAATGTTAAACAGAGGCTAATTAATAGTGTGGAAATTATTCGTAGAGTGAGTAATGAATGGGGTGAGATACTAGTCATTTTTGGGTAACTGTAAACTCTGGTATGTGTATTTGAATAATGAAAATGATGAATTATGTATACTTATCTTTCATAGATTCAAATTCATGAAATAAAAACTTAGAAAAGAGAAAATGGAGAGAACCATTATTTTATTAGATTGAGAATAGCATTAATTTTGTTATGGAGAATGTCATATGCAATGAACTCCATGTACCCCGTCACTCAGCTACAATAATTAACAGCTCAGGCAGTTTTGCTTCATCTGTCCCCTCATCCACTTTCCTCCACCCCATCCTCATTTTGAAACAGATCCCAGGAATTCATGCATAAACATTTCAGAATGTACAAGTGAAAGATCAAGAATCTTCAGAAGGTGTTTTCATGGCAATGACTTTCTAGATTCTTCTATAAAACATGACTTGTAATGTATAATAAATGTTGAATTAACTAGTGATATTTTCACTTTCACTGTAGAACCCAAACAATTTGATCCAATATAAGATTTAGTTATAACACATGAGGATAGCTTTGACATTTTGGATTCCAAGTAAATATATAAAAAAGTAACTTTTCAATCTACCTTTGTATTCTTACCACAACCATACTACCCAAAATCCTGCACATCTTTCCTCTCACTAGACTTGCCCAGTGACCTTCACACCTTTCTTCAACATCTTCCTCATTTCTTCCTGGTTTTGTTTCCTACCAGCTCAACAGTGTGAATGAAGTTCTATCCTCAGGAGAACCCAAATCATATACATGATCTTTTTTTTTTTAAGTTTTGTTTTATTTATTTGAAAGAGTTACAGAGAGAGAGAGAGAGAGAGAGGTCTTCCATCTGCTTGTTCACTCCCCAAATGGCCGCAATGGCTGAAGCTGAGCCAATCTGAAGCCAGGATCCAGGAGCTTCTTCCCAGTCTCCCATGTGGGTGCAGGGGCCCAAGCGCTTGGGCCATCCTCTGCTGCTTTCCCAGACACATCAGCAGAGCTGGCTTGGAAGTGGAACATCCGGGACTCGAACCAGTGCCCACATGGAATGCCAGCACTGCATGCCGGGGCTTTAACCCCTGCACCATAGCACTGGCCCTGACACATGATCTTATCTTTTCTTTTCTTTTCTTTTTTTTTTTTTTTTTTTTTTTTTTTGACAGGCAGAGTGGACAGTGAGAGAGAGAGACAGAGAGAAAGGTCTTCCTTTGCCGTTGGTTCACCCTCCAATGGCCGCCGCGGCCGGCGCGCTGCGCCCGGCGCACCGTGCTGATCCGATGGCAGGAGCCAGGAGCCAGGTGCTTTTCCTGGTCTCCCACGGGGTGCAGGGCCCAAGCACCTGTTTTCTTTTTTTTTTTTAAGATTTATTTATTTATTTGAATGCCAGAGTTACACAGAGAGAAGGAGAGACAGAGAGAAAGAGGTCTTCCATCCTCTGGTTCACTCCTCAGATAGCCGCAACGGCTGGAACTGCGCTGATCCAAAGCTAGGAGCTTCTTCCAGGTCTCTCACGCAGGTACAGGGGCCCAAGCACTTGGGCCATCTTCTACTGCTTTCCCAGGCCATAGCAGAGAGCTGGATTGGAAGTGGAGCAACTGGGACTCAAACAGGCACCCATATGGGATGCTGGCACTGCAGGCAGCAGCTTTACCTGCTACACCACAGCACTGGCCCCGACACATGATCTTTTAACCTAGAATTTCCACCTACTGTGGTTAATCTTTAAAGATTTACTCATGTAATAATACTTACATAATTTGAAATCAACTAATGAAAACACTGGAGTTGTGATGAAAATAATATTGGGGATTTCAAATGACAGTTATAGGGCCAGTGCTGTGGCGTAGCAGGTAAAGCCACCGCCTGCAATGCTGGCATCCCATTTGGGCACCTGTTCAGGTCCTGGCTGCTCCACTTCTGATCCAGCTCTCTGCTATGGCCTGGGAAAACAGCAGAAGATGACCCAAGTCCTTGGTTCCCTGTACCCGAGTGGGAGACCCAGAAGAAGCTCCTGGCTCCTGGCTCCTGGCTTCAGATTGGCCCAGCTCTGGCCATTGTGGCCAACTGGGGAGTGAACCAGCAGATGGAGGACCTGCCCCCCCTCATCTCTCTGCCTCTCCTTCTCTCTCTCTTACAAATAAATAAATAAATCTTCTAAAAAATGACAATTACAGAGTAATAGTTTTATCATCTAATTTATTTCTGTATCTTACTTTGAATGTGTACTACTAATAAAACTGTGAATCACACAAAGTTTTCTATGTGTTTTTTAAACAGCTTATATTATAATCTTAGCATATTCAGTTAAATAGAAATGGCAGGTAAAGCTTTATTCCAACAGCTGCATGAGATAATATAGGAATTCCTGTGGATTGTTGGTCGTCTCTTAACATGTTACACTTAGTGTAGGTATCATGGTACATCTTTTGTTATATTGTTTTGATTTTAAATTAATTTAAAATTTCATCAATAAAGTATTGCACCAAACAGTATTAAGAAGCTTAAAATAAATAATAGCATTCCTATGCCTCAGACCACCCCACATCCCAGCTTCAGTGGCCAGAATCATTTACTTTCATTGAACTCCTTTGAGTCTTTCAGCAGTATTTGTTAACTTATTTCTAAATAATGTGCTTCTAATGCTATTACTGGCATTATTGTCTTTGACATTTATATAATTTTCCTATTTGGGTAGATAAGGATTTTATTTCTTCATGTTAACACTATATTCTACTTTTACTTCCCTCCTCTCATCTTTTTCCAATGTAGTTTTATCATATTTTTGTTTAAATAATTATTTGCTATCACTTTGCTTATTATTATATAAATAGTATTCCTTGCCATTTCAAATGATATACTCTGATTTTATTTTCTTCCTTGTGCATCTTGTTATTTTCTAGAATAATAATTCCTCATTTTTTTTGTGTGCTTGGCTTTTTTAAGTAACTATAACTAGTTCCATCTTCTTTTTTCAAGCAGTGTTCTTTTTATGTATTTATTTATTTTTGACAGGCAGAGTTAGATAGTGAGAGAGAGAGACAGAGAGAGAGTTATAGACAGTGAGAGAGAGACAGAGTAAAAGGTCTTCCTTCCATGGCCGGCGCTGCGCCGATCCGAAGCCAGAAGCCGGGTGCTTCCTCCCGGTCTCCAACGCGGGTGCAGGGACCCAAGCACTTGGGCCATCCTCCACTGCTTTCCCGTGCCACAGCAGAGTCCAGCAGTGTTCTTAAACCACATGAATTATCTATCACTTTTTCGCTTGCCTATCTCCTACACTGAGCCCTTATATTTCCTTTCTGAAATGGACTGGTTGTGCTCTAGTGTTGCTGCCCAGTTTTCTTTGTTCTATGTTGAATACTCTTATTCCTGGATTCTACATCTTATTTATTAATTTCCTCCCTGTTTTGCTGGAGAACATCTTCTAGCAGTTTCCTGAGACTGTGTCATAGGAGAATTTTTGAGACCTCATTTGAAATGTCTTTATACACACCCTGGATTAGCAACTAGTTTGAGGGGCCAGGATTATTATATAGCGAGTTAAAAGACTGCTTGGGACACTGGCGTTCCATATCAGAGTGCCAGTTTGAGTTACATCTGCTCTGCTTCCAATCCACCTTTGTGCCAATGCGCCTGGGAAAGCAATGGAAGATGGGTCCCTACCACCCCTGTGGGAGACATGGATGGAATTCCTAGCTGCTGGCTTTGGCTTGGCCTAGAGCTGGCTGATTGAAGATATTTCTCTGTGTCTCTTTCTCTCTCAAATCAATCAATCAATCAATCTTTTTTCTTTCTTTTTTTTTTTTTTTAAGATTTGTCTATTTATTTGAAAGAGTTACACAGAGAGAGGAGAGGCAGAGAGAGAGAGAGAGAGAGAGAAGTCTTCATCCACTGGTTTACTCCCCAATTGGCCGCAACGGCTGGAGCTGCACTGATCCGAAGCCAGGAGCCAGGAGCTTCTTCCGGGTTTCCCACTTGGGTGCAGGGGCCCAAGGACTTGAGCCATCTTCTACTGCTTTTCCAGGCCATAGCGGAGAGCTGGATTGCAAGTGGAGTAGCTGGGTCTCGAACCAGCGCCCATATGGGATGCCGGCACTTCAGGCCAGGTGTTAACCCGCTGTACCACAGCACCAGCCTCTCAATCTCTTTTTTCTTCGTAACTTGTTTGATTATAGATTCTAGGTTGAGAAAGTTTTCTCAGGAGTTTTCAGTCTTTTTTCACTTGTAACTTCCAGTGATAAAAATGGATGATTGACAGTCTGCCGTTTGTAATCCCAGTTCCTTGTTTGCTATCTCTCTGAAAGATTTTAAGATTTTTTTTTCTGTTCTCTGAAATTTTGTGATGATGTGCCAAAGTATAAGTTGTTTTAATTCAGTATGCTAGTTATTTGGTGGACCTCTTTCCAAATCAAGGATTCATTTTCTCATTCAGGGAAATTGTTTTATTGTTCTTGATCATTTCCTCTCTTTTGGTTTCTCTGTTCTCTTTCTGGAATATTTGTTGATTGAATTTTAGACCTCTTTGATCCTGTGATATGGTTTTGTTTTTTTCAGATGGCATGATTTTTTTTTAAAAGATTTATTTATTTGAAAGCCAGAGTTACAGAGAAGCAGAGGCAGAGAGAGAGAGAGAGAGATCTCCCATCCCCTGGTTCACTCCCCAATTGGCCACAACTGCTGGAGTTGCACCGATCTGAAGCTAGGAGCTTCCTTCAGGTCTCCCATGCAGGTGCAGGGTCTCAAGGACTTGGGCCATCTTCTATTGCTTTCCCAGGCCATCAGCAGAGAGCTGGATTGGCAATGGAGCAGCCAGGACTCAAACCAGCACACATATGGGATGCTGGTGTTGCAGACCAGGGCTTTCACCTGCTGTGCCATAGCGCCAGCCCCTATGATATGTTTTTTAAAGATTTATTTATTTACTTGAAAGCAGAGTTAGAGAGAGGGAGGTACACAGAGAGATCTTCCATCTGCTGTTTCACTCCCCAAATGACTACAACAGCTGAAGCCATGAGCCTTGTACTCCATTTTGGTCTCCCTTGTGAGTGGCAGGGACCATCTTCTGCTGCTTTCCTTGGACACATTAGCAGGAAGCTGGATCAGAAGTGGAACAACTGGGACTCAAACCTGAACTCTATGGATGCTGGCATCACAAGCTTAACCTGTCATGCCGCAACACTGACCCTCTCCTCCATGATATTTCTTACCCTTTTTGTCATTCATTTGTCATATTCTAACCATTTGTTGCCCAACTGTTCTGAAGTTTTAGATTCTGACATGTATGTCATTTCTAAGACTCTTTGTATTCTGTTTTGTTTTAATCATTCCTTTCTTATTTTACTTGTTTAGTATCTTATTTCTCTGAAATTAATGGTATTAATTATAGCCTTTGAAAATTTTATTCTATTTCTTACATGTTACCTGTTTCTTCTGAGTTCCTTTTTTCAGTTGGCTGGTTTGTTTGATTTCCATCTTAACATGTCAGACTTCTCTGAATACCTGTGGGTCATATGCTGTCTGGTTATAACTAATGAGAAATTCTGAGTATATTGGGCAGAAATTGTATAATGATAATTAAGCAGCAAGAGAAATATTTTATTAGGAAAAATTCCGAATTGGTGTCTGTAGTCTTTTGTGTAGGACTTTGTAGTTTCTTAAGAGGAAGATGTCCCATTTCTCCTATGTTATTGTGTGTATTCCTAACTACTAGCATTCAAGAACTGGGGATGAGGTGGGGTAGGGTGAGATGGTGCTAAGGTATTAGTAAGTGTGTAAACTTTCACTTATGTCCTCCATTTTCAAGTGACAACTTATTGTGACTTTCCACTATACCTGGGGTCCCTGAGTTTAGAACATTTTGATTCAGTTTCACTGGAAAATCATTTGCTGATTCTGACTGGAGGGACAGTGCTCCACCTGTGTGAGCCATCTACTCCTTATGTAGACTGTCATCTCATTCCTCTTTCATCCTCACCTTTTTGATACCAGAGGCTCTAGCTTCTGAGACTTTCTGGGAGGCAGGGTGTGAGGATTGTGGGGGAGGAAGTCAAACCACTCTCTTTTTACTGGTATTCATATCTGTAGGCAGCTGGATTTTATTTAACACCATTTTATCACATCAGTTAATCATGAAGAGAGAATGGAACTAAGTACCTGTTAAACCCACCATATTTAACTAGAAACTCTTGTAAAAACTTCCTAGTTTTAAAATATCATTCTTTATTCATTTCTGTTCTACCTTCATGCAGAGCTGGCAGAGTTGCCTTTGATACGGTTAGACTTCTCATGCAATAAAATTACAACAATCCCTGTCTGTTATCGGAACCTGCGGCACCTCCAAATGATAACCCTAGATAACAATCCACTACAGTCGCCTCCTGCACAGGTAAATCAGAGTGGAAGTATGTTACAGGCTTTTCTTGAATAAGGATGAAATTTGAAATTTAATTATGCACAATTATCTGCTGGTTAGAAATTAAGTTCTTTTTTTTAAATGTTTTTTTTTTTTTTAAGATTTATTTATTTATTTGAAAGGCAGAGTTACAGAGAGAAAGAGAGAGAGAGAGGTAGAGGCAGAGAAGGAGAGAGAGAGGGAGAATCTTCATCCACTGGTTCACTCTCCAAATGGCCACAACGGCCAGGGCTGGGCCAGAGCAAAGCCAGGAGTCAGGACCTTTATCTGGGTCTCCCACATGGGTGCAGGGGCCCAAGTGCTTGGGCCATCTTCCGCTGCTTTCCTAGGTTCTTTAGCAGAGAGCTGGATAGGCAGTGGAGCAGCCAGAACTCAAACCAGCTTGGGTGTGATTTAAGCTACTGTGCCAAAGTGCTGGCCCTGATAACTAAAACCTTATGACTATGGGCTGGCTCTGTGGCACAGTAGGTTAATCCTCCACCTGTGACGCCAGCATCCCATATGGGCACCAGTTCAAATCCCGGCTGCTCCTCTTCCAATCCAGCTCTCTGCTATGGCCTGGGAAAGCAGTAGAAGATGGCCCAAGCACTTGGGCCCCTGGACCTGCATGGGAGACCCTAAAGAGGCTCCCAGTTCCTGGTTTTGGACCAGCCCAGCTCTAGCCGTTGCGGGCATTTGGGGAGTGAGCTAGTGGATGGAAGACCTTTCTCTATGTCTCTCCCTCTCACTGGCTGTAATCCTACCTTTCAAAAATAAATAAATAAAATATTAAAAAAAAAAAACCTTATTACTAAACTTAATAATAGTAAAAGGGTCTCATAAACTTTAAAGAATTTGACGTTTACAATAGGTAGCAACAGAAATGTATATGACTGTAATATTTCATCATTTCTTGCTCTCTTTATTACAGAAAACAGAATGAAAAGCATAATCATGTATGATTGTTGGATTCCTAAAGGCGAAAGTTACCAGTATAATTTATTGAGGAAAAATTCTTTAAATCATTGATTATATATAACTAATGAGCATTATAAGCTTATGTAGTATTCTAATAGTGTAATTATTATTTATCTATTTTGTGTGTTACTGAAACTTATAAGTGATTAGAAAATATAAACTTATATTTACCAGTTAAATACTTAAATAACACTGCTCTGGGAGACCCGGATGGAGCTGCTGGCTCTTAGCTTCTGTCTGGCCCAGCTCTGGCCACTGGGGCCATTTGGGGAGTGAACCAGCAGATGGAAGACCTCTCTATCTGCCCCGCCCCCCCCCCCCATTCTCTCTCTGCAACTCTGCCTTTTAAATAAATAAAACTTTTAAAAAATTATTGTACATACTTGACAGAAATGTCTTGTATCCTGTTTATATTATGTAAAAAGCTCACTACAGTAAAAGAATATATGTTTTAGACTCATAGTAATTTAATTACCTTTATGTATTACTTTCTTTAGATATGCATAAAAGGCAAAATCCACATCTTTAAGTACCTGAACATACAAGCTTGTAAGATTGCTCCTGATCTACCAGATTACGATAGGAGACCCTTGGGTTTTGGCTCCTGGTGAGTATGTTCTTATTCTTTTATCTATTATATTCTTGCACAGGATGCAAACTGTATCTAAATTTGTTTGAAAGTTTGACTAAAGATAATTATCCTGTTTTAGCACTGTTATTCTCAGAATGCTTGTGTTAAGTGTAAAGTTGATTACATCGATCTGAGAAAGTGTAGTTCTAAGTCATGATTTAACAGCCTTGGCATAATTGATGTTTTAGGCCAGATTATTCTTTGTTGTGTTGTCCCGTGTATTTTAAGAATTTTAGCAGCATGTCTGGGCTTTGCCTCCTAGATACCAGTGGCACCCTCTTAAGTGTGACAAACAAAATGTCTCTAGACATTGCCAGTGTCCCCTGGGGAGTCCCCAGCTGAATGCCAGTCTTCTTAACTTTAGCTCTGTTGCTTACAAGCTTGTGACTTAAGGCAAGTCATTTGCACTTTTTGGGCTTTTTTTTCCCACAGGGAGTTGAAGAGGTTGAATTTTTTACTACTAACATCACTTCAGTATCTTTTAGACTGTGAATCCCTCTGCTCCATAGCACATGACTTATAAGGTCATCTACTTGGCAGACCAAACCATATGAAATAATCTTCAGTAACAGGAATTAAATCCGAGGCCTTGAAACAGGCAAGATAGATGTCCCAGTGAAGATGCACTAATGCTCATGAACTGTACTCAACAGAGAACCCCTCAGGTCTTCTCTTGGAATCTGCTGATTTTTGCTTAAAAATCAGTGCTAATGAGCTTGCTTTTTTTTTTTTTTTTAAGACATTTATTTGAAAGTAAGAATTAAAGAGAGGGAGAGGCAGAAAGATCTTCATCCCTTCTTCATTCCCCAAATGGCCACAATGGCCAGGGGTAGGCCAGGCCAAGTCCAGGAGCCAGAAGCTTCATCCAGGTCTCCCACATGGATAGGGCCCAAGCTCTTGGACCATCCTCTCTGCTTTCACAGGCACATTAGCAGGGAGCTGTATCATTAAGTGGAGCAGCCAGTTCTCAAACCGGGGCCCATTTGGGATGCTTGCACTCCAGAATGTTTAACCCTCTGTACCACAGCACCAGCCCTGACCTTGTTTCTTAGTTTCCTTTTTTAAAACAGATTAACAAATATCCATGGCTATAGAGTTTACAAAAGCAGACATATTTATAAGTACAAAAATTAATTTGGCCGGCGCTGCGGCTCACTAGGCTAATCCTCCGCCTTGTGGCGCCGGCACACCGGGTTCTAGTCCCAGTCAGGGTGCCGGATTCTGTCCCGGTTGCCCCTCTTCCAGGGCGGCCATTGGAGAGTGAACCAACGGCAAAAAGGAAGACCTTTCTCTGTCTCACTGTCCACTCTGCCTGTCAAAAAAAAAAAAAAAAATTGAAGACAAAAAAATCTAACAAGCAGGCACATGATAAACCCAAAATTTCTAATGTTTAACTCTGAAAGAAGGACATGAAGATGTCTTGTGAAAGGGGCTAAGGGTGCTGTGGAAGTACTAATAATGTCTCAATGTTTTTAAAAGCCATGACTCTTACAGATATTTTTAATATCCATATGCTGTTCTTCATAATTCTGGTAAGATATTTAAAAAATCAAAGCTCTGAAAACAGGCAGTTTTATATCATTAGGCATATATGCAAATAACCCTTCCTTTTTCAATATTTTAAGTTATTACTGTACTACAAAGATTATAATAATTAATACTCATTCACGGCTGTCTCCTCTGGGACCCCGTCCTGGGCATGGCCTCTCCCACACTCCGCCAGGCTCTCCATACCTTTGGACCTTGCCACGACCCTGAAGGCTCTTCCGTTTGGGTTTTTGGACCACATACATTCTTCCTACCTTCACCTGCAGAGATCTGAGAAGCCCTCAGAGAACTTGCCCCATGACCCAAACCCCTTTTTCACATGGGGAGGAGCACAGCCTGGGTGCTTGCCTCTGGGCCACAGCTCCTCAGGGCGCAGCCTCCGAGAGCGTCTCTTCCTTGGGCCCACAGAGAGCAGCATGGTGGTGCTGTGGTGCAGACACAGGCAGAGGAGACATGGGTGTGGAGGTGACTGGCCTGTGGTTCCTTTTCCCTGCTGTAGGAGGGATTACGTTCCTGCAAGTTGAGGCCTTTTTTTTTTTTTTTTAAGATTTATTTTATTTTACTTGAAAGTCAGAGTTACATAGAGAGAGAAGGAGAAGGAGAGGCAGAGAGAGAGAGGTCTTCCATTCACTTGTTCACTCCCCAATTGGCTGCAATGGCTGGAGCTATGCCGATCCGAAGCCAGGAGCCAGGAGCTTCTTCCAGGTCTCCCACACTGGTGCAGGGGCCCAAGGACTTGGGCCATCTTCTATTGCTTTCCCAGGCCACAGCAGAGAGCCGGATCAGAAGTGGAACACCCAGGACCTGAACCGGCACCCTTACGGGATGCCAGCACTGCAAGTGGTGGTTTTACTTGCTAAGCCACAGCACCGGCCCTGGCCTTTTCATTTTCTAAAAAGACTGCCTAAGCCGATGAAAGCCCACGGCTTCCTTATAAAAAGTGAGGTTGCAAAAAAAAAATAACAAAATAAAAAAAGTAATGCTCATTAAGAAAATGTTATATTAAATACATATCATTTTCAGAAGTGAAATTTGCATTCTAAATTTAAGCTTGTATCAGAAATTATTGAAATGAAAGATTTAAGTGTTTATAGTGTAAAGGAACAAACTCAAACTGTCTGAAAATTTCAGTTGTACAAAACATAATTTGTCAGGTAAATAAACTGTTCCTCCACAGGGTTTTGTCTATCCTTTGGTACAGACCATGCCTTTCTTCTTCACTACCTTATCCCTAGCTCAAGTGCTTGACAGATATTTATGAAATTAAAGAACAGTGAATTTAATCACAGAAACGTTGCTTCCCTTGTATTTTTCTTGTGTTTAAAGTTATGAAAGATAACCTTGTAGGTGAGGTTCTAAGGTTTTTGGTCTGGCTATTAAAGAGTTACATAGATACTTTGAAGGAGATGGAAAACATCTCCAATCTGAATGTTAAAACACAAATTAATACAAATTAATATTAAATAATATATTTAATATATAATTAAATATACTAATAAATATTAGTATATTTATACAAGTATACAGATCATACATACTGATGGAAGATGATCACCAACAACATCCTCGGTCCTGATATTTATGACTGAGAGAACTAAAGGCAGGTATGTGGTGGTACAAAGGCACAGTGCCTGTGCTGCCGGCATCCCATATGGGCACTGATTGGTGTCCCGGCTGCTCCTCTTCCAATCCAGCTCTCTGCTGATGGTCTGGGAAAGCAGCAGAGGATGGCCCAAGTTCTTGGGCCCCTGTACCCAAGATCGGCCCAACTCTGGCCATTGCAGCTATTTGGGGAGTGAACCAGTGGGTGGAAAACCTTTCTTTGTCTCTCCCTCTCTTGTCTGTAACTCTACTTCTCAAATAATAATAAAACTTAAAAAAAGATCATATGAATGGTCAATAAGCGTACAGTAAAATATTCAGCATCACTAGTCATCGGAGAAATACAAATTAAAATCACAGTGAGATAGTGTGATACTACTTTGACTCACCAGAATAGTTAAAATTTTGACTAACATTAACATATTGGCAACTGTAACACAAATAACATTTATGGTAGAAATGTTTGACTACTTTTGAGAACAGATCTGGCAGTTTTTTAAAAAGCTAATCCTAATACCATATAACTCACTCCTCTACTCCAAGGCATTTACCCAGAGCAATGGAAGCAAATGTTCATACAAGACTTTGTCACTGATGTTCATGGCAGCTTTATTCACCATAACACCAAACTGCAAACAATCTACGTGCCCATCATCTGAAAGTGGATTCTTAAAACTGTATTCATACCAAGGAAAGTTAGTGATTAAAAGAACATCATGACTTTCACTGACTTGATACTGAACAAAAAAAGCCAGACAGAAAGTTATTTTATTTTTTTTAAGTTTTCAAATAAGCAAAACTAATTTTATTTTCCGGTTCTCTAAGTCAGAAGTCTAATGCGTTTTCATCGGGCTAAAATCAAGATGCTGATAGGGTTGCATTCCTTTCTGTGGGCTCTGAGTAGAATCTGCTCCCTTGTCTTTTCTGACTTCTAGTGGCTGTCTGCCTTTCCTGGCTCATGGCTCCTTCCTTCTTTGAGTCAGCATCACATCACACTGACCTTCTCTTTTGCTTCCCTCTTCTACTTTCAAAGACCTTGTGATTATATTGGGCCCATTTTAAAATAAAATTCAGAGTAATCTTGCTATTTTAAGGTCAGCTGAAAAGCAGTCCTTATTTCTATCTTCATCCTTAGTTCTCTTTGTCTTAGAAGGTATCATACTCAAAAGTTCTAAGGATTGGGAGGCAGGCATTTTTGGGGACAATTATTGAGCCTTTCACATTAATCTGAGGTGGAAAAGTCAGAGTGATGGTTGTCTCTGAGGACCACACAGGGGCAGGCAGGGTGAGAAAAATTAGCCAGGAAAGGATGTATGAAACTTGGTACCAAAGTAGAAAAGTTCTATATCATGATTTAGGTATATGCTATAAAATATACATGCTAAAATGTGTGCATTTCCATGTATGTAAATTTTACTTTAAAAAAAATAGCTGATGGCTGTTAAAAGTAAAAATGGGTGGGCACTTAAGCCTAGGAATTAAAAAGAAGCTTGTGTCCCATGTTGGAGTACCTGGGTTTGATCCCCAGCTCCAGCTTTCTGCCATGCAGGCCCTGGAAAGCAGCAGTGGTGACTCAAGTAATTCGATTCCTACCTAATACATGGGAGACCTTCATTGAGTTCCTGCTTCCCAGCTTTGGCCCAGCCTTGCCATAGCCATTGCAGGCATGGAGGGGTGGATCAACAAATGGAAAGCTTGATCTGTCTCTCTGCTTCTCAAATAAATAAATAAATATTTTAAAAGGGAAAACAGTTGAGTGGGATAAAGGAAATGGGTGGAGGCATAGATGAAATAAGAGTTGTAGAATGACAGCATTTTTGAAGCTGGATGATAAATACATGGGGCTCGTACTATTTTGTTTATTTCTATTTGTATTTTCGTATTAAAAATTAAAAATATCCAGTTAGGCTTAATAGGTAGCTAAGTGCCTTGAAAATGTTTATTAGTCAGAATTCATCTGGTTTATTTCAAACATTAATTGTTTCAAGATTTATGTATTGCCAGCTCCGCGGCTCACTAGGCTAATCCTCCACCTAGCGGCGCCGGCACACCGGGTTCTAGTCCCGGTCGGGGTGCCGGATTCTGTCCCGGTTGCCCCTCTTCCAGGCCAGCTCTCTGCTGTGACCTGGGAGTGCAGTGGAGGATGGCCCAAGTCCTTGGGCCCTGCACCACATGGGAGACCAGGATAAGTACCTGGCTCCTGCCATCGGATCAGTGCGGTGCGCCAGCCGCGGCGGCCATTGGAGGGTGAACCAACGGCAAAAGGAAGACCTTTCTCTCTATCTCTCTCTCTCACTGTCCACTCTGCCTGTCAAAAAAAAAAAAAAAAAAAAAAAAAAAGATTTATGTATTTATTTGAAAGAGTTATAGGGGTAGAGGGGGAGAGATTTTCCATCCGCTGGTTCACTCCACAAGTGGCCGCAATGGCCGGGGCTAAGCACGGCTGAAGGCAGAAATCAGGAACTTCATCCTTGTCTCTTATGTGGGTGGTAGGGGCCCAAGTACTTGGGCCATCTTCTTCTGCTTTTTCCAGCCATTAGCAGGGACATGAACTTGCACCTTTTTGGGATACCAGCATTGCAGTTGGTAGCTTTACCTGCTATGCTGGTCCCCTCAAATGTTAATTTTTAAAATACATACTTTACAGTAACAAGTAAAGTCTCTTTTTGGCAGTCATGAAGAACTGTACTCAAGTCGCTCTTATGGAGCCCTAGATTCCGGTTTCAACAGTGTGGACAGTGGTGATAAAAGATGGTCAGGGAATGAGGTAAGTGTTTCTCCTATTCTGTGTGTTACCACTCCTGAGGAAGAAAAAAAATCAAATGATTTAAAGTGGAAAGTATCTTAATGGGACTCAATTTCTTATTACATAAAATATAAAAATGTCAAGAGAGGGACAAAATTCCCATATAGTCCTACCATTCAAAATGGCTTTCTGTTTATTTACCATCTCTTTACCATGTGCTTTTATTTTTACATGCTTCTTACCTCATGGTACAAATAATTTCATACCATGGAAAGCCAAACAGGAGCTGAGCAAATTAAACCTGAGGCCTAAAATTTGAGGAGTTGTATCATCTTGAGCAGAGGTAGTAGAAAGGTGCTGGAAATTGAGGAAGCAAATGACAGGAACCTTAGAGAAAAATATCCACACGCTCAAGATAAATAACTTTCTTAGCTATTATTTTTCTGTTTTAACTCTTGATCCTGTATTTTCTGCTTTTCTAAGTCACCGAAGTATATTTTAGCTATAAATTAGAATAAATAGCAACAAAAACTTTTGTTAAAAAAGCCGGTAGCCTAGCACTTTTAACACTGTTTCATTAAGAGTTCAAAACAAATTAATTTTAGACCACAGCCCATTTGTACTTGGGAATGGCTAGTGTATGGGTATCTGGGTGGCAGTGTACATAATGTGGCACTATACATACAGATACATATACATAGATGCCTTATGTACATACTGTGTTTACAGAGCCATGAAAACTTCTGTTTCTTCTTTTTTGTTAAAATTGTGGTAAAATATACATAATATAAAATTAACCATTTTAACCATTTCTAAGTGTACATTTCACTACATTAAGTGTTCACATTGTGGTACAACTGTCACCAAAGTTTTTGCTGTTTCTTCTCAAATGTAAGTTTCAATGAGTTTATAACATGCCCATACTTTACATGCTTGTAAAGTAAAATTAGAAATTGTTTTTATTAAAATGTTTCTATTTTTTTAAGCCTACAGATGAATTTTCAGATCTGCCTCTTCGAGTAGCAGAGATTACTAAAGAGCAGAGACTAAGAAGAGAAAGCCAGTACCAAGAGAATCACAACAGCTTAGTAGTAACAAACGGTGGAGGTAAACATAATTCCAATGACATCTGAAGTCTTAATAATCACTTTAACTTTTTTAAGTAGTCTTTTTCGCATGTCCTTTTTTGGTGTGCCCATAGCTGCTTTACTCTTCTTTTAAAGACTTCATAATGGCTGAAAAAATTTTATTTTCTCTTGGTATTAAAGTTCAGTGTCTCTGTTTTCAGGCTTGCAATTCTTTTTTTTTTTTTTTTTTTTTTTTAAGATTTTATTTATTTATTTGAGAGGTAGAGTTACAGACAGTGAGAGGGAGAGACAGAGAGAAAAGTCTTCCTTCTGTTGGTTTACTCCCCAAATGGCTGCAACAGCCAGAGTTGCGTCTATCCAAAGCCAGGAGCCAGATGCTTCTTTCTGGTCTCCCATGTGGGTGCAGGGGCCCAAGTACTTGGGCTATCCTCTACTGCTTTCCCAAGCCATAGCAGAGAACTGGATTGGAAGAGGAGCAGTCAAGACTACAACCGGCATCCATATGGGGTGCCAGCACTGCAGGTGGAAGATTAACCTACTGCGCCACAGCACCAGCCCCCAGGCTTGCAATTAAAACATAGAGTTTAAAAAAAAAAAAAAACAAAAAAACATAGTTTGTCTTTTGTTTTTACTTTTGGAAGAAACTTTAATAGAGGCAATTTCACCAGAAACAGATCTTTGTTCATCTTGATTTAACCATGATGTTCTTTTAAAGTACCATTCTCCCTGTTTAAGATTCTTCCTGTAGTCATTGTCTGATGTTTTTCAGTAATTCAGTGCATTACTTACTGTTTATTTTTCTTTCATCTGGAATATGCTCTTCAAGGGCATCTGAATCCCAGTTTTTCTTATTCTAACATTTAAAATTCTGGAATTTTTTTTTTTAAGTTTTACTTATTTGAAAGGCAGAGTGATAGAGAGGGAGAGACCAAGGAAAGAGCAAAAGAGTTTCTACTGGTTCACTCCCCAAGTGGCTGCAATAGTTTTGGCTGGGCCAGGCTGAAGCCAGGATCCAGGGGCTCCATCCTGGTCTCCCATGTGGGTGACAGGAGCCCAGGTACTTGGACCATCATCCACTGCCTTCCCAGGCAAATTAGCAGGGTGCTGGATTAGAAGTAGACTAGCAGGGACTCTCTGATATGGAATGCAGATGTCCTAAGCAGGCTATTTAACGTGCTGGGCCACAGTACCTGTCCTGTAACACAGACTCTCAGTTTTAGCATTCTGTTCCATATTGCTTTAGTTTGACTTACTAAATAGTAATGTTTACATTTTCTGAGTAATTTACAAATTAGAAAAGACTTTGATTTGCGACTCAGGTATTTTCTGAAAAGAGCTTTTATCCCTGAATGATTATTTCAATTTACTGGTTGGCTGTCTTTGTTTTCTATGTCATTTTATGCTCTTTTTTCATACCTGTCACTTACCATGCCATTCTCATTTCAATAATTTTCTCTTAATTTTGTTCTCAGGTGAAATATCTTTCCCATTAGTTCACTTAAGACTTAAAGTATCTGGATCTGTGTTTTCCAAAATGGTAGCCACTAGCCACCAGTAGATATCCCTCATTGGAAATGTGGCTTTTCTGTATTGAGAGGCACTGTTAGTGTAAAATACACAACAGATTTTGAAGACTTCATATGAAAAAAGAATATAGAGGCCAGCATTGTGGTGCAGTAGTTTAAATAGCTGCTTGCAACACCATCATCCCATATTAGAGTGCTGGTTCAAGTCCCAGCTGCTCTACTTCCAATCCAGCTCCCTGCTCATGAGGCTAGGAAGGCGGCAGATGGTGGCCCAAGTACTTGGGTCCCCTGCTACCCAAGAGGGAAACTTCTCTGCAGTTCTTGGCTTCTGGCTTTGGCCTGCCTAGCTCAACCTGTTGGGACCATTTGGGGAGTGATCCAGTGAATGGAGGGTCCTTCTGTCTTTCCTTCTCTCTCTGAAACTCAGGACTTTCAAGTAAATAAATAAATATTTTAAGGGAAAAAAAAGAATATAAAATATAATTGATATTTTGTATTCATTATACAAAGATATTTCAAAAGTTTGTGGAAAATAGAATTAAAAGTTAGGTTTATGGCTGGCACCGCGGCTCACTAGGCTAATCCTCCGCCTGCTGTGCCGGCACTCTGGGTTCTAGTCCCGGTTGGGGTGCTGGTTCTGTCCCGGTTGCCCCTCTTCCAGGCCAGCTCTCTGCTGTGGCCCAGGAACGCAGCGGAGGATGGCCTAAGTGCTTGGGCCCTGCACCCACATGGGGGACCAGGAGGAAGCACCTGGCTCCTGGCTTCGGATCAGCACAGTGCTCTGGCCAGAGCAGCCATTTGGGGAGTGAACCAACGGAAGGAAGACCTCTCTCTCTCTCTCCCTCTCTCACTGTCTAACTCTGCCTGTCAAAAAAAAAATATGTCTTACAGAAAAACTGTACATGGGTTTTTTGACATCAAATTAAACTTACCTTTTCATTCTATTTTCCAGAAACGTTTTGAAACACACTCATGTTGAAATAACATTTAGTTATACTGAGAAAACAAAACACATTGTTAAAATTAATGTCACTTCATTTTTACTTTTTTTTTTGTAATGTGGCTTCTTGAAAATTTAAAATTACACATGTGGTTCTCTTTTGTGGCTTGTATTCTATTTCTCTGAGACCACATTGGTCTAGATAGTATAAAGAAGTAATGTTGCTTTCCTGGGCAAAGATAATAATCTAAACCATTTATTTAGTCAGACAAATTGTAGGACATTGAAAAAATACATTATGTACCTGGTTTCTATTGTAGATGTAGACTTATAACCATTTCATCTTTTTTAGCCATTAATAAAACTCATATTAAAATTCATTTTATATTATACTTTTGGAATTATTTAGAAATAATTAAATCAGAGGACTAAATTGAGAAGTAGACTTATCCAAATTCATCATGCCCGGCAACTGCAACTTTTAAGCCTCTGTAGAACACCGTAAGATAGTGCCAAGTTTTTAGTGCATCCCTGGGGAAACCATCTTTAGTAGCAAGTTTTAGTTCTATTGTGCCATTTAACTAAATGTTAACAAATAATTACTTTAAGTTTAAAAATAGTGTAGTAGCCCCAAGCTTACAGGTAAAACAGTGGTGTGGCTAAGTCTTATTTATATGTTACTTGTCATCATACAGCATTTTGAGAAGAATAAAATCCTCAAATGATTCTCTTCTAAATGCTGCAAAATATCTACAACACTGACCCCTAGCAAATAAGTTTCTAAATAGGAAAATCTTTGCTCTGATCATGGTTTATTTAAAAACAGAAACAAAAACATTAATTGACAATAGTTACATTCAGAGTAGCCAGTAGTTATTTCTTCCTAATGGGAGCCAATAACTTTCTTTCTCTCCAACTCAACTATACTCCTATGCTTTCTCTTTTTTATTGCCTTCTACTTTTTTTGAGTTGCATATATTGGGTTTTCTGACTCCAGCTCCCTGGTGAGATATTTATTTGAAAGCTAGAGTTACACAGAGAGAGAAGGTGAAGCAGAGAGAGACAGAGGTCTTCCATCCACTGGTTCACTCTCCAACTGGCCGCAATAGCTGGAGCTGAGCCAATCCGGAGCCAAGATCCAGGAGTTTCTTCTTGGTCTCCCACATGGGTGCAGGGGCCCAAGGACTTGGGCCATCCTCTACTGCTTTCCCAGGCCACAGTAGAGAGCTGCATTGGAAATGGAGCAGCCAGGACTAGAACCGGCGCCTGTATGGGATGCCGGCAGCATAGGCAGCAGCTTTACCTGCTACGCCACAGCACCAGCCCCAATCTTTAAAATTTAATCTATCTCACCCTTTCAGGCTGCCTTGTTTAAAACATTAAGGAGCTGAGCCGGCGCCGTGGCTCAATAGGCTAATCCTCCACCTTGCGGCGCCGGCACACCGGGTTCTAGTCCCGGTTGGGGCGCCGGATTCTGTCCCGGTTGCCCCTCTTCCAGGCCAGCTCTCTGCTATGGCCAGGGAGTGCAGTGGAGGATGGCCCAGGTGCTTGGGCCCTGCACCCCATGGGAGACCAGGAAAAGCACCTGGCTCCTGGCTCCTGCCATCGGATCAGCACGGTGCGCCGGCTGCAGCGGCGGCCATTGGAGGGTGAACCAACGGCAAAAGGAAGACCTTTCTCTCTGTCTCTCTCTCAACTGTCCACTCTACCTGTCAAAAAAAAAAAAAAAAAAAACATTAAGGAGCTAACCAAAGAAAAAAGAAATGTTAGAGGTCTCTATTTCAATCATTTCCATCATTTCTTGCATTCTTTAGTGAATTAGGACTACAATTTTCTGGAGACTTATTTATGTGATTAGGCATGGACTAAATAATAAAGGCTTATGTAATTGAAACTTATTAGAATTTCTTTCAGTTTCAGAATAGAAGATGTCAGGGAAAGGAAAGAGCATTAATTTAAGTTAAAATCTTTTATTGGTTGTCTTAACTTGACTTTTTTTTCTGGTGTGTGTGTGTGTGTGTGTGTGTGTGTGTGTGTGGTATACAGTAGAGCATGATCTGGATCAGATTGACTACATTGACAGCTGTGCTGCAGAGGAAGAAGAGGAGGAGGTGAGACAGCCCAAGGGCCTGGACTCAGACAGCCTCAGTTCACAGTTTATGGCATATATTGAACAACGGCGTATCTCTCATGAGGTAGTACACACATTTAAGCCTAAACATGTTGCTGCCCCCTAGTCAGAACAATTCATGATAGTATAAATTTCTGTCACATCAGTGATTTGTTGGTTTTAGGCCTAATTGTTTTATTCTGTTCACTTCTGATTTCAATCCTGAATTTTTCAGAATGACTCAGCAAACAGTTTAGGTTTATATCTATTTGCAGATAAGAAAACCAATTTCAGAATTTTGAAGAAAAATAAAAAGTACTAAAAGTAGTCGAAGGCCTGTGAAGAAAATACAAAGGAATATTATGCTTTTCTTTGTTGTTACTTTTTTTTATTGTTACTAACTGGCAAATCATAGTTTAGTCAGTAATTAATTAAAAATCAAACTTAACAGTTGACTTTTGAGGCAACACACAAACAACCATAGAATTTCTATAAGAAGTTTAATTATGTTGGAGCTTTATGCTTAGTCACACAGAATACAAATTGTTTGCTGATAAATTCTTGGGTGTCTCTTACAGTGGAGCATTGACTTGCCTTAGAAGACAAATGAGCATTCAGCCCACTGTAGAACCTCTGCCAATTCCCCAAGGGTCTCAGGAAGAATCACATTCTTCAGTAGAGTCAGTGAAATAAAATGGCTCCACTCTAGTGTGTGATGCTGATGTCTGGAGTCCTTCCCGGACTCTGACCAGGGCTCTTTTCAGAAACACTTGGGGCCTTTTTGGAGTGTGATATATTTATTACTAGCCTTTTAGAAGTCATCACTTTAAGTAGGGCATGTGGAATGAAACTGTCATTCTTTAAAAATATATGTATCCTTCTTTTTTTTCTTTTTTTATCTGAAGGCCTCTGAACATAATACATTCCTGTATCTAAAGTTGAAAAATGTTAATCAGAGTCCCTCAGCCCAGAGATAGCAATGTATCCATTGACTGATGAAGCTACTTGTGGTTTAGGCTATCAGCCTCCCTGTTGGGGCAGAGGACAACTACTTTGAAATAAAATTAACATCATAATTTTAAAGGAGTTATTTTTCTTTTCTTGTGGTCTTTCTCTTTGATCATTATATGGTTAATTAGGCAGTATAGATGGGGTATTACTACTAAAAGTAGAAATGACTGTTATAGGACTATGAAAAATTATAGTGTCATTTCTTTAATCTATTATGTTGGCTCTTCTGTAATATATTTTTTTAATTTTGACTAACCATTATGTATGGAAATTTATATAATTATATATCAGAAGTCTCCATGACTTCAGTGTTGTAATGCTTTCTGAAATTTGGCATCAGTGAAAATACGATGCAACAGTATTATTTTATTCTTTTTGTAAATTTATTTTATTTGAAAGGCAGAGACAGATACAGAGAAACAGACACACACAGAGAGAAAGAGATCTCCCATTTGCTGGTTGACTCCCCAAATACCCACAAGAGGTGAAGCTGGGCTGGGCTGAAACCAGGAACCTAGAACTTAATCTGAGTCTCCTGCATGGGAGGCAGGGACACAACTACTTGAGCCATCACCTGCTGTGACCCAGGGTGTGCATTAGCAGGAAGGTGGAATCAGAAGCAGAGCCAGGACTCAAACCCAGGCACTCTGATACGAAATTCAGGCATTTTAAACAGCAGCTTAACTGCTGCCAAAATGCCTACCCCATTTTAAATGGTTTTACAAGTGAAGAAATACCTTTTCATATTTCTGAATAGTATTTAAAAATGTTTTTTTAAAAAAAAACTAGTGTGTTCTTTGAAGCACTACTGTTCTCTAATGTTGTTATATCTCCTACATACATATACCAACCCTGCCTGAATAGGGATGATTTATACTTATTTTTAAAATTAAATCACTCTCATTCATTTCGTCATGAAAAATTTCACCTATCTCTTGCATTAAATTTAGATAATTACAGTACCATTGTAAGGAAAAGAGGAGTAGAACAGAGAAGACAGGATATGAACTCACAGCCAAAATGAATTTATTCAAGAACAATAAATTTGCAGAGGTGGCCAGCTGCCAGGAACTGAAATGGTGGAACAAGAACACAAGCCTCAGCCATCTTAGTTCCCTGCCTGAAAGTAAATCAGTTTCGCTGATGGATCCTACATTCTTTAAAGAGACCTGTTCAGTCCCATGCCCTGTACTTTTCCCCCACTCCATCTTCTGCATTCTTTACCTAGTTTGTAAGCCCCAATAACCTGAAAAACCTGAATGAAGAAAGTCACCTCTGACTACTGCCCCCCACCCTCACTCTGGACCCTTAGCCCACCTTAAGGTGCATAAGGCCCAGCTCACTGGCAGGCTGTGCCCTCTGCCATGTGTTCAGCCTGTGTGCATTGGCCACCTCTGCAAATTTATTTTTTTTTTTTGAATAAATTCATTTTGGCTGTGAGTTTGTGTCCTGTCTCCTCTCTGTTCTGCTTCCCTTTTCCTTACAATCATAAAACCAGGGTGCTAAGTCACTACATAACATTGGAGGAGAGATTTTTATTTAAAAAAAAATAGCAATGTCACTAAAATTAGAATAATTATTCTCTAATTAGGGTTCTAGCTCAATGTACATGATCTTCATACTCAGATTTTTTTTTTAATGAGACAGAGACCTTGATCTTATCTTTTACCCACTGGTTCATTCTCTAGATGCCCACAATAGCCAGGGCTTGGCCTTACCAAAACCAGGGGCCAGGGACTCCATCTGATTCTCCCACATGGGTGGCAGGAACCCAAGTACTTGGGCAATCATGCAGTGCCTCCCAGGCACATTGGCTGGAAGCTGGATCAGAAACTGAATAGCCTGGACATGAACCCCAGTGCTCCCATATGGGATGTACATGTGTCAGGTGGCAGCTTAACCTTGTTGCACCACAGTGCCAGCCCCCTTATACCCAGATTTTAGGTCAACATTAGCCTTTTAAGTAACTCACTAAAGAAGATTTTCTGGTTATGAGTAATGGACCTACTTAGAGGTATACTATAAATAAATAGTTTTTGCATTTGATTTTTTGTCTACACAGTTTAGAAGAAAATATTTTTTTCCTTATCATTCTTTTTAAGAATACCCACTTTGATTTTCTTTTTTTTTTTTTTTTGGTGTTGAAATAAGATGTATAGCTTCTGACAAGTGTGTACTGTGATAATCTTTATCTTTGATTTATAATTTATAATTTCGTTTGTCAATGTGTAATCCATATCACTTAAGCCAGTTTAATTTTTCTCAGTAATGCTTCTTGAAATGGTCTTTCAGTTTGTACATGAACTACCAGTATTTCTTTTTAAATTAATACTGTATTTTAGTATAAATAGAAATTGCTTTTATTTTTATATTCCACAAACCCAGGATTATTTGTATGGCTAAAATAAGAAACAATTTTTGGTAGGGAAGAAGTAGAGAAACATAATCTGCCCAAGTGAGCTCCTTATTACCAGAAATCTTCAAGAGAAACTGAGCAACTGTTAGGGTAGGGCAGGTAAGAATTCCTGTCTTAGATAGAAGTTTGTACTAGATTACCTCCAACTTCCTCTCCAACCCTGCCATCTTATCATTCAGTAAACAAGACTGTATCTGGTTACTATAATTTATATAATACAGTAAGAAGGAAATCTAAAAATAATGTAGATTATGAATATTTCTATTTATCAAAGCAGTAATATGGCCTATATGCTTTTAAACATAAACTTAACATTTGAAGATTCTCTTAAGTATTTTTTAGTATATTGTTCAGATCCCTAAATGTCAGGTTGAGTGTGAACTGTGTAATCACAGTCCCGGATTCATATGTTGAATTGATTTATTTCTGCTTTTTTGGTCTAGGGTTCACCAATAAAGCCAGTAGCCATTAGGGGGCTTCAAAAAACAGAAGATGTAAGAAGATACTCACATCAAAGCAGGTGTGAAAAACCAATTCTGCCTACTTGTTTCTTTCTTGAAACTCAATGATGAGATGAGATGAATATGGTTTTGTGAAAATTTGTGTATAAAGAGAATGTTTAGATATTATGTGTTTTGTGCTCATGTAATTAAAAAGAGGTAAATTGATTGATTGATTATACATTCAGATCACCTAAACTATTATATAATTAACTGATTTGAATATACTTAATGGCTATGGGATTTTGTGCTGATACTATATGGATTCATACAAAAAGGAGATTTGAAACAGAAATCCCCAATTTTTTTATTTGAACTTTTGACTGGATAACAGATAGTGATGTGTATATTCATTCCCATCTCAGTTATTATTATGTTTCCACTATAGTCAGTAGGTACCTCAGAATATTTCTAAAGTTAGCATGACCATTTAGAGCACTGCTTCTCATCTTAAGTTCAAAAAGGTTTCTTGTCATAAACCTTTTCATAGTAGTTAAAAACGTTCCAGTCTTTGGTTCTTGCCTCCTCTCTGTTTTTAAGGTCTTAAAATAGTAGACTTGTTCTTTTTTTTTTTTTTTTTTTTTTAAGATTTATTTACTTATTTGAAAGGTGGAGTTACAGAGAGACAGAGGAATAGAGAGAGAGAAAAAAAGATCTTCCATCCACTGGTTCATTCCCCAAATGGCTGCAACGGCTGGAGCTGGGCTGATTGGAAGCCAGGAGCCAGGAACTTCCTCGGGGTCTCCCACGTGGGTGCAGGGACCCAAGGACTTTGGCCATCTTCTACCGCTTTCCCAGGCCATAGCAGAGATCTGGATCAAAAGTGGAGCAGCCAGAACTGGAACCAACACATCCACACAGGATGCCAGCACTGCAGGCAGCGGTTTGCTCACTATGCCACAGAGCTGGCTCCATATGCCTGTTCTTAAGTAGCAGTAAATTTATGTGTAGAACAACCTATCATACATAGTTTTTTTATTCACACTAGAGTATTAAAGTTATCTCAGGGACAAAGGTGCAGATGGAATAAAGAAAATGTAGGAAGAGTAGTGAAAGAAATCTTGTAGCATTTGATAATCTTATCACTTAATTCATTGAACTTTAGTTAAATTTCACATGCTTTGATGTTTATCTTAGAATGGCCTTTTAGTTGCCATGTGTATTTATACTGAGAATACAATCTTTTGAGATTCCAGTTTCATGCAGGAGTTTCTGTTACATTTCCTCCTCTTGGGTGGGCTCAAGTTCCCTAGGATTTAGCAGAAACCCTCAAGGTAAAAGGCAGCTTTTTTACTTAGTTACCTTATGTATTAGTTTTCTGTTACAAATTCAGCAGCTTAAAACAATACACAGTTGTTGTGTCACAGTTCTGTGGGACATAAGTATAGGCAGGTTCTCTGCTTCAGTCTTCCAAGGCCAATGTCAAGGTGCTGACTGGCCTCAATTCTTATCTGATGAGTATAGGAAACTCTGTTTTCAGGCCTTGTATATATTGTTGGCAGAATTAAATTCCTTGTGATTATGGGAATGAGTCCCTGTTAACATTTCTGACTATCAGTTGGGGAGTCATTATCTGCTTTTAGAGTCTGCAACATTCCTTTGTTTATGATCCCTTCAGTTTTATTACCCTTTTTCTCTCTTTTTGTTTAAAGATTTATTTATTTGGGGGCTAGCACTGTGGTGCAGCAGGTTAATGCCCTGGCCTGAAACGCTGGTATGCCATATGGGCGCCAGTTCTAGTCCTGGCTGCTCCTCTTCCAATCCAGTTCTCGGCTATGGCCTGGGAAAGCAGTAGAAGATGGCCCAAGTCCTTGGGCCCCTGCACCCATGTGGGAGACCCCGAGAAATTTCCTGGCTCCTGGCTTCAGATCGGCGCAGCTCTGGCCATTGCAGCAATTTGGGGAATGAACCAGCGAATCGAAGACCTCTCTCTCTCTCTCTCTGCCTCTCCTCTCTCTCTGTAACTCTGCCTTTCAAACAAATAAATAAATAAATCTTCATCTGCTGGTTCATTCCCCAAATAGTTGCAAGGGCTGGGGTTGGGCCAGGCCAAAGCCAGGACCTAGAAGCTTCATCCAGTTCTCCCATATAGGTGCAAGGGGTCTCCCCTGTGGGTGCAGGGGCCCAAGTAGGGCCATCTTCCACTGCTTTCCCAGGTGCATTAACAGGGAGCTGATTTGGAAGTGGAGTAGCTAGGAGTCAAACCATAACCCATATGGGATGCCAGTGTTGCAGGTGGCAGCTTAAGCTGCCATGCCACAACTGCCCCCATTCCTCCCCACTTCAGTTTCAAGCAACACTAGTAGGCCAAAATCTTCTCACATTTTAGATCTTTCTAACCTCCTTCTCTGCTGCATCTAACAAATTCTTTGGCTTTTCTCTTGCTTTTAAATGCTGCTGAGTACATTAGGACTACCTAGCAATCTCTTGTCATTTTACTTTCAACCAAGTAGTAGCTTGAATTTCATCTGTAAAGTCCCTTTGCCATGTAATGCAACATACTTATTGGAGTTAAGACCTGGGTGCAGAGGTAAGATAGAGATCGTGAGGCCCAAAAATAAGCCTACCACACCTTAATTGAATGTCCTTGTTTTTATTTCTTTTTCAGAATCTCTAGATTCTTTGTTTTTATGGCACCTCAGCAATATATGTTAAAAGTTATCTTGTTAATCAGAATTTTAGTTGTTTCCATTGGAAGAGTCTTTCAGAGTGTTTAATCAGCTTTAGTGCTGGAAACTAAAGCTTTAATACTTTTTAATTGGATGTTTCAAATCACTAGAGCTTAATATGGTCCTTGTATAAGAACTTCATACTTTATCCCAGTAACCAGTTAAGCTCTAAGATCACTACATATATATTTCATTTATTTAGGTAACAGATATTTGTAGAAAATCTATGTGCCAAGTAATTTGCTAAATGTGGTAGTATAACTATGAACTTAAATGAAAGTCCCTGCCCTCCTGGGTCTTCCATTCAAATGAAATAATGAATTAAAAACAAAATCACCTTAAAATGACTGACAGATCTGAAGTCCACAGATCTTGCCTGTAAGCTGAATAACATATTAACAAAAAAATAATCTGTCTCAGCAGTCTGTCTGTTACAAAGATTCAAAGGAATTGAGTCAGTTTGACAAATTGCTACTTGCTGGGTAGTCATTCCAGACCTATGCTAGTGAGCAGAAAAAGAAAACTACTTTGGGGTGGGTCTTTGGCACAGTGGTTAAGACTCTGGCATCCCATATTAGAGTACCTTAGTCCTGCCTCTGCTCCCATTTCCAGCTTTCTGCTGATGCATACCTGGGGAGATAGCAGGTAATAACTCAATTACCTGAGTACCTGTCACCCATCTGCGAGACATGGACTAAGTTCCAGGTTCCCAATTTTGCCCCAGCCCAGCCCCAGCTGTTGTTGGCATTTGGGGAGTTAACCAGCAGGTAGGAACTCTGTTTCCTTTCTCTCTCTCTCTCTCTCTTTCTCTCTCAAATAATAGAAAAGAAAGAAAGAAATGTGGTAGAAGATAGGTATTAAATGGTTTAAAGACACTGTTAAAAATAATATTGCAGGGGCTGGCGCTCTGACGCAGTGGGTTGAAGCCCTAGCCTGAAGTGCCAGCATCCCATATGGGCGCTGGTTCTAGTCCCGGCTGCTCCACTTCCAATCCAGCTCCCTGCTATGGCCTGGGAAATCAGTGGAAGATGGTCCAAGCCCTTGGGCCCCTGCACCTGTGTGGGAGACCCAGAAGAACCTCCCGGCTCCTGGCTTCAGATTGGCACAGCTCCGGCCACTGCAGTCATCTGGGGGAGTGAACCAGAGGATGGAAGACATCTCTACTGTCCCTATCTCTTTCTGTAACTCTGTCTTTCAAATAAATAAAATAAATCTTAAAAAAAAATAGCATTACAGTTGTCACATAAACCCTCTTAAAATGAATTTACTTCTTTTTTTCCTGTTTTATTCCAGTTCATCTGCAGATGGCCAATAAAAGCTATAGGAAATTGTAGCAGTGAAATTAGTGACCTTTAGAGAAAATTGCAGTTAATATCTTTAATTTTAAATATATAATCGGGCTGGCACTGTGGCACAGAGAGTTAAGCCATGGCCTTCAGTACCAGCATCCCATATGGGCACCGGTTTGAGGCCTGGCTGCTCCACTTCTGATCCAGCTCCCTGTCAATGCACCTGGGAAAGTAGCAGAAGGTGGCCCAAGTGCTTAGGCCCTTGTACCAACATAGAAGACCCAGAAGTAGCTCTGGGCTCCTGGCTTCAGCCTGGCACAACCCCTACTGTTGCATCTATTTGAGGAGTGGACCAGAGGATGGAAGATCCCTCCCTCTATCACTCATCTCTCTAATTCTGCCTTTCAAATAAATAAATAAATCTTTAAACAAGTAATTAATATATAATCATTAGAATGTGCTTTTTTTAAGGTCTGTGTGTATGTGCAACATCTCATTTAATCATAGCATCTCATGAAAGTAAGTAGAAAATGAGGAAACAGGGTTTGTTTGCGTTTATTAAATTAGGCCAGACCATGGAAGATTGGTCTAGGTTTGTGCAAAGTATAAGAATGGGGGGCCCAGCCGGCGCCGCGGCTCACTAGGCTAATCCTCCGCCTTGCGGCGCCGGCACACCGGATTCTAGTCCCGGTCAGGGCGCAGGATTCAGTCCCGGTTGCCCCTCTTCCAGGCCAGCTCTCTGTTGTGGCCAGGGAGTGCAGTGGAGGATGGCCCAAGTAGCAGGCCCTGCACCCCATGGGAGACCAGGAGAAGCACCTGGCTCCTGCCATCGGATCAGCACGCTGCACTGGCCGCAGCGTGCTGGCCGCTGCGGCCATTGGAGGGTGAACCAACGGCAAAGGAAGACCTTTCTCTCTGTATCTATCTCTCACTGTCCACTCTGCCTTTAAAAAAAAAAAAAAAAAAGAATGGGGGGCCCACACTGTGGCACAATAGGTTAATCCTCTGCCCGCGGTGCCAGCATCCCATATGGGTGCCAGTTCTAGTCCCGGCTGCTTCTCTTCCAGTCCAGCTCTCTGCTGTGGCCTGGGAAAGCAGTAGAAGATGGCCCAAGTGCTTGGGCCCCTGTACCCATGTGGGAGACTGGAAGAAGCTCCTGGCTCCTGGCTTCAGATAGGCACAGCTCTGGCCGTTGCAGCCATTTGGGGAGTGAAGCAGCAGACGGACGAGTTTTCTCTCTATTTCTCCCTCTCACTGTCTGTAACTCTACCTCTCAAAGAAATAAATAAAATCTTTAAAAAAAAAAAAAAAAGAAGAAGAAGAGGAAGAAGAAAAGTGTAAGAATGATACCAGGGGAAGGGGTTTGGCACAGCTATTAAGATACAAGTGTGGGATGCTTGCACCACATGTCAGACTGCTCAAATTTGAGTCCTGGCTCCACTCCGTATTCCATCTTCCTGCTAATGTGCACCCTAAGAAGCAGATGTGATTGCTCAAGTAGGTTGGCTCCAGTAATTAATTGATATCTTAAGAGTAGACTTGAAGTAATGAATTAATATGTGGTGACTGGAGGCCTGCCTGAGGAAGGACTCCAGAGTGGGCTTGAGAGTCTGAATGCCACGTTGAAGACTCTTGGTAATAGCAGGTAAGGAGAAACTGCTGGAGCTTTGAGGAATTGTCTTTTATTTCCCCAATAGCACACTGATTGCAAAGCATTTAAATCAGCCTGAAAGGCTAATGATCATAGTTTCAAATTTCAGACCCTAAATGTCAAAAAGTCACTACTCCAACATTTTAAATCACACAGATGAGTTGCACAGGCTTGAAACAATAAATCTGGTTCAAGAAAAAGGTAAATTTCAAACTATAAGAATTAAAACTGAAGAGTAGATGTCGTGGTACAGAGGGTTAAGCAGCCACTTAGGACATCTGCATCCCATGTTGGAGTACCTGATTTAAGTCCCAGCTACTACATACTTCCAACCCAGCTTCTTGCTAATGCACGTAGGAGGCATCAGATGATGGCTCAAGTTGTTGGGCCCCTGCCTCCCAAGTGGGAGATCCTAATGGAGTTCCTGGCTTTGACCTGAACTGGTCCTGGCTGTTGCTGCCATTTAGAGAATGAACCAGCAAATGGAAGATCTTTTCCTCTGTTTTCTCTCTCTCTCTCTCTCTCTGTCATTCTACCTTTCAAATAAATAAATTAAAATAATATTGATAAGGGGCAAATAGTACTTTTTAATGTTATAACATGAAATAGGTTTTTTTAAGAATAAAAACAATAAACTTTATTATTTCAATTTTTCATCAATTGAAAATAAAGATACAATTGCTTTACAAGTTACCAAGTTCTCTAGTATTTCAGATTTCTGTTGATAAAATGGCTGTGTATGAAAAAGGATCTCAATTTACTTGTATCTTCTTTCAATCATGGTAGTAAAGAAGATAATAGTTACATATGTTATAAGGAAATGATACTGTTTAAAACTTGATCTCATTTAACTGTCATTAATATTGGCTGACAGACATTTGTTACCTAGCTATAGATTAATCAGTGATATCATCACATGAAATGTGAGTTGGAGACATCAGGTATTCCTTGTGGTTTAATTTAATGATGTGGGCTCAGGTTTATAAAATGTAGTTGCTCTTTCATTGTAACTAGACAATTTGCCTACTGATTAATAGAAAGCTACATTAACAACGAAAGCAATTTTACTTGTTCTTTATGTGTCTTTTGTTATCAAAAAGTTTTCCCTTTCTTTTTTCTTTGTGTCAGGGTTCCAGTTGAGCCATCCTCTCTCTTGTCCCTGTCACCAAGTCACAATCAGGTACTTGTTTGTAGATTTTTCTTAATGTTTTAATTTTTTTGATTAAAATAGTTTTCTATTTAAATTGCCATCAATTTTCAGATGCTTGTAAACTTTATTACCTGTCTCCTCAATCGGTTAATATGCCATATACACATGATACTTGCTAACAGTGTTTTTAAATACTAGGCAGAAAAGAAATCTTCACCTCCATAATGATTTTATAGTACATATAAAATAGTACAAAGATGAGAGAAGGATTAGCAGTAACACATTTAAGGAAGTGCTAGGTGACTGCAAAATAAAAGTTGCTTAGGTCAGCAGTAGGTTTCCTAAGTTGATAAGGAGTATTGATAAGTTGATCCTTATCCTCACTTGGGCTTGCAAAATGATGCTTTTTGTTCCAGCTGTCACATGCAGACTTGGAACTTCATCGGCGAAGAGAACAGTTAGTAGAGCGCACTCGGAGAGAGGCACAGCTTGCTGCCCTGCAGTATGAAGAGGAGAAAATAAGGACCAAGCAGATTCAGAGAGATGCTGTCCTGGACTTTGTCAAGGTGAGTCATTTGAATTCACTGAATGATGTTCTTTAAAGTTACTTAGCAGCAAGTGCTTGTTTTTGCTGAAGCCATTGGTTTTCATCAACATTTTTCTCTCTGATATAAGAGTTCTTGACTGAATATCAATATCAGTATCAAGTGACTATCCCTATTTGTGATTAATTGTCCTCATGCCTATTGTGATTATCTTGTTTAACAGTAATCTGTTCCCCTTGAGCAGTCTGCCATCACTCTGCCATCCAGCTGCCATTTCCTTACTCTCCAGTGTCACAGTAAACATCAGCAAGATTATGAAAGTGGCAGTGTGTGTAAAAGTGCCATGCAGGAGCAGTTGTGACACAGCTGGGAAGCCTCTACTTGCAATGTTCATATCCCATATTAGAGTGCCTGGGATCAAGTTCCACCTCCACTTTTTATCCAGCTGCCTGCTGATGCACCTGAGAGGCAGCAGATGATGGCCCACATACCTGGTTCCCTGACACCCATGGGAGACCTGGATGAGGTTCCTGGCTCCTTGTTTTGGCCTGGTTCAGACTCAGCTGTTGCAAGCATTTGGCGAGTGAACCAATGGATTGAAATCTCTTTTTCTCTCTCTCTCTCACTCTGTCTCCACTCTTCCCACCTCTGCCTTTCAAATAAGTGAATAATAAAACTTTTTTTCAAAAGGGCCATGCAAATGTAAAGTATTATTCTCTGAACCTCTCTTCAAATTCCTTACTCTACTAAATACCAAAAATTTGCTATACGCGGATTTGATCCTTTACAGTCATCTTTGATTCTTTATTTTGATCTCCATACCCACTCAGTGAATAATCCCTTTTATTTATTTACTTATTTTTAAAGATTTATTTATTATTTGAAAGAGTAACACAGAGGAGAGGCAGAGAGAGAGAGAGAGAGAGAGAGAGAGGTCGTCCCCTCTGGTTCTCTCCCCAGTTGGCCGCAAGAGCCAGAGCTGTGTCAATCCAAAGCCAGGAGCCAGGAGCCCCTTCTGGGTCTCCCACGCGGGTGTAGGGGCCCTAGGACTTGGGCCATCTTCCAGTGCTTTCGCAGGCACAGCAGAGAGTTGCATTGAAAGTGGAGCAGCCGGGGCCGCGGCTCACTAGGCTAATCCTCCACCTTGCGGCGCCGGCACACCGGGTTCTAGTCCCGGTCGGGGCGCCGGATTCTGTCCCGGTTGCCCCTCTTCCAGGCCAGCTCTCTGCTGTGGCCAGGGAGTGCAGTGGAGGATAGCCCAAGTGCTTGGGCCCTGCACCCCATGGGAGACCAGGATAAGTACCTGGCTCCTGCCATCGGATCAGCGCAGTGCGCTGGCCGCAGCGTGCCGGCTGCAGCGGCCATTGGAGGGTGAACCAGCGGCAAAAGGAAGACCTTTCTCTCTGTCTCTCTCTCTCACTGTCCACTCTGCCTGTCAAAAAAAAAAAAAAGAAAGAAAGAAAGTGGAGCAGCTGGGACTTGAACCGTTGCCCATATGGGATGCCAGCACTCTTGGCGATGGCTTTACCTACTATGCTACAGTGCTGGCCCTAATAATCCCATTTAATATTTCTTTGCTTAACATTTTGCAGCCTCTGTGGTACTATGTGAATCCTTATTCTTTTTATTTTACTTGTATCACCTTTTTCTTTTGAAATCACATTAGATTTTTTCTTCATATTTAAATAAGTATTTATAATTTTGTTTTCTTAATATCTGCCTCATTTACCTGTAAAATCCATGAAGACAGAAAGCATGTCTTTTTTTTTTTTTTTTAAGATTTATTTTATTTATTTGAAAGAGTTACAGAGAGAGGTAGAGACAGAGAGAGAGGTCTTCCATCCGCTGATTCACTCCCCAGATGGCCACAACGGCCAGATCTGTGCCGATCCAAAGCCAGGAGTCAGCAGTTTCCTCCAAGTCTCCCACATGGGTGCAGGGACCCAAGGACTTGGGCCATCTTCTACTGCTTTCCCAGGCCACAGCAGAGAGCTGGATCAAAAGTGGAGCAGCCGAAATTAGAACCAGCGCCCATATGGGATGCCAGCACCTCAGGCCAGGGCTTTAACCCACTGCGCCACAGTGCCAGCCCCAGCATGTCTGTTTTACTCACTGCTGTATCTCTACATCATAGCAGGTCTTAGCTCATAGTAAAGATCAATAAATATTTATTAAATGAATGATTACATGAATGAATCATTCTTGTCCTCTAACTCCTTTCTCTCCAGCTCCATTTCTGCTTCCTGCTTTCTGCTAACGCACACCTTGGAGGCAGAAGTATGACTCAAGTACTTGGGTTCTTACCACTCACTTGGGAGACCTAGATTTGTTTCTGGGCTCCTGGGTTTGGCCTAGCTCAGCCATGGCTGTTTTGGGCATTTGGTGAATGAACTATTGAATGGAAGATCTCGGTCTGTCTCTGTCTCTGCATTCCATGTAGATAAAAATAAAATAAAAAGATTTTTGTTAGGAATTATATAAATGAGGAAACTAAAGGCACAGGATGACTCAGTAACTTTCCAGAAGTCAAGCACAAAGTGAGTGGCAAAGCTGGATGCAAATTCAGATATCTGATTCTAAATGCGTGCCACTGTGCAACACTGCCAACCCTTAGACACTTAGAAATCATATAGTCATATGCCTTTATTTTTGTAGTCTAGTTTAACTATTTCAATTTTACTTTGCTTCATGTTCCTCATTCTGATTATCTTTTTTTTTTTTTTTTAAGATTTATTTATTTTAAAGGCAAAGTTAAAGAGAGAAATAGAGATATGTTCCATCTGCTAACTCATTCCCCAGATTGGGCCAGCAGAAGCCAGGAGCCAGGAGCTTCATCCACATCTCCCACATAGGCACAGGGACCCAAGCACTGGGGCCACCTTCTGCTACTTTCCCAGGTGCATTAGCAGGGAGCTGGATGGGAAGTGGAGTAGCCGGAACATGAACCGATGCCCTTATGGGATGTGGGCACTGCAGGCAGTGGCTTAACTTGCCCTGTGCCCCAGTTTCAGCACTTAATATCTTTTCTAATATTTCTTCCTAACATATTAACATAAAAAGGTTTGTTTTTGAGAAGTATTACAGAAGTATCTCTCCTATCATGTTTTTCTCCTGCTTAGAAGCTTAAAATTGTTCTCTCCTGCCTGACAGATCAAGGTCAAATTCTAATTTGGCATTTAATCAAGACTATCTACAATGATTGTTTCTTACGAGCTGTAGTAGAAGGCAAGATAATGAGTTAATTTCTGGGACCAGCACTGTGGCATAGTGGGTAAAGCCACCGCCTGCAGTGCTGGCATCCCATATGGGACACCGGTTCAAGTCCCGGCTTCTTCACTTCTTTTTTTATTATTATTATTTTATTTATTTATTTTAAATTTTTTAAAGGATTTGTTTATTTGATAGACAGAGGTAGAGAGAGAGAGGTAGAGAGAGAGAGAGAGAGAGGTCTTCCATCTGCTGGTTCACTCCCCAAATGGCTGCAACGACTGGAGTTGAGCTGATCAGGAGCCAGGAGCTTCTTCTGGGTCTCCCATGCAGATGCAGGGACCCAAGGAATTGGGCCATCTTCTACTGCTTTTCCAGGCCACAGCAGAGAGCTGGATTGGAAGTGGAGCAACTGGGACTCAAACTGGCGCCCATATGGGACACCGACACTGCAGGCCAGGGCTTTAACCTGCTATGCCATAGCACCGGCCCCAGTGGCTGCTCCACTTCTGATCCAACTCTCTGCTATGGCCTGGGAAAGCTGTAGAAGATGGCCCAAGTCTTTGGGCCCCTGCACCTTCATGGGAGACCAGGAAGAAGCACCTGGCTCCTGGCTTCGGATCGGCTCAGCGCTGCAGCTCCAGCCGTAGCGGCCATTTGGGGAGTGAACCAACGGAAGGAAAACCTTTGTCTCTGTCTCTCTCTCTCACTGTCTATAACTCTACCTGTCAAATAAGTTAAAAAATTATTAACTATTTAGGAATTATTAGGAGTGCTTTAATGCTTAGTACTAGTGTGGTAGGTGCTGCATTCTTGGCCACAATAATAGATTTTATAAATTAAAAAACAAGAGTTTTCGGGGCCGGCGCTGTGGCATAGTAGTGGGTTAACGCCCTGGCCTGAAGCGCTGGCATCCCATATGGGCACTGGTTCCAGTCCCAGCTGCTCGTCTTCCAATCCAGCTCTCTGCTACGGCCTAGGATAGCAGTAGAAGATGGCCCTAGTCCTTGGGCCCCTGCACCCACATGGGAGACCCAGAAAAAGCTCCTGGCTCCTGGCTCCTGGCTCCTGGCTCCTGGCTCCTGACTTCAGATCAGCACAGTTTCAGCCATTGCGGCCATCTAGGGAGTGAACCATCGGAAGGAAGACTCTCTCTCTCTGCCTCTCCTTTTCTCTGTGTAACTCTGACTTTCAAGGAAAATAAATTTAAAAATATTAAAAAAAAAGAGTTTTCAAAAGGTGCATCAGTATATCCTATACATAGATGAATAGTGACTGATAAATAAATCATTGGAAATTAGTGAAAAAAGAAGCCCCCAAAGAAAGGTATGAGGCCAAATGGTTTTAATGGGAGTCTAGCATTGTGAAAGCCTATGTAGGATTTGGAGTCAGAAGACATAGGTGCAAATCTTACTTCCGCTACTTACAAACTTTCTGATCTTACACATGTCACACAACCTTTCTTTTTAATATCCTTATCTCTAAATGAATGTGATGTTTATCTCACATAAAAAGAAAGATCACTTGAGATACTCTGTATAAGAACACATGCATAACACTGACCACACAGATATTCAGTGTTATTATTTGACATGGTAATAGAAATTAACAAATACAGGGTAATAATTTGTTTTGGGTTATGTTGAATATGAAATGGTAGTGGAGTTTCCACATGGAGAGTTTCTACAGGGGTTGAAAATACAAACCTGAGATTTGGCTGATAGCTAAAATTGTTAATCAGTAGAGGGATATTTAAAGCCATTAAAAAGATAGAATGATTTCATTGAGAAAATACAGTAAGAGAGCAATACTCTGATTATGAATGTATTTGTGTAGGTGTACATGTAGTTTTTAAAAATTTATAAATTCTCATTGATAAAGGAAAGTATTGTTTATCAGTTTGTTACTCATCCTCATTTAAATTATGAGATATTTAAGGGAAAAGGCGACCTCACCTTTTCTTTTTTTTAAAGATTTATTTATTTATTTGAAAGTCAGAGTTATACAAAGAGAGGAGAGGGAGAGAGAGGTCTTCCATCTGCTGGTTCACTCCCCAATTGGCCACAACCACTGGAGCTGCACCGATCAGGAGCCAGGAGTTTCTTCCAGGTCTCCCATGAGGGTGCAGGGGCCCAAGGACTTGGCCATCTTCTACTGCTTTCCCAGGCCATAGCAGAGAGCTGGATCAAAGGTGGAGCAGCCAGGTCTTGAAACGGCTCCCACATGGGATGCCAGCACTTCAGGCCAGCATGTTAACCCACTGCACTACAGGGCGGGCCCCAAGGGCAACCTCTTCTAACAGTAACTCTAGAAAAATGTTCTTTTCAAGAGATACATTCATGACTATGATTATTTTAGTAAATAGAATTTATCTTTTCCAGTGGTCCTGGTTCTAACCAACTTTCCTTTTCTTGGTGGGGGCGGGGTCATACAGCAAAAAGCATCACAAAGTCCACAGAAACAACAGCCTGCCTTAGATGGTGAGGTAAGTCTACATCGGCATCTGTTCTTTGGAATTTATTGTTTTTGCAATGGAATGACATGTTTTGGGTGTGATTATCATGTTTTCAGTGATCAAAATATTGCCATTTTCTTTTTTTCAATCACAAAATTCTACTTTGAGGGAGAAGATACAGACCAGGGAGTTTTTTTAGAATCTGTATATCAGATTTCCTTTCATCCATACATAACCATCAAGAGATTGTGATGTGCCTCCCTGCCTCAGCCCTCTGGGACATCATCACATCCCATCCATTTTGGAAGCTTGCTGTGTAATGAGACAGAGCCCTGAGAACTGATCTGACGCTTGTAAATTGTGGCAATCTTAAAAAAGATCCTCCATGGTCTTTTCTGCTTTAGTGGTCATTTCAGTGTTATCAGTTTTACTTTGTATACATTAGTTGTATAATATCAAGTAATATTTTATTATAAGTTAACGTAAAATTCATTGCTTCACCTTTTTAAAATGTATACACCTGTTTGATTTATTAAAATGAAGATAACTAGATGAATATTTTTATTATAGTTAAATTCTACATGAGCCATTTTCCCTTTATTTTTACATTCTAATTGTTTCAATTCATGATCATTATTTCCCTTAAAATTCATAAAGATATATTTTGTGTGAATGTGGACTTTGCTTTCCGTAAAATGTTGGTTGAAAACTTAACAGTCAGGTCTTTACTGTGTTGGTGGTGAATGTAATAATTCTATATAAAACTTTGGATAAAGCTTACTAAGTTTCATACATTTTTCCTTTGTTGACCCAACATTTCCTTCTCGATGGTCATTCTCAAGTGATTCATTCTATAATATCTAAAGCTTCACAGGAAAATTACATGAACAGTTTCAAAATTTTTAATTATACTATTAGTTTGTCTAAGGAATTCAATGAAGGGATGCCTAGACTAGAATCATGACTGCGTTTATTATTTAATTTTCACTAGCTTACTAAGTGACCCCAAATTCTTTCTGTTATTGCTATATCTATACTTCAGCTTTCTCATATGTGAACAGAGTTATCCCTGTTTCTTCCTTGCTTTAGAAAATTTTTTAGGCGGTAGTTCATATTTGAAGTTTTTTAAACTGTTTGAAAGAAAATCAGTCCTGATTTTTAGTACTGAAATTTACCAGCTTCTATGGTGCATGAATTCCAGATGACTATGAACGTGTTGCTAACTCCCAGTGTCTTCAAAAGTATGTCTTAATATGTCTCTTTCCTTGTGTGTATATTTGTGAGATATGTCACGTGTGTGCATAGTTTGTTTTTGACATTGCTTCATTTTTCTCCATCTCTCCAGTGTCCCTTCCCATCCCGAAGGTCTCAGCACACTGATGATAGTGCCTTGTTAGTGGTAAGAGTCTTGCACAAAATCGAGTTTTACAATATTGTCTCTAGAAATTGAAGAACAGCTATTGTACTTTTCACTGAGAAATTATCTGAATACCATAAAACATGATGAGCAGTATGTAAATGCTTTACAAGTAACTAAAACTATTTCCCTGTACTACCATTTGTGATTTACCTGATGTCCCCAAATTCTGCAACTGTAATTCAAAAGAGTAAAGCATCACATTGAGAACCTTATTGGCTTTGTACATCACTTAGGGAAAGAGGACATAGCATGATATTTATGTCTTTAATATATTTTCTAATTCCAGATGCACTTGCTTCATTAATCATTCCTTCAGCTCATGAGTCACCTGTGTGTCAAATGGAGTCTCTTTCCATAACACTAATTACACAACAGTGTGTCTGACTTTGTCTTATTATGTATTTAAGCTAATGAAAATACTGTGCTTTTGGTTTTAAATACATTTCAAGATTGTTCTTGTTTTTTTATGTCAAACAATTGGAATGCTGTGTACTTTTAATACTGACTTTTTTCCTGTTCATCAGCTGAAAATGAGTGTAACAAGAGTTTTAGTCTTACCAGCTTTGGAAGAGAATTCTAACCATTTATAGAATGCTTTCCCATCATGTTTTATGTTAATTTGTTCACAGTAGTATTGAAAATTAGAAGTTCGAAGTCTAGTGTCTGGCCGTTCCTGTCCCATGTGCGGGTAACTGCTGACACTGTGCATACCACTGCATGAATCACACGCTTCAGCAGGAGATTCCTATTAGTTTAACAGTCATTGTCAGAACGTCTGTATATTCTGTCATTTTCATTTCCTTTGAGATGGATATATGCACATTTTAACTGGGCAGTCCTGTAGATGAATACAACCACCAGCCTCTGGAGTTTTAGTGGACATTAATTGGCATGAGAACAATTAATAAATTAGTGTAGAAAAACACTGAGAGCCCTGATGATCCTGACACTCTACCAAAATTTTGTCTATGCTCATGGCAACAATCAAGAGTTAAGATTAGGGGCTGGCATTGTGGCATAGCGGGTAAAGTCGCCAACTGAGATGACAGCATCCCCTATGGGTGCCATTTTGTGTCCCACCTGCTCTACTTCTGATCCAGCTCCCTATTAATGGCTGGGAAAAGCAGCAGAAGATGGCCTAGGTGTTTGGGCTGCTGCACCCATGTGGAGACCTGAATGAAGCTCCTAGCTTTGCCCTGGCCCAGCACTGGCAATTGCAGCCATCTGAGGAGTGAACCAGTAGATGGAGGATTCTCTCTCTCTTTCAAAATAAATAAATCAATCTTAAAAAAAAAAAAAGTTCAACTTAAACTTATTGCCTTTTTACAAATGATTACTGAGACACAGAATGTGACTTGTCCGAGGTCACATAGCTAGTAAATGTAAGGCTGGGTTCAAATCTAGATCTGGTGACCTGAGAATCTGAATTGAACACCACACCTTCCATCCTGGCACTGAAAATAATTTAGAAAGCTAAAGATGAGATTTAATAGTTTATGGAAATAATGATATGGCTGAGTACGCAAACCATTTTGTCAAAGAAAAAATGGAATTTTAAAAACTACAGCAAAAATCCCCAGATTATGAAATGCAGTTATTTGTCAGAACATATACACTTGTATTTTAATTGTCAGTATTTGCATCTGATTTTTTTAAAAAGATTTATTTATTTTGTTTGAAAGGTAAATTTACAGAGAGGCAGAGGCAGAGAGAGAGAGAGAGAGAGGTCTTCCATCCCATGGTTCACTCCCTAAATGGCCACAACAGCTGGAGCTGTGCCAGTCTAAAGCCAGGAGCCAGGAACTTCTTCCAGGTCTTCCACATGGGTACAGGGGCCCAAGGACTCAGGCCATCTTCCACTACTTTCCTAGGCCATTAAAGAGAGCTGGATGGGAAATGGAGCAGCTGGAAACTGAACCAGCGCCCATATGGGATGCCAGTACCGCAGGCAGTGGCTTTACCTGCTACGCCACAGCGCCAGCCCTCTGATCTTCTAAATTCAGATGACCTTTAAAAGCAAGGAATTTATTCTAAATTAGGTGATCTTTGAAAGTAAATGTCCTGGGGCCAGCACTGTGTCATAGAATTCTGGCTAAGCTTCCACCTACAACACTGGTTCTTGTTCGTGCCAGTTCTGCTCACTTAAAGGAAGCCCTGTGACTTATCAGATTTCTTTCTCCAGTCTTAGGATTAGCACAGGACTCATTTTCTCAGTTGTAGTTTTTCTTCTAAATGATTTCTAATTTTCATATCTCATATCTTTTGTTTTTCCTAAATATTTAATTTTCCTGCTTGGATATTTTTACTTCTTTAATTTATTATAATATTTCATATTTTTGCCTGTTATCCTTCTAAATACTGATGCCATCGTGCTGTCCCACCCCTGACCTCATAGCACCTAAAACCTGATGAACCTTATCTCTGGTCATCATGGAAGATGCTCTGCGTACCTGGGTGACTCATGAAAAAAGTTTATCTATTATTTTCTTCCAGGTTAATCAGCCTTTCAACTGTGTTCCTTATACAGTCTTCAAAAAGTTCGTGGAAAACACATATGGTGGGGAAAAAATGTATGCATGGATTTCAAATTTTTTTCCTCCAAAAAATAAATTGATCTTTTTTTAAAGAATGTATTTATTTGAAAGAGTTACAGAGAGAAAGAGATCTTCCATCCCCTGGTTCACTCCCCAAATGGCTGCAATGGCCAGGGCTAGACCAGGCCAAAGCCAGAAGCCAGGAGCTACTTCTGGGTCTCCCACATTGTTGGCAGGAGACCAAGTACTTGGGCCATCACCTTCTGCTGCTTTTCCAGGCCATTAGCAGGGAGCTGGATTGGAGTAGAGCAGCCAGGACTCGAGCCAGCACACATATGGGTTGCTATCATCACTGGCAGTGTCTTAACCTGCTAGGCTACAACGCCAGCCCTAATTTATCTTTTAATTCCATTTTCCATGAACTTTTTGAAGTACCGTGGTATTTGTATTAACAAGAAAATTATTTCAGTGATTTTTTTCAAAATTCTTTCAAGGAAGGTTCGTACCTAGTACCATGGTAGAAGTATAGGCAAGAAGATAAGTGGTTATACTCAATGAGTACCTTAGAGCCTTACTCTCTCTGAGTCATAGTTAAGAAAGGCCAAATATGAATGTGCCAGAAGTTAGTGAAACAGATGGTGTTTTCTTATTTCACAGTCACTATCATAAGATTTAAGATAGATGAGAAGTCCAGCTTTTCTTCTATCAGACCTGCACAGATTTAATCTATATGTTTTGGCATCCCAGTTAATTTTTTTTTTGAGAATAAACAAACTTTATTTTATAAGAGTATTACAGAAAGCAAAATATCATTTAATACAACTTGAAGCTGCTATAAATCTAATCTGGCTTTGTAACTATACATAGAGTCAAAAGCAAAGGAGAAAATGTTCAATGCAGTTAATAAGTCCCTATCAGGTTCCCTGGTGTCAGCTTTAAATGGCATAGCTTTCTTGTCACCAACAAAAAACCACCACAGCTCCCACTACCCTCTCCCAGTGTCCTCATCCTCAAACTTGTGTGAATCATCAAACTGTCTGAAAGAGATACACTGCTCAGTAACAAAGGTCAGTTTTACATGTACACAAACAGGTTTAATACAAAGCAAATGTCCTACCCAATGGGAAGTGTTGAAATTTAGATACGTTAAGAAAGAAAGCACTAAGGTTTTAAGCTGCCTGAATTTTTTTGAAAAAAAGATTTATTTTATTTGAAAGAGCTATATAGAAAGAAAATGTTCCATTTGCTGGTTCACTACCCAAATGGACACAATGGCTGGAGCTGGGCCAATCCAAAGCCAGGAGCCTGGAGCATCTTCTGGGTCTCCCATGTGGGTGCAGGGGCCCAACCACTTTCTCAGGCACTTTAGCAAGGAGCTGGATTGGAAGTGGAGCAGCCAGGACTCAAACCGGTGCCCAAATGGGATGCCGGTGTCACAGGTGGAGGCTGAACCTGCTGTGCTACTACACCAGTCATTCCCGTCCCCTCCCAATTACTTTTTACTACAGTAATACAGTCTATTTAAGAATGATCTCATTTCTTTTGTTGCTTAGTCAGGCTTAAAAAATGAGTTTGTGTCCATCCTGAAATTATTCCTTAGCCTTTTTTTTTTTTTTTTTTTGGCTCTGGTTCTTCAAGAGTTCCCAGATGAAATTAATGGTCCCAAGAGTGACTTGACCTAATCACTTCAGTATTCTCAAGTACAAGTCACTTAGATTGGTAGTTCAATGAAAGTACAAAGTAGAAGTCATCATTTTATTCTGGCTTCATTTCCATCACAGCCAGTTATATTGTTTATTGTCAATTGCTGTTTCTGGAAGCAGGGGACATTCATTGCCTTACAGCATTAGTTCATTTCAGCATTTCTCATCTAATAAAGTTACCTGTTAACTTTCCCCTTTTATTCCTTAATGGGCTCAAATTTCTTGTCTATGTCTTATAAATAACTTCTGTAATAACTTTTAATATACTTTTTCCCCTATATTAATTAATCTCTGCCTTTACTGTTTTTCTACCTGTTCATTGGACCTTGAGCATGTCTTAATTTAGCCAACTTTCTCCTTCCTACCTGTTACTCATATCCCTGAAAATAAGGAAAGGTATCTATTTCCCTATGAATAAAGTTTTAAAAAAATTTTTTTAAAAATAGACTAGGTGCCTCATTCCTTTTTTTTTTTTTCTTTTTCCTTAAAGACTTATTTATTTATTTGAAAGGCAGGGTTATAGAGAGGCAGAGGCAGAGAGAGAGGTCTTCCATCTGCTGGTTCACTCCCAGATGGCTGCAACTGCAGGAAATGTGCCAATGCAAAGCCAGGAGCCAGGAGCTTCGTCTGGGTCTCCCACGTGGGTGCAGGGGCCCAAGGACTTGGTCCATCTTCTACTGCTTTCCCAGGCCAGAGCAGAGAGCTGGATCAGAAGTGGAGCAGCTGGGACTCAAACTGGCACCCACATGGGATGACAGCAATGCAAGTGGCGGCCTTACCCACTATGCCACAGCACCAGCCCCGTGAAGTTTTTGCCTCATTTACCTGTTCATTCTTTTCACTAGTTGCTGTTACGCTTTGTTTAAATTCAGTTTATTTAAATTTTCCATTTTTTCCTCAATACCTGAAACTTAGTTTATTTGCATCTATAAGCTTGGTGAATGTCTTTTTCATTGATGATGTGATAGAGAATTTCAAGAAGTTCACAGAAAATGTGTATTGTGAAAAATTATGTGTGGATTTCAATTTTTCCTCAAACATCTTTTTTTTAAGATTTATTATTTTTTTGAAAGACAAAGTTACAGAGAGAGGAAGAGAGAGTGAGCGACATCTTTCATCTGCTGGTTCACTCCCCAGATGAGAGAGAGATCTTTGATCTGCTGTTTTACTCCCCAGATGGGAACAATGGCCAGGTCGAGGCCAGGCAGAACTCAGGAGCCAGGAGCTTCTTCCAGGTCTCCTACATGGTTGGCAGGGGCTCAGGTACTTGGGCATCTCCTACTGCTTTCCCAGATACATTAGCAGCAAGCTGCCGCTCCCCACAGATCCCCCTTCTTTTTATTCTTTGTGGCGTTGATACGCGCTTGTCTTCGGTGCCCCGTGGCACATACTCTGCTCTGCTAGAGTTGCCCGCAGGTGCTTATCGCCCTAGGCAGTCCGAATCCGAGTCCTCTCATCACCATGTTGTGGGGAGGCTTTCCTATTTCTCTCTATTTTATTTCTCTCCACTCCGCTTTCCTCTCCCCCCGCGGCTTTTTTCCCCACGACTTTCTTTCTCTCCCGCGGCTTTTCCGAATCACGGCCTAGCTTTCGTCTCCGCTACAGTTTAGCTTTCGTCTCCGCTATGGCCTAGCTTTCCTGCGGCTTTTATTTTTCTCCCTTCTCCTTCCCGGCTTTCTCCCAGCAGTCCATTTCCGAGTCACAGCACCACTTGTCGTTCCCCAACTTGCGGAGGAGCGGCACCGGACTGGACGCTACCTTCTTTCCCCGGTCCTTCCCGGGTTTGCTGCCGCTCCTCACAATCCACCCCGAGATGCTGCAGTTACCTGGACTGAACTAGGCCTGGCTGAAGCAGAGAGCAGGGAACAGAATCCAGTTCTCCCATGTGGATGACAGGACCCCAACTACTTAGGCCAGCTCTGCTTCTCAGGATCTACATCAGCAGGGAGCTGGAGTTAGGAGCTGAAAGTGGGCATTGAACCTGACCTAACTGCCAAGCTACATGTCCATTCCTCTTTTTTGTAATTTAAGTTCTCTGTCATTAATTTCATCTGGCACAATTCAAACTAGAGATAAGACTTCTGAAAATATTGAACCCAAAGGAGGTGGGACATGGGAACAGATGAGTACATGTGTTTGTTTTAAAGGCATTCTTAGTTCAGAAATGTCTTAGTTATCATATGATAAAAGTTATATTTAATTAAATGGTAAGGCCTGAAAATTTGATTACTCTGGCTTTTATTGATTCAGCTTCCCTGCCCAGTCTTTAGCATCTTTAAACCAACCAACCAAGATTACTTCTTAAATTAGCTTGACTACATTTCCCTTTTTGAAGGTGAATTTATGCCAGTTTATCTAGCTCTCTTTTTGATGGTTCTCTTGGTCAATGAATTGCAAACATCTTAGATTGAAATACTGTTTTAGAAAATACATTTGCGCCGGTGCCACGGCTCACTAGGCTAATCCTCCTCCTTGCGGCACTGGCACACCGGGTTCTAGTCCCGGTCGGGGCGCCGGATTCTGTCCCGGTTGCCCCTCTTCCAGGCCAGCTCTCTGCTGTGGCCCGGGAGTGCAGTGGAGGATGGCCCAAGTGCTTGGGCCCTGCACTCGCGTGGGAGACCAGGAGAAGCACCTGGCTCCTGCCATCGGATCAGCGCAGTGCGCCGGCCATGGCGGCCATTGGAGGGTGAACCAACGGCAAAGGAAGACCTTTCTCTCTGTCTCTCTCTCTCGCTGTCCACTCTGCCTGTCAAAAAAAAAAGTACATCTGTAAAGACACTTTTTCCTCACTGAAATGAAGAAAACTCCATCAGCTTTCTTAAAATATTAAATTTTATTCTCAAGAGAAAAAATAACTTTAGAAATGATTCCAGAAAAATATTACTAGGAAATAAACCTTTGTTCTGTCTTTCCCATATATTTCCTGATGAAATTTTCTTCATTAGGATGATTATTATAGAAAAGGCCTGTTAGACTACATAATTTAAATGTTTTAAATTATGAGGTTTTCATCAAAATAACATTTCACAAATGCACTTTTAAGATACAACAAAGGTTAGTGTTTTAGGCAGTTTAAATGGTTTTCTGTTGCCCAAAATGCAAATAATGTAATCCTGAAAAGGGGACACAAATTTGAAGGCATTTTGTAGAAAGCAAAAAAAAAAAAAAAAAAAAAAAAAAAAAAAAAACAACTTAGTAAGTTTGGCAAGTTCATAATCTTTAATATTTTTTCAAGAAAACAGATGATGTTTGTATGTGTGATAAGATCTTTTATATAGAATCTACTGCCCCAGTCTAGTCCAAACAAGAAAATTGTTTTCTATTAGTTGCTCAAATTATCACTCTGAGGACTTACTTTACTCCACTAAAGTAAGTTCAGACAGATTTAACACTCCAAAAGTCTTTACTGAGTATTGTTTTCAGAAAATTGTCATTGCTTCTAATTTAGATTAGAATAATATTCTAAAGAATATGCTTTCACTAATGCCCTTATTGCATCTTAAGAAAAGTCAGTCGACACCTTCATAAGTAGATCACTGAGGCAGTGTTCAAGAAACAGTCTTCAGTCAGTCAGTGAATGTAAGGAGGTCTACAGTGTGACGGTGCCATGGATGATTAATGGAGCAGTGCATAGCCTGCGTTCATTCAGAGTGGCTGTGATCATTTCTGACATGATGTTGTGGACAGATACGCAATAAAAAATAAAAAATAAAAAAAAGAAAAGGCCTGTTAGATAACAGGACCATCTTCAGATAATGCCTTACATAAAACACAAAGGGAAAATTTGCATTTTAAAAAACATTCAAAATTAATAATAATGACAAATTCTCATCTTTAGATTAATTTTGAGGGAGAGTTGCATGGATTTTTTTCTTCTATAAACCCAGAGTTACCAATATGTGGAAGGTACAAAGGCATTTTAAAGTTTGTGGAAAATAGAATTGAGAGGTTTTGGGGTTTGCTTTTTTTTTGGGGGTGCATCATTTTGAAATCTATGTGTATAAGGGGTCCTTAAAAAGCTCATGAAAAATATGTATTCTGAAAAACTGTGTAGATTTCAAAATGCTTTTGCACAAGAATTAAAAATAAACTTTTTATTTCCACTTTTTTAAAGTACCCTCATAACTCTTCTTGAATAATTATTGATCTATTTCTGTTTCTCCACAGAGTGATGACAGATGTAATGCTATGTCAAGTTCACCTACAACAGAAACAGGTAACACTCAAAAAGGTGCAATTAACTATGTCAAGATTATAATTCTTTCCTAGAATTTTCCTGATAAGTTTCTCTTTAGACAGTGATGGCTTCTTTTTCTCAGAGATGGAAATAGGAAACAAAATTAGAAACTTTCTGTACATTTTTCCATTTTTTTAATTCAGCCAGTTGTTCAGCCACATAGTTCTTTGATATGAACAAATGAGCACAAGCTGGGAGGGCTATAGATTTGCAAGAGACTGTGTTTAGGGAAAGAAAAAAGACTGTGCTTGGGATATTAACATGTTCTGTGTTGATTGATATACCAGAAATAACATGGAAATTAAAAACACATATAATCATCCTCCCTGCTTCCAGGCTTTTCATGAATAAACAGAATTATCATTCTATATCATTGCCATATTTAATTTGGTTTTCTTCTTTATGTGCTACTTATTGAACTTTTGTAATATGTATGTCTACATTATTTTTAATTTTCTTTTGTTCTCCTTTAATCCCATTTTTGCTTTTCATCACTGATTTAGTTCATCACTCCCCTGCATATCCTTTTCCTGCTGCTGTCCAGAGAAATCAGCCCCAGCGCCCTGAAAGCTTCCTTTTCCGACCAGCTGTCAGGGCAGAAGCAAATAAAGGCAGGTGATAGTGATTTTAAGAGGCAGAGGGTTGGTGGGTAGGGAATAACGGTGGTTGGCATTTTACACACTCTGCATGTGTCTGTGAGTGCACTTTTAATAGGAAAACCTTGTGTAATTTGTTTCAATTAGAGGTTTCTTTGTAGCACCTAAAAGCAGGTTGTAGAGAGAACAAATAACATGCTATATCGAGGCTTTAGAGGATGCTCCTCTTTGTATTGAGCTCGTTCTGTTTTTTCTGTACTGATGAAATCTGGCTTGTGTTCTTCAAAATGAATCCATGTTTTTTTTTTTAATCTACTTAAAATCTCATGTTCTTTTAGTTAATATAATAGATTTCTGCCTGACTGCCAAAGGAGAAGGTATCCGGAGATGGGAACAAACAATGTCAAGTCAAAAATAATGACTTTAACTTACAGATGTACTTACAGTAAAATTTAAAAATCAAACCACACTGCACTGCTGGTGGGAGTGTAAATTAGTATGGAAAACTGTTTTCATTATCTACTAGTAATGTCCATTTATATACCCTATTATAATCAAGCAGCTTTACTTTCAGAAATATATGCACACATATACTAAAAGATAAGTACAAAAATAAGCATAGCAGCACTATTCATAATGGCCGCAAATGGAATGTCCAACAACAGAATAGATAAATGAATGTGATTTATTTGTACAATGGAATTCAGTCTAGGCAATGAAAATGGAAAAATTACCAAATACAACATGGATAAGTCTTGTAAACATAATATTGATCAAAAGAAGCCAGACAACAGAAGAAAAATGCAGTGTGCTTTAATTTATAGAAAGTTGAAAAATGGACAGAGCTAGTCTATGATGTTAGGAATCTAGGATACTGGTGGTATCTTTTGGGTACTGGTGGGCAGGGCACTTGAGATAGGCTTTTGGGTATTGGTAGTGTTACATACATAGACCTGGTTTTGTTCAGTTTGTAAGGGTAATTTATTGATCTCTGTGTTTATGATTTATATATTTTTCTCTATGTGTGTTATCTTTAAATAAATGAATGTAACCAAATAAAAGTAGTTGAGTCAAATGGGTAGTGGATATTTTGTAGTTTTTATAGAATTTCCCTATTATTTGTATTTATATAAATATATTATATGTAAACATATATGAGTATTATATATAAATATATATTTATATTATTGTTTATATTTGAAATTTTATAGAATTCCCCTATTATTGTTTATGTTTGAAATTTCCATAATAAAAATCTTTTTAAAAAGTCAATTCAGAAAGTAGAATGTGTTATATTTACAAGGATGCTATGATCAAACAAATCCAAATACTTTAATAGCACTGGCAGTCGCCTTTCCGTCTTATGTATTAATGTTTTTCTAGGTCATTCTTCATCCCTTCTTCCATCTTCTGTGCCTGCCATTGATTCTACAGATCCCATTACAAGACAGAGAGAAGAAGAACTGAAACTGATAGATCAACTACGGAAAGTGTGTACATTACCATTGCATTTTTTCTACTAAGGAAATTCTTTTCAATTTTTTTCTAAGAAAATATGGTATGGGTTATTCTCTAAAGCTTCATTCCCAGCACTATTCATTGAAAAATTTGTTCCTTTGCTTTCTTCCTCACAATATAAAGAAATCTTATGAGAGTAACAATAAATTATCTGCATGTACATATATACATATCACACTGACATACAAGCATACATTGACTGTCCTTGAGTTATAAGGGTAAAATAGAGATTGTTGTACTTGAGTTATTACCTTTTTATCCTTGATTTATGGTTAACTATATTTCATTATAATTCCATTATGTACTACGTGTTAATCCCTCTTCAATTAATACACCTTTTCCTGTTCCTTAGCATATTGAATACCGGTTGAAAGTATCTCTGCCTTGTGATCTGGGAGCAGCTCTAACTGATGGTGTTGTCCTTTGCCATTTGGCCAATCACGTGCGGCCTCGATCTGTCCCAAGCATTCACGTTCCCTCACCAGCTGTAGTAAGTTTATAATGCTTAAAAATATTGGCTGTTTATCAAACATTTATTAAGCACAATGGCAGGCATTATGCTGGTGTTAGGGATACAATCCTTTTAGACTTGTAAATAATATCTTACAGTCTATGATAAATGCCATAAGAGAAATGTGTTATGGGGATACAATAGAGACTATTCCACTCTGCCTTGGAAAGCTCAGGAAGGCCTTCCTAGAGGGGATAAAACTTGAACTGGAAGTACATGTAGCAATGAAAACCTAGCATATTCAAAGAATTAAGTTCTTTAGAATGGATCACGCACTGGGTGTAGATTAAAACAGCAGGGGACAAAATTAGGTAAACCAGGGCCCCTGTGACAAAGGCCCTATGAACTGTGTCAAGGAGTTAGTAAAGACAGGAAATACTGGAGGAATTGAGGGAAAACAATGCTATGATTATAATTGTGGTTTAGAAAGATGACTCTGGCTGCTAAGTGACAAGTGGTTCAGAGGTGGTAAGGCCAGAAGAAAGATGCCAGTTAAGAGGCTCCTGTATTAGTCCAGGCAAGAGAAGTTAACAAGCCCAAATTAGGCCAGTGAAAAGGAAGATTTTAAAGAGTAGGCTTTGGGTTGACAAGCCTTCCCTTTTTTTTCTTCAAATCTTTATTATGAAAATTTTCAAGCTTCAGAAAAACTGAAAGAATAATACAGTGAACCACTGAGTCCCTAGACCTGACATTTATCATATTTTGCCATGTTGCTTTACCTGTCTGTGTTTGTGAGTCTGTATGTGTCTTAAATGCATCATTTAAAAGTTGCAGTTATTAGGGCGGGCCTTGGGCACAGTTGAAATGCTGCTTGGAATGCCCACATTCCATGTCAGAGTACCTAGGTTTTCAGTTCCAGCTCCACTTCTGGCCCAGCTTCCTGTTGATGCACACCCTGGGAGGCAGCAGGTGAAGGCTCAAGTTTTTAGGTCCCTACCACCCTATGGAAGACCTGGATTAAGTTTCTGGCTCCTGACTTCAGCCTGGCCCTGCCTCTGCTGTTGCAGGCATTTGGAGGACCTATTATTTGTCTCTCTCTCTCTCTGCTTTCAAATAAATTTTAAAAAATTGAAAGTTGCAAATATCTTAACACTTTACCCCCTGTATATTTCAGTGTTGTGGCTACCTTGCTCTTCCCCATAGTCTGTCACTAATACTGACTGATAGGGGACTGATTCTGATTCACGGTGTAATGTGACACAGTTCTTGCTCCCTGCAAGGTTAGGCTGAGGCTGAGTGGGGACAGCTGCGTGCCATGAGCAGAGAATGAGGTTGTGTTAAGGAAAGATGCTCAGGCTTCATAAAGTGATACTGCACCACCAGCATATATATCCACCTGTTACATTCTGATTCCCCAGTTGCTCTAAGGATATCTTTTTTTTTTTTTTTGGACAGGCAGAGTGGACAGTGAGAGAGAGAAAGAGACAGAGAGAAAGGTCTTCCTTCCGTTGGTTCACCCCCAAAGTGGCCGCTACGGCCAGCACGCAACACTGATCTGAAGCCAGGAGCCAGGTGCTTCCTCCTGGTCTCCCATGCAGGTGCAGGGCCCCAGCACTTGGGCCATCTTCCACTGCCCTCCCGGGCCACAGCATAGAGTTGGACTGGAAGAGGAACAACTGGGACAGAATCCGGCGCCCCCACCGGGACTAGAACCTGGGGTGTCAGCGCCACAAGCAGAGGATTAGCCTAGTGAGCTGCGGCGCCTGCCTCTAGTACACACAGATACAACCAGGATATAATCAAAGTTCTCACATTGTACTTACTGCTCTGTGATGGTTTTGGTTCCCTCGTCTGATGACTTTGATTGGATACTGTCCAGTGTTTATCTTTTCCAAAGATTGCCCTCATCTTATTTTCTAGTCACTCATTAAGTAGCAAGCAGTTTATGATACAAAGTCTTTACTTCATTGGCAGTTGTATCAAGGCCTTTAGATGCCAATTCTGAACACTTGTCTTGCTACCTCTACGGATGTCAAATCCTTCATCCCTCCAAAGTACCTGAGATTGTTCTAATTATTAGAACTTCTTGTTACTAAAGTCCCAAGGGTCTGTTAATGACCCTGTCCTGTCTTAGTGCTTCTAAGGAAAAGAGCCTCTTTGTTCTTTAGTAACCTCAAAAAAATAAGCATTTAGTTTTTTGTAGAAAAGGCAGAGAGGAGCAATAGCACCACCAAAGTCAAGCATGCACTGGAAGACTTGGTTTTAGTCCTAAAGATGGTGATGAAGACAGTAGGAATTGTGCTGTTTGGCAGTGCCAGTAGGGAAGGGTTCACTCACACTTTTCATTCTTTCCAGTTTCTGTCAAGTAAGTTAAGAATCTTTCCTTTAATTAAAAATAAAAAGAACACACCTATCATTCTTCAGTTCCAAGGGAAATACTTCAGAAGTGTGCTAAAAGCTACTGCAGAGAGCACGAGTAGCTGAGGAACTTCATTTTGATCACCAGAACACACAACTTTCCATTCAAGAATGTAAAATATGCATAGTAAAAATAAAACTACTTTATAAATATTTAACTGCTTAGAGAAAAAAAAACTACATAGACCTTTTCCTTAGGGAAATAAGGGTATAAAATGTGATGAAGCTTACTTAAGACTTGCTTACAAAATAATAAAATTAACTCATATTTTTATTGAGTTTCTATCCATTGCCAGGCATTCTGTCAAGAACATTAGTCCTCTTTAAAAAATAAAAGTTTTTCATGAAATAGTGTTATCTTTTTTTTTTTTTTTAAGATTTATTTATTTGAAAGTTACACAGAGAGAGGAGAGGCAGAAAAAGAGGTCTTCCATCTGCTGGTTCACTCCTTAGATGGCCGCAACGGCCGGAGCTGTGCCAATCCGAAGCCAGGAGCCAGGAGCCTCCTCCAGGTCTCCCACGCAGGTGCAGGGGCCCAAGGACCTGAGCCATCCTTCACTGCTATCCCAGGCCATAGCAGACAGCTGGATTGGAAGAAGAGCAGCCGGGACTAGAACCAGTGCCCACATGGGATGACGGCGCTTCAGGCCAGGGCGTTAACCTGCTGCGTCACAGCACCAGCCCTGAAATAGTGCATCTTAACATTTAAAATCAAGTACTGTTCCCTGACCCTTACTAAGCAAATTGTTTAAGGGAGAATCTTTTTGGCTAATAAATGTTTTATAAACGTAAGATACATGTAAATATGTAAAACCTGTCACATTATAGCATTTGAAAGTGAAGAAATGGACTTTGACTTAACCAGACTGGAACTGTCTGATACTTTTTTTTTATTACTTATTTGAAAGGCATAGTTACAGGCCGGCGCCGCAGCTCAATAGGCTAATCCTCCGCCTTGCAGCGCCGGCACACCGGGTTCTAGTCCCAGTCGGGGCACCGGATTCTGTCCCGGTTGTCCCTCTTCCAGGCCAGCTCTCTGCTGTGGCCCGGGAGTGCAGTGGAGGATGGCCCAAGTCCTTGGGCCCTGCACCCCATGGGAGACCAGGATAAGTACCTGGCTCCTGCCACCGGATCAGTGCGGTGCGCTGGCCGTGGCGGCCATTGTTATAAGGGGATGTTACATATGCAGGCATTTTAAAAGATTCAGAAATGTATATGTGGTTGCAACCGTAGAGTATCTATAACTATTAAATTATAATTCATCTTTCTAATTATTTTGAGAGGATCAAAGATGTTTGATAAAATATTGCCTGGTTGTCCAGTAGGCATAGGTGTTACAATTTAGTAGTACAGTTTACACTCTAAGAAGTCATATCAGAAATCATAAACATTGTACTGTGATAACTCACTGGAGATAACCTGAAAAAATTCTGAACCATTTTAAATTCAAAAATAGCTAAATTGTTTATTTCTTAATTCCTTTCAGATTATGCTGTTGTTGTAATTACTGTCTTTCCTAAAACTTGCATTAGATTCTTATTCAGAACAAGCCATACTTGTACAAGACTGTAACTGGCTATCCAAAAAGCAAGAGTTATATCAATTGAAGTTCTTGAAAAGCTTTTGGGGTTAGTGGATTACTGTGAGGGTTGACTTAAGACAAAATCCTGAGTCCATCTGTACTCTTCTGTGTCCTGTTGACCATTCTGTTTGCTGCATCTAGGAGAGGGATTTGTAACCTGAGATTCATGAACTCCTCAGGCTTTGGGAGCTCCATGAACTCCCTAAAATTGTATACAATTGTATACTTTTCTGAAGAGTAGATACATAGCTTTCCTAAGAATATAATAAGGAGTTGGATCCTAAGTATGAAACACTAGCCTGGGGGCTGGTGCTGTGGCACAGGGAGTTAACACCCTGGCCTGAAGTGCCGGCATCCCATATGGGCACCGGTTCGAGATCCAGCTGCTCCACTTCCAATCCAGCTCTCCGCTATGGCCCGGGAAAGCAGAAGAAGATGGCCCAAGTGGTTGGGCCCCTGCACCCACATGGGAGACCCGGAAGAAGCGCCTGGCTCCTGGCTTAGGATTGGCACAGCTCCAGCCGTTGCGGCCAGTTGGAGAGTGAACCATCGGATGGAAGACCTCTCTCTCTCTCTGCCTCTCCTTCTCTGTGTAACTCTGACTTTCAAATAAATAAATAAATCTTTTAAAAAAAGAAGAAGAAGAAAAAAAGAAAAAGAAACACTAGCCTGCATTCCTGGGATGTGAGAAATGCTAAGGGAGAGGAGAAAGGAATGCCTGTGGAAAGAGATAGTCTACTCCTTGCCCCTTCATCCAGCAGGAATCTGTTCTCTGCAGGGAAAATCCCAGAGGAAATTTGCTATTCTACTCATCCTTTTTTGTTAAGATTTATTTATTTATTCAAAAGGCAAAGCAACAGAGAAAGATCCTTCACTCCCAAATGACAGCAGCAGCCGGTTCTGGGCCAGGCTGAAGAGAAAAACCAAGAACTCCGTCCAGGTCTCCCACCTCAGTGGCAGAGGCCCAAGGACTTGGGCCATCTTCCACTGCTTTCCTAGGCACATTGGTAGGAAGCTAGATCAGAAGTGGAGCAACCAAAACTCTGTTATGGGATGCCAGCATTGCAGGCAGTGGCTTAACACACTGCACCATTATGCCAGCCCCTACCCACTCTTCTGTTATGTCTTAGGTTGCTTGTAGTCCTTGTGTAGAGAATATTGAATCAGACCCTGTGATCTTTCTTCTGAGCCTTCCTTTCTTTTTTGTATGAGATGGTGGTGATTCTTGGACCAGTTTTTAGTTAACAACATGAAGCCTATCCTTTTATTCTTTGTTTTGTTCAGTTGTTGTTCTGCCTATGCTGTCAGACCTATTTGCCCTTCCATAGATTGTGGCATCTGAACAGTCAAGTTTCTGAAATTTTGGGTTACTTCTTTTGTAGCCTAAAATCCTCTTTTACCAGAATCAGTCGTCTGTGCTGTCTGCCCCTTCACAGACAGCTCCAACTTCTCCCAAGTTTAGATTAGAATCCTGACCTGTGGTTAAACTCTCTTCATAAGAAGAGAAACTAGTTGTATTATTTCTGCAAGGAAGACAGGGAACCTGGTATATGGAGAGAAGATGTCTGGCAAACGAAGAATTGTATATGAAAAGTAATAGTTATGTGTTGTCTTTATGTGCCCAGTTTCTCTTAAAGTTAAGCTCTTAGCCCAGTCACTGTCTCCTGTGCCTCATTTCCCCTTACCTCCCCCCTTACCTTAAGTAGCCAGGAGCTGAGAAAGCCATGTGTCCAGTAACAACCTTCTCTTCTACTTCTTTCACCTGTAAAAAATGGGAAGGAAGGACCCTGCTCCCGTGGGCGTTAACCAGTGTGGACCTCCATTGTTTTTTTTCTCCTGATAAGGGGAAACATCAAGAGTAGAATTAAGATAAACTTTTTTTTAAAGATTTATTTTATTGGGGCTGGCACTGTGGCATAGCAGGTAAAGCTACCACCTGCAGTGCCGGCATCCCATATGGGCGCCAGTTCAAGTCCCGGCTGCTCCACTTCCTATCCAGCTCTCTGCTCTGGCCTGGGAAAGCAGTAGAGGATGGCCCAAACCCTTGGGCCCCTGCACCCATGTAGGATACCCGGAAGAAGCTCCTGGCTCCTAGCTTTGGATTGGTGCAGCTCTGGCCGTTGCAGCCAGTTGAGGGTGAACCATCGGATGGAAGACCTCTCTCTATATATCTGCCTCTCCTTCTCTCTCTGTGTAACTCTGACTTTCAAATAAAATAAATCTTTAAAAAATATATATTTATTTATTTGAAAGAGTTACAGAGAGAGGTCTTCCATCTGATGGTTCACTCCCCAGATGGCTGCAACAGCCAGAGCTGTGCTGATCTGAAGCCAGGAACTTCTTCCAGGTCTCCCATGTGGGTGCAGGGGCCCAAGGACCTGGACCATCTTCTGCTGCTTTCCCAGGCCATAGCAGAGAGCTGGATCAGAAGAGGAGCAGCCGGGACTAGAACTGGCACCCATATCGGATGCCAGTGTGTCAGGCCAGGGATTTAACCCACTGTGCTACAGCGCCGGCCCTGATGTTTCCTTTTTTTTAAAACCTTTTTACCTCAGTTATAGAAGGATGTGGCATAGGGAAAATAAGGTACCCTCCATAGGAACTGAACTCTTCTTTCTGGATCGTTTTGAAAGTTTCTTCATTTAAAATTTGAAAATGATTATTTTTCTTCCATTCCATTTGTTGTATTATTATCTTTTATGACGAAGCGAATCCTAGCTCTTGCTACCTTTCTCAAGTCAAAATTACAGTACTTTCAATACTGTTATTTATTTGGTTTCCCCTCATCCTGTGACAAACTATTGTTTCCATCTTTGAAGAAACATTTTTTTCTGGAGACTGGCTTCCATGCACAATGGTTGAACATATTGGAACCCAGCCAAAGAATTTGTAGAACTGGAATTGTTAATCATTCTGGAAAATGAGATTCCTATTTCTTACATTATATCCCACGGTAACCCACCAGGTGAGAGACTTGACTGAAACTTGGTCATATAATGTAACTGAGTTTCTAGTGTTCAAAGATCTTTATAGAAAAACAAGCTGTTGGCCGGCGCCGCGGCTCACTAGGCTAATCCTCCGCCTAGCGGCGCCGGCACACCGGGTTCTAGTCCCGGTTGGGGCACCGGATTCTGTCCCGGTTGCCCCTCTTCCAGGCCAGCCCTCTGCTGTGGCCCGGGAGTGCAGTGGAGGATGGCCCAGGTGCTTGGGCCCTGCACCCCATGGGAGACCAGGAAAAGCACCTGGCTCCTGGCTCCTGCCATCGGATCAGCGCGGTGCGCCGGCTGCAGCGCGCCAGCCGCGGCGGCCATTGGAGGGTGAATCAACGGCAAAAGGAAGACCTTTCTCTCTGTCTCTCTCTCTCTCTCTCACTGTCCACTCTGCCTGTCAAAAAATAAAAAAAAAAAAAAAAAAAAAAGAAAGAAAAACAAGCTGTTATTAATTAGGGAAAATGTCACCCTATGGAAATAGGTTATTTAACCCAATCTTTTAAAATGCAAATGTTTTTAAAAAGTTAAATGTTGCCATTAAGTGGACATATAATGTATCTTTTATATATTATGAACAAAGACTATCGATTTTTTTGAATTTTCTTTTTCTGAAAAAAGACTGAAAGGAAATGAACTAAGTATTAAATGTGGTTATATTTGACTTCTGAGCCGTACCTAATTAATTTTCTGGCTATTCCTCCAAGTTTTAGTTCATGTTGTTTTAAAGTGGTAATAAAATAGAGTCCGGTTTTGTGGCACAGTGTGTTAAGCTGCTGCCTATAACACTGGCATCTCATATGAGCAGCAGCTCAAGTCTCAGATGCTCCAATTCCTAACCAGCTCCCTGCTAATGCACCTGGGAAAGCAGCAGAAGATGATCCAAGTGGTTGGGCCCTGGCTACCCACGTGGGAAACCTGTGTGGCGTTCGAGGCCTCTGGCTTCAGCCTGACCCAGCCCAGCCATTGCAGCCTTGTGGGGAGTAGACCAACAGATAAAAGATTTATTGCTATATATATAAAACCTGCCTTTTCAAATAAATAAATAAATTTTTAGAAAGTCAAAGAATATTTTTTAAACTATTTCCCCAAAATTTCTCTGCTTAGCACTTGACTTGCAAAAATCAAAGCCAGGGCCAGCGCTGTGGTGCAGTGGGTTAACACCCTGGCCTGAAGCGCCAGCATCCCATATGGGCGCTGGTTCTAGTTCCAGCTGCTCCTCTTACAATCCAGCTCTCTGCTATGGCCTGGGAAAGCAGTAGAGGATGGCCCAAGTCCTTGGGCCCCTGCACCCGTGTGGGAGACCCGGAAGAAGCTCCTGGCTCTTGGCTTCAGACTGGCTCAGCTCCGGCCGTTGCGGCCATCTGGGGAGTAAACTATCGGATGGAAGACCTCTCTCTCTCTCTCTCTCTCTGCCTCTCCTCTCTGTAACTCTGACTTTCAAATAAATAAATAAATCTTTAAAAAAAATCAAAGCCAGATATCTAAAATATGGAGTGGTGCTGATTTTGGTAAATAAACTTGTACTGGCACATAGCCACATTAGTTTGTTTACACCTTGCCTGTGGTTCTTTGCAGCTCCAAGCAGAACTGAGCAGTTGCAACAGTTCTTATGTCTCTCAAGCTAACAGTTCTTATCTGATCTTTGAAGGAAGTTGGCTGACTTCCTGCTCCATAGTGTAGTGAGTGTAGGAAGTGATTGGCAAGAAGGTTTTTGAAGTTAGCAAATGTTTTTTAAAATTTACTAGTAACATCACATCTTCCTACCTTTTCTCATTGCAGCCTAAATTAACAATGGCAAAATGCAGGCGAAATGTGGAAAATTTCCTGGAAGCTTGCAGAAAAATTGGTGTGCCTCAGGTAATAAGTTTATCAGTTTTTAAGTTTCCTAAATAGACTTGGGTATCATTGTCCTAAAGATACATCAGAAATGCAAGTCTCTAAAATCTGAAAGCACTAGCACTGAACTAAGGAGATCCTTACTAACATGATTACAAGAGTCAGTATACTTCTGATCAACTCTTTATTTCCAAGGACCATTCAAATTAAAAATATATAAATTTAAAGTTATATGTAATAAGTAATCAAATATTATTGTTTCCTTAACATCCCCACTGGTTTGCTTGATTTTTATGTAACTGCATATGTAGCACAATGTATCCTTCAAAATAAGTACATCTTATATTAAGAATGTTGCTGTTGCTTTCAGTTTCTTAATATTTGCTTTAATATTTCTAAAAAAAAGTATACTTTGAAAGTATACTCCAGAAATGCTGCAAAAATAGAGTTCCTGTGCATTGTTCACCTCAGCTTACGCTAATGTTGACATCTAGTATAACCATGGTTCAGTGGAGCAAAATAAATTAACACCAAAACAGTACTGTTAACCACAGACTTCATCACATTTCACCAGTTGTTCAGTTGAGATCTAAACTTTGGAGTTTAGCATACAAGAGGCCATTTCTAAGTACTGTCCTGCAATGGCAATCTGTTGCCTCTGAATAGTACAAACAGTTAAATTTTATCTAGAGGTACAATTAATGGAAGTGAACTTGATATACTTCTTATTCAAATATCCATTTGAAAAACAATTATTAAATTGATACTCTTAAGGAATATTATATTTAATAATGTGCTATAAAGACCAATTTAAACAAATAAACTTGGTGCTACGTAATTATTTTTCCATTAACCACAATCATTACAATTCATATTAATATGTTTTATTTTGTCCATCTTGCAAGGAGAAAGACATGACTGTCTTCTGTCATCTTGGTTAGTTGTCAAAAATTCAGGATGGACTTCTGGGCTTACCAGCAATTCCACGATTTCAAAGTCCAGCCTTCATTAATGTATCGCGAAAGCTACGTGACTCTCTTTACTCAGCTCACCATACCTCTCTGAGCAGGAGCTGAGAAGGCCACAGCGGCTCTTTGAGTTCTTTCACGTGAGAGCCCAGCTCTATAGAGAGCATCCACATTAACCAGTTGGGGTTCCCTTGAGTGTTTGATCTTCTTGTCTAACTAGATTGTCATTCTTAGTTCTCATTTTTTTCTTTGTTGTTTTTTCTTGTTTTAACCTGAGTTATAAAATAACTGAAATGTACATAAAGTAGTGGTTAGCAAAGAGCTTTTTTATTGCTGTGGACAAATTCAAAGCGAATTGTTCTTTTTTCTTTCATAGTTTTATTAGGGTTCATCTCTTTTATAACAAACCATTTTAAACATACTAAGAGGAAATTTAATATGATTTCTAAAGAAACGGCATGCAGATTGTGCATTACTAACAAGTGGTTCTAATATCTGCATGTGCACATTACTGCGTCCTGAGGATGTTGCCACTTACACAGACATCCCAGTCTCTGCTCGAGCTCTCCACCACAACGTCTAGAACAAAAGAATGGGGCATGGATTGGTACAGAGAATGGGAGCCAGAGAAAAGATGAGAGTGATCAAACAGAGGCACTGCCCATGTAGAGAGCAGAGTTCTGAAAAGGGCTCCACAAGCAGGACATGCTGACTTAGCCTACACCAAAACCTGCCCGGAGTACTGCTGACAGCTTTTACAGCCGTTACATCTGCCCCCTGGGCTTTCCAGAATCATCCGGTCTTAGATCTAAAGCCACTAGAATTCTTTCAGAATAGTCCTGCCATCAACGGCAAAATACAAGAAGAGTGTGCCTGAAAACATGCATTTAAATTTAAGTCAGCCTTTGCCAAGTGGCCGCTGTTAGTATTACACACTGGCCTTTCCTGTCCTACCAGAGCTATGTTATCAAAGGCAGGTACAGAGATAGAAAAAAACCAAAATCTTAAAAGACTAGGTCTTTTTCCAAAGTGGTTACACATATTTCCTTCCTCTCCCCCTCCTGTACCTAAAAGAGGAAATAGGCATTCTACATAGGCCACCTCGCCTGCCTTCTACACAAGTCCCTGCCACCACCACCACCACCATTCCAAGGGTTCGTATCATGTGCCTACTTCTGCTGAAAAATTAGTCACCTTTCTAGACAAAGGGAAGGAAAATGAATAAATTTACCCCCTCGGGCTCAAGCTGGCATTCCTGAGTCTGTGTGCCCAGGAGGAAAGAAGTGCTTCCTTCTCCTCTTCTGTTCCCCCTCCCTCCGGGCACTCCGCCCTCGACCTGAACATTCCCACTTGCTCTGTTTGCCATGAAAATAAACCCAGGGGTATAATAATGATCTCTTTTGAAAATGTAAAACAGGCCGGCGCCGCGGCTCACTAGGCTAATCCTCCGCCTAGCGGCGCCGGCACACCGGGTTCTAGTCCCGGTCGGGGCGCCGGATTCTGTCCCGGTTGCCCCTCTTCCAGGCCAGCCCTCTGCTGTGGCCCGGGAGTGCAGTGGAGGATGGCCCAGGTGCTTGGGCCCTGCACCCCATGGGAGACCAGGAAAAGCACCTGGCTCCTGGCTCCTGCCATCGGATCAGCGCGGTGCGCCGGCCACATCGCGCTGGCCGCGGCGGCCATTGGAGGGTGAACCAACGGCAAAGGAAGACCTTTCTCTCTGTCTCTCTCTCACTGTCCACTCTGCCTGTCAAAAAAAAAAAAAAAAAGAAAATGTAAAACAGAAAAATTAATAACAGCCAGATTCTGTGTGCAGATAACATGTACAAAAGCAGATAATTTCCTTTTTTATAACTTTTAAATCATTAAGCAAGTTAAATTATGTGTGAAACACTAAAGAATAAGGTGACTTTAAAAGCTCTGAAGAGGTTGGGCATATAGATCATCACTTTTATTATTATGCCTTTATTAAACATGGTATATCCAAAACAGCTGTAATAGGTTACAAAAAATGTGTATCTGAATCCATACTATACCCTAGAGTTCTTATGTATCATATGTTAAAGAATATTTTCTTGTCATCAAGCCCAATAATTTTTTTCTTTATTTGCTTAATCCAGTAATATATTTATTAATTTATGTAATTCCTTAAACTGCGAAATGGAAGGTTGGGATGACCACTAGGAGGTGACCTGATCATTCAGCATATTTGGCTGCTGGGTAGTAAATTTCCCTATTATTATTTCCTCATTCTGTTAGCTTTCTTGATTTCTCTGATTTTCTCAGAAAACTTGCCTCTCCTCAGCATACCCCATTTTTGTCCTTGCTTTCTGATCCATTCTTTTTTCACTACTAAGGAAGAATGAATGGAGAAAGAAGTTGCCTCAGAGACCTCAACACTCTCAGGCCTCAGTCAACCCTAAGCCAAAATCCCATCATGTTAGCTCTGTCCTAAAAGTTCGTACTGCTCACTGACGGGCAAGTGTTATTCTGCTATTTAGGAGTAAATCCAACTAAGCAAATAGAAGGTTCTTTGTAATTTTGCTTTTCAGCATTTTATTGTCAGTCATCATAGTAAAAATGTATTAGGATGTGTATCTGGCTGTGATTGAGATGGTCATATTGAATTCTATACTCAAAGCTGCATTTCTGATCCACTGACTTTGTTTTTCTGTTTTCCTTTCCTGCTCACACTTTGGACAGGACAATCTTTGTTCCCCTTCCGACATCCTTCAGCTAAACCTCCGCGTTAAAAGAACTGTTGAAACACTACTTTCTCTTGGGGCACATTCAGAAGAATCCAGTTTTGTCTGTCTGTCTATCCAACTTCTGGGTTTTGTGGCGTTTTATTGTACTTTAATGCTAACTCTCTGTATGCTTTATTACTGGGTCTTCCCCCGCTAGCTGCAAGATTGCATTCCACTGATTTTCCACCTCTTTCCTGTGCTTGAGAAGGAGGGTTGTTTTTCACTCAGAATCATTTACAAATGTGTCGACTTCTTTATTTCCTAACCCATCAAAGGGCTAACAAGTGAAGTAGATAAATCCTCTCCTCGTATGTCCACATGAGCAGCCCATCGCAGCAGTAAGCAATTATGATGGCTAACAAAGAACAGACCAGCATTTTTTCTCCTGGTCATTTGTCCATTCCCCTGGCCTACTAATCTGATGGTGAGTCATTTCTTGAAATATGACATGTAAAACTTGATTTCCAGATGACGCAGTAAAATGCCCATCTGACCATTTTTCCATGCCTTAACACAACTTAGGTGTTGAAATTGTGAGAGGCTGCACTTTTTGAACAGTTGCTCATAAGGAAAACAGTTTTGCATTTCCTGGTTTTGGGGGTAAGGAGGATCCCCTGACCACTTAGATCTTTACATTGAGCTGTGCCCTTGCCCTGAAATCCTGAACCTCTCCTTTCATTGGTAGGCACAGATCCATGTAAGCATTTGTTCTGTGGACATTGGGAAGGCATTGGCCACTTAATCTTACTAATGTTAATTTGGTCAGAATGTTCAGTGTCAAGATCATAGGTTCCCTTGGTTGCTATTCCGAGCCCAGTATGTACATTTAAAATAGTACACACCAAGCATGTGATCTGGAGCTGACCTGTCACGGGTAGGTACCTGTCCAGATTCACTCTTTGTTATCCTTAACTTAGATTCGCATCCAGAATCCTATTTAGAATTTAAAATTTGAACTTACTGTAATTATTAATGTATTTGAACCATCTTAAGAGGTAAACTTGTATTTTGTAGGCTGTTGAGATTATAGCTCAACAGTAACAGGTAAAGTACTGGGCCGATCTCTGAAGCATACCGAAGCCAATGAATACTGTGTCTTTTTCAGAATGCTCAGGATATTAGTTGCTGGACCTTAAGTGCTTGAAACTACTTTATCATTGCATTCACATTCTAGTTTTCACAAATAGTGTTTCTGAACATTTTGGATAACTGAACACAGGCGTGAAGGGAGACTGCAGAGAGCATAACATGTGGTTGTAAATTCAGCCTGAGTCTGATTGATTCAACACTGTGATGAAAACTAGTTTTGTTCAGTAGTAGTGCCTTCCAGACTCTGGGGGTTTTCATCTATTTCATTTCTAAGGTGTCTCTGAGGCAGTGATCATTCTCAGAGTTTTGTTCCTTAAAAACCAAAACAGAACACCTGTTTAAAACGCAGGCCCCGGTGTGAGTTAGATGGGGACTAACTGCATTCTCTTGCAAACACATTGCGTTCCCTCTAAGCCACAGCTTTACATCTAGAAAGCATACACCCGTAACGAATGTGGAACCCACTGGTCCATGGGCGTTGTTGAGAAGAGATCAGGGAGCTGGCCTTGGAGAAAACAGGTCTCTTCCAAGAACAAAACACCATGCAGAATCACTTGAAGTATATAGCTGACCTACACTTGGCAGTTGTACTCAAAGTGCAGGTAAAAAGACTGCAATTACCTTGTTATATCAAATGAAGTATTAAGTAGAAAGTAATGAAGAAGCACAAGTACCAATTGCTGCCTCAAAAATAAGTACTTGTTAAATTTTTTATTGCAACTGGTTTTATAAAACTTTCTAGTAACACAGTGTGTGCCAGTGAAAAGCAGGGGAAAATGCAGATATATTCTTTAATAAATCAGTATCATCTCGTTTTTTAATGAAGCCAGAATTCCACTCTCTGTTCTTTGTGGCAACAATCTGTTTTTAAATATGTAGTCTTAACAGAAAGGCCAATGGTAAGTGTGACTCTTCAGATATTCCTTTTTCTTTTACAAGAAGGAGTTCAAACATACTACTGAGGCAAACAAAATAAATGTATTTAACTTCCTTAAGCAAACATGTAAACATTTTTCACATGTTGCTAAGATATCTCTGACTAAGCTCACAAAATGTCCTCCAGCATGGTTGAGTCCATTAAATACCAGGATATGAAATAATGTACTCTGCCAGATTCAGTTTAATTTTATAATTCAAATTTTTAACTAATTTAGAATATTCCTTCCATGAGTTCTCCAAATAAAGAGAAAGTCTGTCAAGTAGAGCTAAGCCTGGGAGCCACTCAGCTTCCTCTGGGATCCCGCCTGGTCTGAGCGGCCTGGCTCTCTGAAGCAGGATGAGAACACAGGTAGCTGACACCCCTTCCACGCAGTCTAAGCGCTGGCGCCAAAGCAGCTTGCTGTCCTGTGGCGTGTCTTCCAAAGTGCTGTGCTTGAAATGTCCTCTCTCTCAGACTTGAGCCATCTGGGAACTGGGGACCGGTTTTCTGTTTCACCTGCTTATTTTCAATCTGCACTGGTCTTAAATCATTTATCAGAGATAAAGGATGTTGCTTTTACTCCACAGTATGGCGTGTAAGTGTATGTGTGGTACTTGTCAGTTTTCACAGCCATCTGTATGCACTTTCGGTTGTATTAATAAAGTGACAGTTGAGTGTCAGACATGGTTTTTGTCTAACTCCTACCAATAGGGGTCGGGTCCACCTCCAGGTACTGGCTGGTCATCGTTCAGTCAATGATTATGAAGGGGAGAAGCAGCGTTTATTTTTTCCTTTCAGTTCTGTGTTGTTCATTTTATTTTCTCTTTTGTTTGTTTTTATGTTATGTTGTCCCATTCCAGGAGCAATTATGTTTGCCTCTCCACATTTTAGAAGAGAAAGGTCTGAGCCAGGTTGCCGTGACGGTCCAGGCTCTCCTGGAACTTGCCCCCCCCAAGCAACAGCAGCCCCAGTTGTCTGCTGTCTAAGGATACCAGGACCCTGGGCATTGGAACAGGACTGCGGTCGCTGCTGCCAGCCGTCTGCTTAAGCAAAGCTATCATGTGTTCTTAGGAGGGACTGTCTCCGTGATTCCTAACAGGAATATTTTACTTCATTTCTCCATTTTAGGGGAGGTTATATCCATTTCCATTGAATATTTTTAGGAAGAACATTTGGTTTTCTCCAGTGAAACTTCGCTCATTACTGAGAACCGGGCCCAGAAACCTAGCGTGGCCGTGCTTTCCCAAGGAGCAGGCAGAGTCTGCTCAGAGGGTGTCTGCCTCTGCCGAGAGCACAGACATTGTACTGTCTCTCCATGGGCCCAGGACACCTGGAGTCTACTGGTGTGTAAATGTGGTTGTTCATTAGGTTCTCCTGGAGTGCAAATACAGACTCTCAGTAAGCCTGGGTGGGACCTGGGACTCTGCATTCTCAGCAAACATTCTAACTGGTTTTCCTGCAGCGGAGACCACTATTCCAAGTCAGGTGGTTTGATGGAGGTGTGGGGGATAATCTCTTCATTGTAGTTTTCAGCGACATTTAAAATCAATAATGACAACTTGGACCATTCTGTCAAAGGCAAAACAAAAATAACATAGAAGCCCTGTATTTTGCGTAGCAAAAGCAGTGAAAGCGAGACAGTTGTATTTAAGGCCACTGTTCTAGACCTCCTGTCCATTCCAGTCCACCACCATGTCCTCCTTTCTGTAGAGGATAGGATTCAGTGTATCCGCCTGCTATTCTCAAAACACGAACAAGCACGCTGCACCCGGAATCCAGATCCTTCACAGGAACATGCGCTGTGCTGCCTCATTTGAGCCCCCTCACTCCCGGCCCCGCCTTGCTGCTCCCAGGACGCCTGCACCTGCAGACGCATTCCTGGTGCTGCAGTACACTGCTAGTTCCAGTGCACACGCTCATGGAAGACCATGAAAACAGCAAAAAGGAATAAAAGAAAAGTCAGTTTTCTTACCTTTCTTTCCAGTAACTGAGAGCACTTAATGGCATCTTAGAAAACCCCTTCCTTCTTTCTGTCTAGCTCCACCACTCCTGCCTTCCGCACTCAATTGTGGGTGGAGGAGAAGGACCCACGGGCTCACAGAACAAACCAGGAGCTTTTGTTCAAGTTGAAACCACCGGGGATAATCTTCCCCTGTATTTTAAACCTCTTCAGTTGTCAAGATCCTAGTTATCTAGGTCTTTTCTGTGGTTGTTAACTTTTGGATTTTATCAATGCATGCATTTGATCGTAATGTTATCCATCTTTTTAAAATGTAAGTGCAGCACCTAAAAGTAGCTTTAGATAATAACATTTTCTCCTTGTTCCTGCAGAGAAATATGTTCATTAGCACATCACCACTTTTCTCAGTCTTGAAATTAAACATAAAATATCTAAGCGCAAAGCCCAGTCCCACAGGTCCTCACAGAACAAAAGCAATATATCTTATGAGTGCTGAGAGCCAGACCCATTATATTTTAAATGGCAGAAAGACCCACCAGCCTTGGAACTTGCTTAGAATTTAAGCCTTAGTAGTTTTAAACTGTAGGTGTTTTTCCTTCTAGTCAACATTAAACCTCAGTACAATCTCCAAATTACAGAGCACCACCAGAAATGAAAGTCTACAAAGGACTGGCCTGTTTTTAACATTATGCAAGGAATAATTCCAGAAGACATTACATAATGCAACATTGGCAACAAATGTTTCCATTGGAATAAGTGGAAATTTAAGTTGATTTCAAATTTTGCACATAACATGAAACCTTAATATTATTTTTATTGAACTAATTCACATTTGCATTTGAACTGTTGGAAACATTTGTGTAGAGTTTTGGTAATGAAAAGTAGCAAATATATTGAGTTTGTTTCAGGAAACAAAAATCATTTTTGTTTTTTTTTTTAAGACATTTTGTATTCAGTGTTTTGTGTGTAGTTTTTTTTTGTTTGTTTGTTTTTTTTTGTTTTGTTTTGTTTTTTTTTTTTTTTAACTGGAAAGAACAACTCAGTTTAACATTTAGTCTTGCTGGGCTCCAATGAAAGATGAAGATGTCCTTGTCACAGTGCCCCTGACCTGCAGCAGTGACCTTGACCTTGCCAGCCCTGACCCCGAAAAGGCTGAGTGCCCACCCAGAGGGGCCTGCCACCTACAGAGATGCTGGCAGCAGTTCCCCAGCTTCCTGGCGCATCTCTGAGAACCCTGCACACCAACCCTCTCTCCCAATGCCCACGTCTGGAAACAGCTCCTGGGAAGAGGGGCCTTTGTGCTTGGCTGGAACAGAGCAGAGAGGCCAAGCAGCTGTCATGCTCCCTGTCAGCTTCTGAAACCTAACCCAGGAGTCTGACCGCTCCTACTTTCCACAGCTCAGCGGTGACTAACGATGTGTGACTGTGCTGACACGGCTGAATTCATATAAACTAAGCTCTTAAATGGTTATAGAAGTGAAGGAACCCATGGATATTCAGAAGTCTTTTTATGTACACATTACAGTGAGATGGTTTACAGCAGGATTTCATCTTATGTCTGGATATGTTAAAAACGTGTAATTAGCAAGTTTTGTAAAACTGTCCTATATTTGTATGTCTGTAAATACATTGCATAATATGTTCTAAGTATAAATATGTCAGTATCATATATGTTATTTTAAATTGACTGTATGCTGCCTTACACATTGACATTAAAATAAAAGCCAACACTTAAGTAGCATGTAAATAAATGTTTGAACGTATTCATACATCAAGTATGGTTACTGCAGCTAAGATGAATTCTGGAGGGGTAGTGAATTCCCTGAAGGAACTGGTCTGTGAAACAGGCCTTTGAAATCAAAATGTACTTTATTAAGGGAGCAGATATCCAGACTACTCCGCATTTGGAGTTCATGAAACACAGATGACACATTAAGGGTAACTTTTCTCCCAGAAATACCCAGTTATGCCACCAGGACAGCTTTAGCATCCCAAGACATTCTATTTGGATTCATGAGAGCAAGAATGGCCTTATGGGCTCGAACAGTCAGCCAGGCACAGGTGCTTCTTTTCATATACCTTAATTATTAGCCTTCATGCCCCTTAGGTGGGAATTGTTGAGTAAGCGGAGCAGAGAGAGACCCTAACGTCTCACTTGTGCAAACTATCTCCAAACTAGCCTTCAAGAGAAGTGTTGCCATCTTTACTATTTGTAGGCCATATTTATGTCCTAACATCTCATTTCTATCTTGAATTCCTAATTTTTATCCTCACCTATTTCCCAGGAAATTCACATAAGCAGCCTATAATAGGATATGTATTCTATGCCACCTGCCCCCCAGTAAAAACACTAAAATGGTAATAAATCTAAGGCAAGCAAAAACCAATGTTTACTACTACTTTACTATGTGTATACTTTGTGAGACACTTTAAAAACGTTATCTTGTAATTCCTACTGAACACCTCAGTTTTGTTCATAAGAGTTGTTTCCCTGTATACACTTTGGATAAAGTCAGAATGAGACATTGTAGGAATTACCCAAGTGTGTGTTAGTGTATCACTATGACAAAGCCTATGAACTGTTTTTGGTGGTTTTTTTGTTTGTTTGTTTTTGTTTTGTTTTTTTTTTGTTTTTGTTTTTGTTTTTTTTTTTTTTTGTGAAAAGGCAGGAAGAACCTTCATAAGGCTACTGGATATACTTGCCGGCAGCATTCAGAATATAAGGACACCTGAAGTCAACAGTACACTCCTGATTCAGGGTTTGAAAACTAATGCAACAGGCAAAAAGAAACCACCAGCCTTCCCTTGCCGAGTCCAAGTTAACCTTGGATTAGTTACCTGTGGTGCAAAGAGATCATTCTCCCTCCAAGCACCCCTTCCCATCTCTGGAACACCAGGAGAAAGGACAGAAATGGCTCAGTCACTTCTTGCCTCTCCTCTTGTCCTTGTCTTTGCCTTTGCCTTTTGATTCTTTGCTATCATCTTTCTCCTTTTTGGGCAGTTTGAAGCCACCAATTTCCTTCCGTATCACAGTGCCGCGCCACCAGGCCTGAAGCTGAAAGACAGGACGTGTGAGTACCACCTCTGGTGGGCCTTCCACCTAAGGGGGTTTTTGAACCAGGTAACCTGTGTCAGAGAATGGTCTCTGCCTAGGACATGGAAGTGGCTAGGTACCCAGTCACCATGGCAATGCTTCCCTGCTGCACAGGACCCAGAGCTAAAGCCATGGACTTGAGTTAAGTTCTTGAGGACTAAGGATACAGGAAGGAATCTGTTTTGCCAAATAGTCCTTCCCACTTAGATACCTGACTTCCTTGTACGGCTGCTTCCTTTAATGGACACCCAGGTGCCCCATAACCAACAGTGTTTGGTGCTTGGGCAGGGGGAAAAGCAAGCACTCAATCAAAAATGTGCAGATGAGCCCAGATGACCTTGGGCTTCCTGGTACATCTCCTATCTGTAGTAACTGAGTAAAGGACCCATTTGCCTCTTACTCTCAAAAAGGATCTAGGGAGGCCGGTGCTGTGGCTCAACAGGCTAATCCTCCACCTGCAGCGCCAGCACACCAGGTTCTAGTCCCAGTCGAGGCGCCGGATTCTGTCCCGGTTGCCCCTGTTCCAGGCCAGCTCTCTGCTGTGGCCTGGGAGTGCAGTGGAGGATGGCCCAAGTGCTTGGGCTCTGCACCCGCATGGGAGACTAGGAGAAGCACCTGGCTCCTGGCTTCAATCAGTGCAGTGTGCCGGCTGCAGCGCGCCAGCCCCAGCGGCCATTGGAGGGTGAACCAACGGAAAAGGAAGACCTCTCTCTCACTGTCCACTCTGCCTATCAAAAAAATAAATAAAAAAATAAAAAAAAAAAAGCTCTAGGGAGCTCCCTTGAATACCTCTGTTAGATGTAACTGTTCTGAATACACTGTAGTCCACTTTAAAATCAAATTAAGTGGGGCCAGCGCTGTGGCACAGAGGTTTAACATCCTGGCCTGAAGTGCCGGCATCCCATATTGGTGCTGGTTCAGGACTCGGCTGCTCCACTTCCCATCCAGCTCTCTGCTATGGCCTGGGACAGCAGTGGAAGATGGCCGAAGTCCGTGGGCCCCTGGACCCGCGTGGGAGACCCAAAAGAAGCTCCTGGCTCCTGGCTTCGGATCAGCACAGCTCCGGCCATTGCAGCCAACTGGGGAGTGAACCATCAGATGGAAGACCTCTCTCTCTGCCTCTCCTCTCTCTGTGTAACTCTGACTTTCAAATAAATAAATAAATCTTAAAAAAAAAAAAATCAAATTAAGTCCTAGTGACTGGGAAGCAGATCCACCAGTGAAGAGAAATATAAGTGGCCTTCAGCTTCTTTACATTTTTGCTCTAAATAGAAGAATCCTGATGGATGGAAAACTCCATAGAAGCTTGATAAATACGTGCTAACTATATAGACCTGGCTCAAAGAAAGCTCGGGTTGGGTCTGCGTGCCTGGTCCCAGGTGTACTTGAAAGCTGCTTGCCCACCAGGGCTCAGCAGATGGCCCTCCTGCGGGGAGAAGGGCAGTCTGAGGACAGCATGTCAGTCCAGCTCACAGGACTTCTGCATCACCATTTTTGCCTGAAAGTATTTCCCAGGAACTGTGAGCTGCCACAGTTACTAATATACACAAGCTCACACATAACTAACTAGGGTCTTTAATCCCTAACCCGCTTCTATCAGAACCCAGCAGTCTGATTTGCAGACAAGACTTTAGGGAGCAGTACATTCAAAGGAATCATTCTGGCAAGAGCTGGTTTGGTTAGAAATCGCATTCCGGGGCTGGCACTGTGGCGCAGCGGGTTAAAGCCCTGTTCTGAAGCACTGGCATCCATATGGGCTCCGGTTTGAGACCAGCTGCTCCTTTTCTGATCCAGCTCTCTGCTATGGCCTGGGAAAGCAGTAGAAGATGGCCCAAGTCCTTGGGCCCCTGTACCCACACGGGAGACCCAGAAGAAGCTCCTGGCTCCTGGCTTCGGATTGGCGCAGCTCCGGCCATTGCAGCCATCTGGGGAGTAAACCAGCGGATGGAAGACCTCTCTCTCTGTCTACCTCTCTCTGTAACTCTGTCTTTCAAATAAATAAAATAAATCTTAAAAAAAAAAAAAAAGAAAGAAATCATATTCCACCTGTGGACCCGGGTGTTGCTTCTGCTGCTAACCACCTTTTTCTAATCAGTGCTGGAAGACTCCAGCACTAACCAACAGCCACACTTCCTCAGGGCCCTCCCATTCTGCGGTAAGCGGCTGAGAGTTTGGTATGAGAAAAGCTTTGTGTTCCGCACCTGAGGCCATCAGTGGCCCTGAGGGACCCTGAGAGGCCGAGGCTTGTTTCCTACCTTTATGATGCTCCTTAATTCCAGGTCATCCTGTTCTATCTTCTTCCTCGTCTTCTCCTTTTCTATACGATCCTCGATGATGACCTGTTCATACTCCCTTATCTGCAAAAACAGACATTAGTTATGTGTTAAACAATCGCCCAACCAGATCTATACTTTCAATTTAAGATAGGTAACAGAAAATATTTTAAATATAAAGATAAATTAGGGGTGAGTGTTTGCCATAGAAGTCAAAATGCCACTTGGGATACCTGTTTCCTATCCTGGAGTGCCAGGGTTTAGGTCCCAGTTTCCTAGTGCACACCCTGGGAGGCAGCAGGTGGTGGTTCAAGTAACTGGGTCCCTGCCACCCACAGAGACCCAGATTTGAGTTCCCAGCTCCAGGCCTCAGCCTGGCCCATTCCTAACTTGCAGGTATCTGGGTAGTGAACCAGCAGATGGAAGATATCTGTCTCTTTGCTTTTCAAATAAGTTTTTTAAGTATAAAGAAAAAAAAACTTAGTGGATTCCTGAATTGCAAATGTTCACATGATAACTATAGTTGCCCCCCAGATTTTTTCAGCTCAATTAATTCAAACAAGTTGTAAATTTTCATAAAAATGAAAGAATAGGGGTGGCTATCTGGAACAGCGGTGAAGACGCCACTCTGTAGTACATCACATGCTGAACCAGAGTGCCTGCGTTTGAGTCCTGGCTCCACTGCCAGTTTCAGCGTTGCTGGTGGCAGCAAGTGATGGCTCAAGTACTTAGGTCCCTACCACCTACATGGGAGATCTGGATTGAGTTCTAGGCTCCTGGCTTTGGCCTGGCTGTGGAGGGCATTTGGGGAATGATCCAGCAGATGGAAGGTCATGTAACTTTATTTTCCTCTCTCTCCCTCCCCCTTTCAAATAAATAAAATTTTAAGATTTTACTTTAAAATTTTTAAATGATAATGTATATATTAACAACCTCAAAATAATGTGATGTTGGGCCGGCATTGTGCAGCAACAGATTAAGCCTCTGCTTGAGATGCCAGCATCCCATATGGGCACCAGTTAAGTCCCAGTTGCTCAACTTCCTGATCCAGCTCTCTGCTATTGTGCCTAGGAAGGCAGCAGAAGATGGCATAAGTACTTGGTCCCCTGCAACTCACAGGGGAGACCCAGATGGAGTTCCAGGCTCATGGTTTCAACCTGGTCCAGCCGTAGCCATTGCAGCCAATTGATAAGTGAACCAGCAGATGGAAGATCTCTGTCTCTCCCTCTCTCTATCTCTGCCTTTCAAATAAATGCATAATTATAATGTGATTATTTTTTAACAGAATTTTCATATGAGACTACTTCAAAAAGTTTGAGGGAAATGCACATTTATCTTTTTTTTTTTTTAATTATTTGAGAGGTAGACAGAGAAAGAAATCTCTCATTTCACTCTCCAAATGTTTGCAACAGCTGGGGCTGGGCCAGGCTAAAGCCAGAAGCCAGGAACCTGATCTGGATCCTCCATGTGGGTGGCAGGGACTCAACTACTGAAGTCATCACCGCTGCCTCCCAGGGTGCACATTAGCAGGAAGCTGGAGTCAGGGATGGAGCCAGGACTACACCCAGGCACTCTGATATGGGTATCCTGAGCAGCATCAGCTACTATACCAAGTGCCTGCCCCATGTTTATCTTTTAATTGGATTTTTACATAAAACTTTTTGAAGTTAAAGCTTTTAAAGATAAGTATCAGCTGTTTTTATAAAAGATGTGGGAGTCCTACATTTACTCAATGAAGAAACCATTATCAGCAGCTCTTCAGACATCACTTACAAGTTGTCTTCAGAGACCACAAAGTAGGAATAACGACACTAGAGTGTCCATCTCAAGGAGTTGTTAAGGGCTAGATAAGTTATACATGCAAAATAGTGGCAGAGTGCCTGGGACAGAGTAGGTATTACGTAAGGGTTAGCTGCTGCTATTGTCCCTGTTGTTGTCGTCGTCATCATCTAAAGAGAATTCCGCTGGTTTATGGGCACACCTTCACTTTGGACCAAAAACAGCATGACCCAGCTCCTGTAGCTTGGCAGTGGGCACCCTACTGCTTCCTTACCAGCTTTGCAAGGTCTTGTAGGTGTGCTAAGTCGCTGGCCTTCGCAGCCTTGAGAGCATTTAGCTCATTCTGTTTCATCTCTGTGTCCTTATCAAACTTCTCCATCCAGAACTCCAGCTTCTCTTCAAGTTTCTGTTTGAAAAGAACATGAAAACATGGCTTTCAACAGGCATAAAACAGCATGTACTGTATGATCCCACTTATATAAGTTTCAAGAACAAGCAAAATCCCTTATAGTGTAGAAGTCAGACAGTGATTACTGTCTGCAGGGACCCTGGGTTATGGACTGGGAATGGCACGGCGGGGAGGCCTCTGGGACACTGGGAATGATCTCTTTCTCTCTGGGTGGCGATTCCAGGGGTGTATATACACAAATATTCAGTCTATATACAATATCCACTTCCTTGTGCATGGTACCCAATTTAAAAAAAGGGGGAGGAGGCCCTTGCAGGTGTCCGGATAAGGAAAGTTGAGAAAGGTAGGCAGAAAACTGAAAGATAAGGAATGGCATCGAGGTGCCAGCATGGCACAGTGGGTGAAACTACTGCTTGCAGCACTGGCATCCCACACCAGAGCACTGGTTCAAGTCCCAGTCGCTCCACTCACTTCTGATCCAGCTCCCTGCTAATGTGCCTGGAAAGGCAGCCGCTGATGGCCCAAGTGCCTGCGCCCCAGCCTCCCAGGTGGGAGACCTGGGTGGAGTTCCAGGCTCCTGGCCTCAGCCTGGCCCAGCCCCAGCTGTTGCAGCCATTTGGGAAGTGAACCAGCAAATGAGAGATGTCTGTCTATCCCTCTTTCTCTGTAACTCTGCCTTCTCAAATAATAAATACATAAATAAAGGATGGAAGGGAAGTACAAGCAAATGAAAAATCCCAGTGAAAGTAAACTGTTCTAGTCAGTGCAGGCTGCTGTAGGCGAATACCGTAGACTGGTGGCTAATGAGCGACAGAAATGCGTTCTCACAGTTCTGGAGGCAGGAGGGGCTGGATCTGGCGCTGGCAGACTCCACGTCTGATGAGGGCCCGCTTCCTGGGCCGCTGCCTCTGGCAGGATGAGCAGGGGTCTCTCTGGGTTCTCTGACAAGGGTTCTAAACTGAGTCATGCAGGCCTCATGCCTGACTCGTCACGTCTTACACTACCAGTGTAGTAGTTAGGATCCCTCCATGTGGATTTCAGGGAAAAATACTCAATCCACTGCGCCAACTATCAAAAATGCCTCCTTTTTTCTTTTATTTATTTATTTATTTATTTGAAAGGCAGAGTGGACAGTGAGAGAGAGAGACAGAGAGAAAGGTCTTCCTTTGCCATTGGTTCACCCTCCAATGGCCGGCGTGGCCTGTGCGCTGCGGCGGGCGCACCACGCTGATCCGATGGCAGGAGCCAGGTACTTATCCTGGTCTCCCATGGGGTGCAGGATCCAAGCACTTGGGCCATCCTCCACTGCACTCCCTGGCCACAGCAGAGAGCTGGCCTGGAAGAGGGGCAACCGGGACAGAATCCGGCGCCCCGACCGGGACTAGAACCCGGTGTGCCGTCACCACAAGGTGGAGGATTAGCTTAGTGACCCGTGGCGCCGGCCCTTTCTTTTTTTAAAAAATCCCACTATAAACCGTAAAAACTCCAACTAAAACAACCACAGCAAAAGCAGGTTTGGCAATTTAATATCTGACAAAACACTATTTGAATCAAAATAATTAAATGAGACAAAAAGATAATTTATATGGATAAAAGAGATACCTTATTAAGAAGATATTATAGGGGCTGGTGTTTCGGCACAGTGGGCTAAGCCATCACCTGCAACACTGGCACCCCGTGTCAGGGCATGGGTTTGAGCTCTGGCTGCTCCGTTTCTGATCCAGCTCCCTGCTAATGCACCTGAGAAAGCAGCAACAGACGGCCCAAGTGCTTCAGCCCCTGCCACCTTAGTGGGAAACCAGGATGGCGTTCCGGGCTCCTGGCTTCAGACTGACCCACACCTGGCTGTTGCAGCCATTTGGGGAGTGAACCAGCGGATGGAGGATCTGTGTCTCTCCCTCTCTGTCACTCTGCCTTCCCAGGCACATTAGCAAGGAGAAGGATCGGACGCAGCACAGCTGGGACTCTAACTGGTGATCTGGTACAGGATGCCAGCATCACGAGGGTTGACTTACACACTGTGAGATCTCCCTCCCTCCCTCCCCACCCCCTCGCTCCTGCTTTCTCTCCATCTTTCTCTTTCAGTCTGATACTCTGCTTTTCAAATAAATTAAAAAAAATTTTTTTTTTTAAAAAGAGAAGCTTCCCATCTAAGCCAAATGATAAAAGCAGAAGACAAATTTTCCCTGTCCTCAAGTTACAGCTACATCATCTATTCAGATGGGTAACTCTGAAAGAAAGCATGGGTCACAGTTCATCCAGTTAGGCTTGTGGAACTATGATCAATTTTCCTTTAAAAACAATTATTTTTGCTCTCCTTGGTATTATGAGTACGATACAAAAGAAAACAGGGGATAAAAAATACAGCATGGGCAACCCACCTGCTGCTCTTTTTTAAGGAACATTTCAATCTCCCTATGAGTGCGGTTCTCTTCTTCCATTTTCATCCGTAGTTTCTGTAAGAACAATAATCCAGTAGCAGTTCTGTGTGGCAGGGCTGGGAACTGGGCATTCTGGGAGTCAGAGGTGCAGCTGGGGTGCAGCACCAGCCCACCTGGGCAGTGGGGATCCTCCCAAGCTACAGTTCGTTCTGTTCAACTCTGCTCATTTGTTCAAGCACTGCCGAGCCATGCGGCTGCCTCTGCACTAAACACGTGCCAGGGCCCCAGACCACAGGCCCATGCACCTGTCACCTGGGAAGAGGTGTCAGTTTAAGGAGAAAAACACAGCTTCAAGTGCACCAGTTTCTTGGCTCAAGAGAAGGATATTCCAGAGGCAGACGTCTGAAACAGCAGCGAAGATGCCACTTGAGACACCTGTGTCTCACGTCCCAGGGCTTGGGTTTGCGTCCTGACCCCACTTCCCATGCTGCCTTGCTGCTGATGTGTACCGGAGGAGGTAGCCATGATGACTCAAGTATGTGGGTCCCTGCCACCCCGATGGGAGACCCAGATGGAGTTCTGGCCTCCTGGCCTCAGCCTGGTCCAGCCCTGGCTGTTGTGGCCATGTGGGGAGTGAACCAGTAGATCACCCTGTCTCTCTGTCTCTAACCCTTTCAAGTAAAATGAAAATTAATTATATTTTTAAAAGAAGAAAAAGGTGAGGTGTGTTTTGTTAAAGATTTATTTATTCACTGGAAAGGCAGAGCAATGGAGGAAGAGACAGAGAACAAGCTGCCATCAGCTGGTCCACTCCCCAATCAGCTGCCAACAGCCTGAGCTGGGCCAGGCCAAAGCCAAGAGCCAGGAACTCTATCCAGGCCTTCCAAGTGGGTAGCAGGGACCCAGGGACTTGAGCCATCTTCCTCTGCCTTCCCAGGTACATTAGCAGGAAGCTGGATTGCAAGTGGAATAGCCAGGACTTGAACTGGCGTTCTGACATGGGGCCGGTGTCGTAAGTAGTAGCTTAAGTCAGTAGGCCACAACACCAGCCCGTGTTAGGGCCTGAGGCCAGCTCTGGGCAGTGAGCTCCCAGGGAAGCAGGGGTTTCAGAGAGGGGAGACTTCCTGGCCACAAAGGATACCCTCTAATGATGCCGGCTCCTTTTCTTACCTGCCTGTCCTGGCAACCATCCGACCTTCCTCCGCAGTGAAGTCTGACCGGCCTTTCTTTCTCCTCACAGCTTTCACTCCCCCTGCCCCCCTTCAGTAGCTGCGGCAGCATCGGGAGCAGCGGTTCAAATGCATCTACCTGGTTCCTTCCAAAAGGCAGGACTCACCTCAATCTCTTCCAGCAAGAGCTCCTCTGCCTTATTACCCTTTTTCTGGGTCTGAGCGATCTGCAGCTCAGTAATTTTTTTCATATAGCAATTCTCTAGGTTGGTTTTGGCTTTCATCTCCTGCAATTGGTCCTTGAGGTGAGCAATATATTCATTCTGATTCTGTAGGGGAAAGATGAGGTTTCTCAATTAAAAATACAGTCTGCCTCTATTCAACGCAGTCAGTGGCTTAAGCTTTGTTCTTCTTTTCTTTTTTTTTTTAATTTTTAATTTATTTATTTGAAGGGTAGAGTTTCAGACATAGAGAGGGAGACAGAAGTCTTCCATTCACTGGTCCACTCCCTAAAATGGCCACAATGGCCGGAGCTCAGCCGATCCAAAGATAGGAGCCAGGAGCTTCTTCCAGGTCTCCTAAATGGGTGCAGGGCCCCAGGACTTGGTCTGTCTTCCACTGCTTTCCCAGGCCATAGCAGAGAGCTGGATCAGAAGAGGAACAGCCGGGACACAAACCAGTGCCCATATGGGATGCCGGCACTGCAGGCAAAGGCCTAGCCTGCTATGCCACAGCTCCAGCCGCATCTTTTTCTTTTTTTTAGTTTTATTTATTTATTTACTTATTTAAAAGGCAGAGTTAGAGAGAGAGAGGGAGAGAGAGACCCTCCATCTGCTGGTTCACTCTCCAGATGACCACAACATCCAGGGCTGGGCAAGGCCAAAGCCAGGAGCCAGAAGCTTCCTCTGGGTCTCCTACATGGCTGCAGAGGTTGAAGTACTTTGACCCTCTTCCACTGCTTTCCCAGGTGCATTAGCAGGAAGCTGGACCAGAAGTGGAGCAGCCAGGACACGAACCGGAGCCCATGTGGGATGCCGACATTGGCATTGCAGGCAGTGGCTTTACCCACTACTCTACAACGCAGGCCCCTATATGCCATTTTTTATGGGGGTCTTGGACTTGAGGATCCAAGGATTCTGGTATCCTTGGAGGTTCTGGATCAGTTCCCCTCAGATACCAAGGGACAACTATAATCACCTCTGAGGTATTCCAGTCAGGGGAGATATTAGTGTTTCTATTTTATAGAAAGTAAAACCTAGAGAGTTCAGCTGACTTACCCAGGTTCACATACCTTGTGGGGCTTGAGTGGGAAAACGGGTCTTTTGACTTATGAAAATGAGCTAGTAATGGGAAATCTATGTTGGAAATACAGACAATCCTAATGGTATGCTTACGAAGGACCCTCTTAGAACTATTTGTTATGTTTCATTTTCATTTATACTATTCATGATTTTTGACTAGCTTTCCCAGACTGTGATAGCAGAAAAATAGATCCCATTCCCTGTTGATTTGTAATGTAAAAGCTAAGCTAAGGACAGATATCCAGCCTCACAGTCCTGGCGCCTGCGTCTGTATCAGATGCCTGCGTCTGTATCAGATGCCTGCGTCTATAATAGAATACCTTGGTTCCAGACCTCGCTCTGGCTCCTGACTCCAGCTCTGATGCAAACTCTGGCAGACAGTGCTGATGGCTCAAGTCATTGGGTTCCTGCTGCTCACATGGGAGACCTGGATTGAGTTCTTTGATCCCGGCTCCAGTCTAACCCAGCCTTGGCTACCTGTTAGGAGCATTTGGGGAATAAACTAAAGATGGGAACTACTTTCTTACTTTCTCTCTTTCTCTCTCTCTGCCTCTCAAATAAATAAATATTCTCTTTTTAAAAGAGCAAAGCTTGGGGCTGCACTGTTATGTAGCAAGTTAAGCTGCCAACACAGCACCAGCATCCCATATGGGCAGTCATTCGAGTCCTGGCTGCTCCACTTCTGATCTTGCTCCCTGCTAATGTAACTGGGAAAGCAACAGAAGATGACCCAAGTACTTAGAACCCTAAACTAATGTGGGGGACTGGGAGTGAACCAGAGGATGGAAGATCTCTCTCTCTCTCTCTAACTCTTTTTTTTTTTTTAAGATTTATTATTTAATTTATTTGAAAGTCAGAGTTACACAGAGAGGAAAGGCAGAGAAAGAGAGAGAGAGTGTGTGGTGGAATGAGAAGGCCATGCCAAGATGGCTGCTGCCAAGTGAATGTCACTCAGGAATGGCTTTGAAACCCACCTGGCAACGGAGCCTGCCTGGAAACAGGCTGTGATTGGATGGCTTTGAAACCCATCTGGCAATGGAGCCTGCCTGGAAACAGGCTATGATTGAGTCCTGGCTGCACTGCTTCCAATCAGCTGCCTGCCGTGCGCCTGGGAGGCAACAGATGATGGCTCAAGAGTTTGATTCCCTACCACGGATGTAGGGAACCTGGGTGGAGTTCTGATCTTCTGGCTTTGGCTTGGCCCAGCCCTGGCTATTGCAGGCATCTGAGGAGTGAACCAGCCAATGGAAGGTCTCTCTCTCTCTGCCTTTCAAGTAGATGAGAGAAAAAAAAAAAAAAGTTACACATCCTGCAAGCTCCATGAGGGCAGGGACTGGGGCTGTGTAGATCTCTGCTGTAGTCCATGCCTGGGACTGAAGAAATGTATTATTTATTTATTTAACTGGTAGAGTTATAGACAGTGAGAGAGAGAGTGACAGAGAAAGGTCTTCCTTCCGTTGGTTCACTCCCCAAATGGCCGCTACGGCCGGCACTGTGCTGATCCGAAGCCAGGAGCCAGGTGCTTCTTACTGGTCTCCCATGCAGGTGCAGGGGCCCAAACACTCGGGCCATGCTCCACCGCCCTCCTGGGCCACAGCAGAGAGCTGGACTGGAAGAGGAGCACTGGGACTAGAACCCGGCGCCCACATTGGATGCCGGTACCGCAGGCGAAGGATTAACCAAGTGAGCCATGGCATCCCAGAAATGTCGTTTCTTAATGAATATGGAGACCTGAAAATTGCCAAGCAATGGGCAACCTGCAGAGCTTTCACACGTGTTCACATGAATCCTTATACAGCCAGCCTCCATGTATGGGTTTTACATCTGTGGATTCAACCAACTATGGATGAAAAATATTGGGAAAAAAATCCCATCTGTGCTGAATGCAATTTTTAAAAGTTTTTTTTTTTTTATTTGAAAGAGTTATAGAGAGGGGCCGGCGCTGTGGTACAGTGGGTTAAAGCCCTGGCCTGAAGCGCTGGCATCCTATATGGGCACTGGTTCGAGTCCCGGCTGCTCCTTTTCTGATCCAGCTCTCTGCTATCACCTGGGAAAGCAGAAGATGGCCCAAGTCCTTGGGCCCCTGCACGCACGTGGGAGACCTGGAGGAAGCTCCTGGCTCCTGACTTCAGATCAGTGCAGCTCCAGCCATTGCAGCCAACTGGGGAGTGAACCATCAGATGGAAGATCTTTCTCTCTCTCTCTTTCTCTCTCTCTCTCTCTCTTGTTGCTGTTGATTTCATTCCTGAGAGAATTCATTCTGAGAGGAGGGGTGTGGTGGAGGCAAGAGGCGCGGAGTCACCACACAGACCCCAGGAGTCTGGTGAAAGCCGGCCAGAGGCGAGCAGCGCAGACTCGTTTATTTCAGTTGGTACAACTGAATCTGGTCAAGGGGTGGTCTATGCCCTAACCAATCACAGCCTGTTTCCAGGCAGACTCCAAAGCCATCCAATCAACAGCAGGTTGAGCTGCCACTTGGGATTCCAACATTCCATATTAGGTCCCAGCTGCTCCACTTCTGATCCAGCTCCCTGCTGATTTGCTTGCAAAAGCAGCAGAAGATGGCTTTGCAAGCCATGGCAGAGATCTATATGGAATTCCTGGCTCCTGACTTTGGCCTGGCCCAGTCCTGGCTATGGCGGGCATTTAAGGAGAAGTGTGCATTCTGGTGTGTTCTCTCTCTCTCTCTCTCTCCCTCCCTCCCTCCCCTTTTTGAATGAATGAATAATTTCTAAAAAAAATTATCAAAATTTGAGTAACTTCAGAGACATGTTCAGAGCTAACAGCACAAGGAAACTTATGAGAGTACTTCAAAAAACTCATAGAAAATGGAATTAAAAGATAAGTTTATTTCAGTGCAAAAAATGGTTGAAGTCCATGCATACAAGTGGTCTACAAAATGTTCAAGGAAGGTATATAGGATGAAGAAACCGTGCATGGATTTCAAAAATTTGAGGGGAAAAATTAGCTTTCAATTCGATTTTCCATTTTTCTGTGAATTTTTAAAAAATAAAAATGTCTTATTCATTTATTTGAGACAGACAGATAAAGCTCCCATCTGCCAGTTCACTCCCCAAATACCCTGTGACCAGGGCTGGGCCAGGCCAAAGCCAGCAACCAGGAACTTATTTTGGCAAGGACCTAACTATTTGAGCCATCACTGGCAGGAAGCTGGAGTAAGGAGCCAGATCCAGGCATCAAACCTGCACTCTGACAGAGAATAAAAGGATTTTTTTTAAGATTTATTTTTTAAAAAGCAGAGTTATATATATATAGAGAGAGAGCTCTTCCATCTGCTGGTTTAGGACAAAGCCTGGAGTTTCTTGGACCTCCTAGAAGAGGCCCAAGCACTTGGGCCATCTTCTGCTGCTTTTCCCAGGCCATTAGCAGGAATGCTGGCTTGGAAGTAGAGCATCCCAATCTTGAACCTGTGCCCATATAGGATGCGGCATCACAGGCAGGGGCTTAACCTGCTGTGCCGAAACACAAACCCCTGGACACAGAATCTTTTCTTTTTTTTTTTAATTTTTTTTAAAATTTTCATGACAGGCAGAGTGGACAGTGAGAGAGAGAGAGAGAAAGGTCTTCCTTTTCCATTGGTTCACCCCTCAATGGCCGCTGCGGCCGGCGCACTGTGCTGATCTGAAGCCAGAAGCCCAGTGCTTCTCCTGGTGTCCCATGCGGGTGCAGGGCCCAAGCACTTGGGCCATCCTCCACTGTACTCCCTGGCCACAGCAGAGAGCTGGACTGGAAGAGGAGCAACCGGGACAGAATCCAGCGCCCCAACCGGGACTAGAACCAGGGGTGTCGGCACCGCAGGCAGAGGATTAACCTAGTGAGCTGCGGCACTGGCCATGGACACAGAATCTTTTTTTTTTTAACTTTTATTTAATGAATATAAATTTCCAAAGTACAGCTTATGGATTACAATGGCTTGACACAGAGTCTTAACCGCTAAGCTAAACACTCACCCCTCCATGAAATTTTTAAAGTATTGCTTTATAACTAATCACAAAAATGCATGGCTCCAATAAGAGATTTATGTTTATATAAACAACCTTTAATTTTTTATTAAAGATTCATTTATTTATTTATTAGAAAGTCAGAAAGACAGAGGAAGGGAGAGACAGAGCGAGATCTTCCATCCATTGGTTTACTCCCCAAAAGCTCACAACAGCCAGTGCTACATCAGGTAAAGCCAGGAGCCAGGAACTTGATCCAAGTCTCTCATGCGGGTGACAGGGGACCAAGCACTTGAGCCATCATCTCTTGCCTTCCAGGAAGGCATATTAGCAGGAAGCTGCATCAGAAGTGGAGTAGCAGGGACACAAAACAAGCACTCTAATACAGGATACAGGCAGCCCAAGCAGCAGCTTAACCCACGGAACCACAATGTGTGTCCCATAAACCACCTTTAATCTTAGCATGCAAGCTAGGTGGAATTAGTTTTAAGTAACTACTGGAAGAAATAAAGTTGAAATTGGCCAAAATTATCCACAATGAAATGTAGACAGAGCTTAAAGGAGCATAGGTCCTGAATATTAATCACAAAGGAATTCTTCAAGGCCTTTTGTCTGACTTCTGTATATAATTCTATAGAATCGGCCGGCGCCGCGGCTCACTAGGCTAATCTTCTGCCTCGCGGCGCCGGCACACCAGGTTCTAGTCCCGGTCGGGGCGCCGGATTCTGTCCCGGTTGCCCCTCTTCCAGGCCAGCCCTCTGCTGTGGCCAGGGAGTGCAGTGGAGGATGGCCCAGGTGCTTGGGCCCTGCACCCCATGGGAGACCAGGAAAAGCACCTGGCTCCTGGCTCCTGCCATTGGATCAGCACTGTGCGCCGGCCGCAGCGTGCCGGCCGGGGCGGCCATTGGAGGGTGAACCAACGGCAAAGGAAGACCTTTCTCTCTGTCTCTCTCTCTCACTGTCCACTCTGCCTGTCAAAAAAAAAAATAATAATAATAAATAATAAATAAATAATTCTATAGAATCATTCCAACTGTACTGTAATTATTGTAACTATAATGACACAATACCAAATAGATGAGTATCTCTGGCAAGAGAATATGTTGCAAGCCCAGTTGATGATGCTAATATGTCTTAGTACTTTATATCCTCTTGCAAGTAGGATCAGTGGGAAAATTATTGAACTTCTTTAAGTCCATTTTTGCATCGGTAAAATTCTACCAGTGCTCATAACAATTGAGGAGTTCCATGAATGTTTATTAATTGTAAGAAATGGCCTTTCTGAGGTCAGCACTGTGGTGCAGCAGGTTAAGCCGCGGCTTGCAGCACTGTCATCCCACATGGGCGCCAGTTCAAGATCCGGCTGTGTCACTCCCAATCCAGCTCCCTGCTAATGCACCTGAGAAATGCAGCTGAAGACAGCCCAAGCGTTTGGGGCCCTGCAGAGTGGGAGAGCTCAAAGTAGCTCCTGGCTCTGGCATTGGCCTGGACAAGTCTTGGCTGTTGCAGCTACCTGGGTTGTGAACCGGCAGAAGGAGGACCTGCCTGTCTCTCCCTCTCTCTGTAACTCTGACTTTCAAACAAATAAATCTTCAAAAGAAAAAAGAAAAGAAACATCCTTTTTGCCTCTTTTTTTCTTCCCTTTTTTCTACACTAGCTTTTCTTCCCCCCTCTCTCTCCCTCATTTTCTCTTTCCTTCTACTCCCTCCCTTGTATTTCCAAATTGTTATACAATCAGTGATAAGGTTTGCCTGTTTAGGAAGACTTGTGTTAAAGTGATACTGTGACAGTTTCACTTCATCGACTGGAATCCTTTTATCTATTTAATCTCTTAGACCTTCAAGGTCCAGCTTAAAGGGTAACTGGAATACCTAAAACCCTTTTCAGACAATCTCAGCCTGTATTAATAACAGTAGACCTGTTTCTCACAGAATCTGAAGTGTTGGACGGTTATGTATTCACTAAACAGTGTCCATATAAAAATACACATTCAAAAACTCAAGGAGCAGGCACTTAACCTTGCAGTTAAGATGCCCAGTAAGATTCCCATGTCCCCCGTCAGAGGACCTGGGTTCAATACCCAGCTCCAGCTCCTGACTCCAGTTTCCCACCAGTGCAGACCCTGGGTCCCTGCCACTCACTTGGGAGACCTGGATTGTGTCCCCAGCTCCTGCCTGTGGCCTTGGCCCCATTGTGGCCACTGTGGACATTTGGGGAATGAACCAGCAAATGGGAATTGTCTCTCAAAGAAAGTAAGGGGAAAAAACCTTTAGAGCATATTCTGGTCAGTTTTCTTCATCAAATTGAATACTAAGTCTTTCAAAGTGACAACATGGTGGTGGGCACTGCGGCACGTATCAGAGTACCAGCATGAGTCCTGTTCACTCTGCTTCCAATGAAGCTTCCTGATAAAGCTTCCTGAAGCAGCAGCTCCAGTGCTAAGGGCCCTGCCACCCACAGAGGAGACTGGGATGGAGAGTTCTAGCCTTCTGGCTTCTGCCTGGCCCAGCCCTGGCTGTTGTGGGCATTTGGGGAGTGAACCAGCGGATGGAAAACATCTCTGTCTCTCTCTGTCTGCCTCTCTCAGTTGCTCTTTCAAGAAGATAAAAATTTTTAAAACACAGTCTTAAAGTAACAATATGGGGACCAGTGCTGTGGTAAAGCCGCCACCTGCAGTGCCAGCATCCCATATGGGCGCCAGTTTGAGTCCCGGCTGCTCTTCTTCCAATCCAGCTCTCTGCTGTGGCCTGGGAAAGCAGTAGAAGATGGCCCACGTCCTTGGGCCCCTGCACCCATGTGGGAGACCCAGAAAAAGCTCCTGGCTCCTGGCTTCAGATCGGCACAGCTCTGGCCATTGCAGCCAATTGGAGAGTGAACCAGCAGATGGAAGACCTCTCTCTCTCTCTCTCTCTCTCTCTCTGCCTCTCCTTCTCTCTGTGTGTAACTCTGACTTTAAAGTAAAATACTTTTTTAAAAAAAGTAACAATATGAACATCCGAAATGCAGACTGAAAATGCTCGAAGTGTCTGCCTGTGGTACACAGAAGGTGCTGAGTTATGTAACTGTTCATAATGCATACGATACATACGACAATGGCTGTGCCAGGCCAAAGGCCTCTGGTTCTAACGCCATTGCCACGGCCTCTGATTGCTCTGATTTCTTTCTGTGTTGCTGGTCTGCACATTGTTATGGCCCTCCACGGTGATGATGTGGAAACATGGAGGAGGATGTCAAATGCTGACAGGCTGGTTAGTGCTGGTAAAACCATGATCAGCCGTACTACTGTGAACTGAATGCCATTCATTTCCTCAGTTCCCCAGTGTGCCGCAGGAGCCAGACTAAAAGCAACGGGTTACAGGCCAAGGGTCTTCAGTTATATGAATTCCTTGTAAGACTTCACTAAGAAAAGACTTGCCTTCGCCACAACCTATAATCCTGGCTGTCCATGGTGTCTGCAGCTTTCCCCAGGATCCAGGCCTGACTGAGGCTACATTTTTGTGGGTTTTTAACGGCAGACAGAACTTGATTTTCAAGTTGAAAATGCCTCCAGACCTGGACTTCTGGACTTGTTATTTGAATCCCGAGAAGCATGATTTAGTAATGGAAAGACGCAGTCAACCAATTCAAATTAACAGGGCTCTGATGGCCGCCACAGAAATGTGAGCCAAAGGCTTTTAATGGCAGCATCTGTTTTCACAACTGAACCAGGCAGAGAAGGGATACTACTTCCTGGAGTTTTAGAAGCTTCTACCCTGAGGAGCTGGAACTTATTTTATACTTCAGGTTGCCTGTTTTGCGGAATGGAAAAAGGAAAATGGAAAGTGATAAAAGTCACAGACAAAACATAGCTGTATTTTAAACTGACATTTATATCTGGCGGGCTGTCTCTGACTAAGAATACTGACTGATTCTAGAAGTCTATGAGCAAAGTCTGAGCTCAACAGATCTCGTGGGATCAAACATAATCAAATGCAAACTTCTAAAGCTTCAGGCTCCAGTTCCACCATCTGCTTTCCCTTCCATTTGAACTACTCCCTTTTCAGATTAATCATACCAATTCCTCTGCCTTTCCTTTGGTAATAAAGTTCCCACACACCTCACTGTCCTTGCTGATCTGAGTAAATTTCTTAAATGGGACTCCCACGGGCACACGTCTGGGGCAGCAGTGAAGATGCCACTTGAGATGCCTGCCTCCCATACCAGAGCGCCTGGGTTTGAGTCCCAGCTCTGCTCCTCATTCCAGCTTCCTGCTAGTGTACACCCTGCAAGACAGCATGTGATGGCTCAAGTATTTGGGCCCCTGCCACCAACATGAGAAAGCCAGATCGAGTTCTTGGTCCCTGATGCAGGCATTTGGGAGTGAACCAGCAGAGAGAAGCATTCACTCTCTCTCTTTCAAGTAAATAATAATAATAAAAAAAAAAAAGCGACACCTAAATCATCCAGAAGTCATAACCACAACAGAGGAAAGGGGAGTTATTTCCCTGTCGCATTAACACTACACAGGACCACTAACTGCAATAATCAAAACAGCTTTGTTCACAAGGTTCCAAGGGCTTTTCACAATAAGGTATGCTAAAATGTTGTCATGTCGTTAGGACCCTGATGACAAGCCACAAAAGCAGTACTTTGAAAGGAAAACTCTAGGGGCTAGTGCTGTGGTATAGTAGGTTAAGCCTCCACCCATGGTGCCAGCATCCCATAGGGATGCTGCTGGTTTGAGTCCTGGCTGCTCCACTTCCAGTCTAGCTCCCTGCCAATGTGCCTGGGAAAGCAGCTGAAGATGGCCTGAGTTTTGGGCCTCTGCACCCATGTGGGAGACCCGGAATAAGCTTCTGGTTCCTTCGGATTACCCCAACTCCGGCCATGGCAGCCATTTGTGGAGTAAACCAGCAGATAACTTTACCTCTCAAATAAATAATATTTAAAAAAAAAAAAAAAGGAAAGGAAAACTAAGAAGTCAAGAGAAGACTGAGGAAGGCAGGCACCTTTCTTTCTTTTTTTTTGAAGATTTATTTATTTAGGGGCCAGCACCGTGGCACAGTGGGTTGATCCTCTGCCTGCAGTGCCGGCATCCCATATGGGTGCTGGTTCTAGTCCCGACTGCTCCTCTTCCAGTCTGGCTCTCTGTTGTGGCCTGAGAAGGCAGTAAAAGATGGCCCAAGTCTGTGGGCCCCTGCACCCACGTGGAGGACCGGGAGGAGGCACCTTGCTCCTGGCTTCAGATCGGTGCAGCTCCAGCTGTTGCAGCCATTTGGGGAATGAACCAACGGAGGGAAGACCTTTCTCTCTGTCTCTCCCTCTCACTGTCTGTAACTCTGGCTCTCAAATAAATAAATAAATCTTTTTTAAAAAGATTTCTCAAATAAATAAATAAATCTTTTTTAAAAAGATTTATTTATTTATTTGAAAGGCAAAGTTACAGAGAGGCAGAGGCAGAGAGAGAGGGAGAAAGAGAGGTTTTCTGCCTGCTGTTCACTCCTCAAACTCAAATGGCCGCAACAGCCAGAGCTGGGCCAATCCGAAGCCAGGAGCCTGGAGCTTCTTCCAGGTCTCCGAAATGGGTGCAGGGCCCCAAGCACTTGGGCCATCTTCTGCTGCTTTCCCAGGCCATAACAGAGAGCTGGATTGGATGTGGAGTAGCCAGGACCCAAACCAGTGCCCATGTAGGATGGCAGCACTGCAGGCAGTGGCTTTATCCACTACACTACAGTGCCGGCCCCAACAGGCACCTTTTCAACATGTTGTTCCTTCCACAACTAGTGGTGGGTCCTAATCTCAGATACTCATATTAGAACCTCACACTAAGCCTCTAATGAAATTGTTGAAGACAAGTGGGACCGTCACAATTTCCAATTTACAAGCTTTTTCTAACCAAAATGAGGATTTCAGTTTCATCTCTGAACCTTGTGGAGTCAGTTCTGTGTTTCACTCCTTGATGGGATTTTGCGTTCTGATATCTAATACTTATCACACTTTTGTACCACCTACAAATTTAGCCAGCATGCCTTCTATCTTCATTTAACTCTTTAACCCATCTTGGAGCCTACAGATCATCACAGTTACCTCCACTTATTCTCTTTGAAACTCATGCTACATCTGGGAAAAACAAAAACAAAAAAGCGGGAAGAATCATTAGAGGGCACGAGGCTGAGGAGCTGCATGAAGAGCTGGGCAACATGCAAACGGGTGCCCAGAGGAGAAAAATGGAGTATGGCCTGGAGGGCTGGGCCAGGCTAAAGCCAGAAGCAAAGAGCTCCTTCTGGATCTCCCACATGGGTAGCTGGGGCCAAAGTAGTTGGTCCATCACCCGTTTCCTTTCCACGTGCATTAGCAGGAAGCTGGGTGAGAAGTCTGGAACTGGTACTCCGATGTAGGATCCCAGCATCACAAGCCACAGCTTAACCTGCTGAGCCACAGTGCTTGTCCCAGCTTATTTTGGTAATAGCTTCCCTACACTAAATACTTCAGTGGCAGCTCCGGCACTGGAAAGCTTTATTGAATATGCTGGAGGCAGCAAGGTGAGGTAAAGGCAACTACTTTAAGAAACTCAAGGTTCAAGAAAAGTCATAGGTCCGGGTAGTCTAAATGTAGCACTATCAGGCCAAGAAAGGGCTTAGAAATTCAACACGGCTCCAAACCCTGACTCAAGGACAACACAAATTTCTTAAATGGTGAATTTCCCCACCTACATGGCCCTCGCTGATGATGTTTGCCCAGAAAAGCCTGCCTTGTAAGGCTGTCCATAATCTGCTCCCTGCCTCGCACGTGTACCTTGTTGGGTGCACCTCCACACTTCCTCTCAAGCATGTACTTCCTGTGGCTTTGCAAGCTTTCCCTGCAGCCCTGCCTTCTTTGACCAAACCCCCGCCTTCCATGCAGAGGGGAACTAACTGCAGTTTCTGCAAAACTGCTGCCCTGAACCAGCACTGGCCAAAGAGAACCAAGATGGGTACTGACTGCATCTCCACAGTGACCTTTAGCTAATTACAACAGCATTCTAATAAGATTACAATGGCCAACATGCCTACTCCCGTCATGCACTTGATGCCATGACACTTCAGAGATTTCCAAAAGAGGGCAAGGAAATCGGCAGTACTCAAACTCTGCCCTAGATTCTGCTCCCTATAAATATTCAAGTAAGCCCTGTCCAGGTACCACCCACTATGCCTCCATATACAGGTCCAACCCAAGTCTCACTGAGTGAACCTCACCTTCATGTGTCCCTGCACTCCCACTTCAGTGTGTACTTTCATTCTTCATGCAAAAAAATCTTGTTCCTCTGCTGACCTTTACCTACATCTCCTCTTTCTTGCTTCGGAGACAAGCACCTGGATGAAGACTTCTCACCCACATGATGACAGTGCAATCTCTGTCAAAACCTGTAATGGTTCTTATTTGGTTCAGTTGCTCTTATTTGTCAATCCCTGCATCAGTAGACACTGTTTTAATAAGTACAGCTATATAATAATTCTTTTTTTTTTTTTTTTTTTTTTAGTTTTGACAGGCAGAGTGGACAATGAAAGAGAAAGATAGAGAAAGGTCTTCCTTTTCTGTTGGTTCACCCTCCAATGGCGCCGTAGCCGGCGCACCGTGCTGATCTGATGGCAGGAGCCAGGTGCTTCTCCTGGTCTCCCATGCAAGTGCAGGGCCCAAGCACCTGAGCCATCCTCCACTGCACTCCCGGGCCATGGCAGAGAGCTGGACAGGAAGAGGGAAGAGGAGCGACTGGGACTAGAACCCGGTGTGCCGGCGCTGCAAATGGAGGATTAGCCTATTGAGCCGCGGCACTTCTAAAAAGCAACTCCATCCCCCTTGTTCCCCACCAATAGTCTTGACTATTTTTAGCCCTTTGTACTTGTGTATAAATTTTAGAGTGAGTGTGTCAAGTTTCTTAAAGATAAATGAATAGGGGCTGGCACCGTGGCATAGTGGGCAAAGCCTCCACTTGCTGCACCAGCATCCCATATGGGCGCCAGTTCATGTTTCAGCTGCTCCACTCTGATCTAGTTCTCTGCTAATGGTCTGGGAAAGCAGTGAAAGATGGTCCAATGCTTGGGCCCCTACACCTGTGTGGGAGACCCGGAAGAAGCACCTAACTCCTGGCTTCAGATCAGTGCAGCTCCAGCTGTTGAGGCCATTTGGGAAGTGAACGAGCAGATGGCAGACCTCTCTCCCTCTCTCTCTGCCTCTCTGTATGTAATTCTGCCTTTCAAATAAATAAATAAATAAATAAATAAATCAGCGCCACCCTCAATAAATAAATCTTTAAAAAAAGTAAAATAGGGGCCAGCACTGTGGTGCAGAGGGTTAACGCCCTGGCCTGAAGTGCCGGCACCCTATATGGGTACCGGTTCGAGACCTGGCTGCTCCACCTCTGATCCATTTCTCTGCTATGGCCTGGGAAAGCAGTAGAAGATGGCCCAAGTCCTTGGGCCCCTGCACACACATGGGAGACCCGGAAGAAGCTCCCGGCTCCTGGCTTTGGATCAGTGCAGCTCCAGCCATTGTGACCAATTGGGGGGTGAACCATTGGATCGAAGACCTCTCTCTCTCTCTCTCTCTCTCTCTCTGTCTCTACTCTCTCTGTGTAACTCTGACTTTCAAATAAATAAATAAATTTTTAATAAAAATATAAAATAAATAAAAAAGTAAAATAAATGAATAAATAGATTCCAATCAGGATTCCGATTGGGATTGTATTTAATTTATAGATCAAGTTTGGAAGCACTGACATCTTTATAATATTGATTCATCCAATCCATAAGCAAGAACAGTCTATCTCTCCACTAATTTATTATTTAATTTTCAATACTGTTTTATAGTATTTTGTGAAGACGTTCTGCATACTTTGTTGATGTAATGGGGGTACTGAAGTGAAAGCTGGATAGTTGATACTTTTGATGCTATTGTAAACAATATATTTGTTCAACTTCCTATTCTAAATCTGTTGCTGATGTATGAAAACAATTTCTGCATATAGACCTTTGTCCTCTTTTTTTTTTTAAGATTTTATTGATTTATTTGACAGGTAGAGTTACAGACAGTGAGAGAGAGAGACAGAGAGAAAGGTCTTCCTTTTCCATTGGTTCACTCCCAAATGGCCGCCACAGCTGGAACTACGCCGATCTGAAGCCAGGAGCCGGGTGCTTCCTCCTGGTCTCCCATGCGGGTACAGGCACCCAAGCACTTGGGTGGGCCATCCTCCACTGCCTTCCCGGGCCACAGCAGAGAGCTGGACTGGAAGAGGAGCAGCCAGGACTAGAACCCGGTGGCCATATGGGATGCTGGTGCCGCAGGCGGAGGATTAACCAAGTGAGCCATGGAGCCAGCCCTCCCCCCTCTTTTTTTTTTTACAATTACAATTTCATAAAAATGCTGCTTTGTCGTTACCTTGCTGGGTATTCTGACATTCAGTAGTTTGACAGCAATGCATTTTTTTTCCTTTGTGACTTCTTTTTTTTTTTTCTTTTAAAGATTTACTTATTTATTTGAAAGGCAGACTGACAGAGAGAGAGAGACAGAGACAGAGAGATCTTCCATCTGCTGGTGTACTCCCCAGATGGCTACAACAGCCACTGAAGCCAGAAACCCAGAACTCCATACTAGTTAGCACACGGGAGGGGCCCAAGCACTTGGGTCATCACCCCCTGCCTTCCCGGACACATCAGCAGTGAGCTGTATCAGAAGTGCAGCAATGGCCAGCACCGTGGCTCACTTGGTTAATCCTCTGCCTGCGACACCGGCATCCCATGTGGGTGCTGGATTCTAGTCCCAGTTGCTCCTCTTCCAGTCCAGCTCTCTGCTGTGGCCTGGGAAGGCAGTGGAGGATGACCCAAGTGTTTGGGCTCCTGCACCCGCATGGGAGACCAGGAGGAGGCACCTGGCTCCTGTCTTCGGATCGGCGCAGAGCCTGCCATGGCGGCCATTTGGGGAGTGAACCAACGGAAGGAAGACCTTTCTCTCTGTCTCTCTCACTGTCTATAATTCTACCTGTCAGATAAATTAAAAAAAAAATTAAAAAAAAAAAACGAAGTGCAGCAGCTGCAACTCGAACCAGCACTCCAAATGGGATGCCAGCATTGCCAACAGAGGCTTAACCCACTGCACCACAATGCCGGCCCCACGACTTCTTACCTAGGGCATCGTCAGGAAGCTTCTGATCTTGGGCATTTGCTCCTTTACGTCCAAGTGACCACACCTACTTCGACACACACAAGCTGGTCATCCTAATTGCTGGCATCCTTTTGTGTCCCACTGGTCTCTTAGTACTTCCTAATCTTATTTCCCAAGCTTAACCGCACCACTGGTTTTTAGTAACTCTAAGGATTTAGTGTCATTTCATCTTAATCAATGTTTTTCGTTCTAAGATTTGCCCTGGATCTTCAGCGCTGGTTTCTTAACCTGTCCCTTTGCTGATGAACAACACATCTGAGTGATATTCTGCTTCAGTTTACTTGGGCTGGACGTAAGGGCTGAGAATGTAACCCAAGAAGGTGAGTGTCGTTACCAAAAAGTGTTTGTGGAAAGAGAAAATAAAAGGTGGTCATGATGGTTAAGGACATCGCTACACCTCAGCATCATGTGTCAGGGAGTTTGTAATTGCTCAGCAGTCTTACTTTCCCATCTGGGATGTTACACTACGGGAGAGTACCTGAGGCCAGGCAAGGAAGCAGTGGGCGGTGTGGCCAGTGGGAGATACGAGCGGTAGCAGACTAAGAGCCTCAGCAGGCGAGGGGCTCTAGGAACTCTGTTCCCAACAGGCCAGCTCTCCAGTTGCTCTCTTTATTTTCCAATGGTAAAGCCGCCGCAGTCGTCACAACCATTTTTCATACATAACTTCTCCTTGCTTGAGAGAGATGGCCTCCGTACAGCGGCTTTAGTTCCGTAATTTTGGCGCTGGCCAGGTAATTCTTACCTGAGCTTCAGCTTGCCGTTCTTCTCTGACATTCACCAGCTGCCTTTGAAGAGATTTTATCTGTTTTTTTCCTTTTTCCTCCCTAGAAGTAATAAGAATGATTTGTGTTTAGAGCAGTGCTTCTCAAACTGCCTGTGCAGGATGAAGACTTCCTGGCCCTTCAAAGCCAGCGCCAGCCACACCCCACCCCTCCCACCCACACACGGATTCTGACTCTGGAGGTCAGGGAGGGGGCTCTGGGCCCTGCAGCTGTAACCGGCTCCCAGGTGATGCCCAAAGTGCTGGTCCACTGAGCACACGTTCACTAACATTACCCTGTGATCTGCTGTAGTGGAGGAAGACTTTTCTGTCTAATCAGTGTTGCATCTAAAATAGTCACCTCTGAGAAAAAACACAGACCCAGAGGACAAAGGAGACTCTTTTCCATCCCGAGCACGTTAATGCCATGCTCCTGCTTCCCCGCAGCCTTCCGCGCTAGTCTGTCACCATCTCTCTCACAGATGAGGAACACGTGGTGAAGGCAATGGCAGCTTGCTGTGCAGACCTGAGAATGTGCCATACAGGCCCCCAGCTGGAGAGCGCCAGAGAGTGCACAGGGCCCCCGCTTCCAGGCTGTGGGCATCTTCACTGTGCGTGTTCTGAAGCTACCCTGGGAACAGGCCACACTCTGCTCCCACCCCAGGAGCAGGCCCCTCCCGGGACAGCCAGGGTCTCAGGCTGATATGGACCCTGTGACTCTGGTGACCTTGCTGACACGTGCTGGAACTGCACAGCTGTCTCTTGTGCCCAGCCTGCCCCTCCCTCACCTGGGCTCAGTCTTCCATTTTCTCTCTGATAAGACCTCTGCATGAATAATCCCAGCATGGCCTCTGTGTCTTAGAAGACCTGGACTAACACACTTGCCGTGGTTTCACAGACAGCAAAAAGCAGAATGGAGCTGACATGCAGTACAGTGTAACACCAGAACCCCAGAACGGAACTATTCGCATTGCTGTTTCAGTTTTCTTAGAGAAATGGAACTGCGCATCTCTCTAGCAATTCCAGTATTTAGACTTAAAACAATACAAGAATAAACACAACAACAACCAAGAACAACTTACCACTAAGTTGCATTTAGGTAAGCAGTTTTACCCAGCAGTTTTTAGAAAGCACATACCTGACTCCTGAAATTCGCATTGCCAAAACAAATGATAGATTATGTTCTTCCCATTTATAAATTGCAAGATTTATAAATGCAGAATAAAAACTTGACCTCTACTATTAAAATCAGCATCTCAAACACAGGTTCATTTAAACAAACATTTACATGAGATTATGAGAGAATATATGCCTGTTTTAGAAAACCTAGAAAATGGCCGGTGCCGCGGCTCACTAGGCTAATCCTCCACCTTGCGGCGCCGGCACACCGGGTTCTAGTCCCGGTCGGGGAGCCGGATTCTGTCCCGGTTGCCCCTCTTCCAGGCCAGCTCTCTGCTGTGGCCAGGGAGTGCAGTGGAGGATGGCCCAAGTGCTTGGGCCCTGCACCCCATGGGAGACCAGAAGTAGTACCTGGCTCCTGCCATCAGATCAGCGTGGTGCACCGGCCGCAGCACGCTGGCCGCGGGGGCCATTGGAGGGTGAACCAATGGCAAAGGAAGACCTTTCTCTCTCTCTCTCTCTCACTGTCCACTCTGCCTGTCAAAAAAAAAAAAAAAAAAAAAAAAAAAAAAAAAAAAAAAAAAAAACACCTAGAAAATGAAAAAAAAGTGAAAAAAAGAAATTCACCCATTATCTTACTATGGTTAAAATTTTATTATTCAATATGTCCTCCATATTCAGGAATTTTGCATCCATGGATTCAACCAACTGCTAATCAAGAATATCTGGAGAAAGGGACAACATACATTCTCATCAAGTGCCTGAGTTCAAGTTCTGACTCCATTCCCAAATCTAGCTTCTTGCCAATGCGTACCTTGGAGGCAGCACGTGGGAGACCCAGCTTGAGTTCTGGGCTCCTGACTTTAGACTTGCTCAGCCCCAGATATTGTGAACATTTGGAAAGTGAACTATAGGATATGGAAGATATATTTCTCTGTCTCTCTGCCTTTCAAATAGATGAAAATAAGTAAATAATTTAATTTCTGGAAAAAATGTTGTGTCCATACTAAAGATGTACAGACATTTATTTCATGGCACTTACATTGCATGAGTCATTGTAAGTAATCTAGAGATGGTTTAAAGTACACAGGAAGATATACATAGATTATACACAAATACTGTATCATTTTACAGATGGGCTTGAATATCCAGACTAAGGTATCCACAGGGGGTCCTGGAACCAAATCCCCGGGAGTAACAAAGGATCAGTGTATTTCTTTCTAGTCACTACACACCACAGTTTTTCTCTTTCAAAACTGGGCTTACATCACATATACAATTTTTACACTAAGTTTTTCTCTTAACACAGTTATATGCACTCTCTTTTTTTAAACAAACAAGTGCCTTTAAAAAATATTTATTTGAAAGGCACAGCAACAGAGACAGTGATCAATCTTCCATCTGCTGATTCACTTTCAAAATTCCCACAGCAGCCAGGGCTGGGCCAGGCTAAAGTTAGGAGCCAAGAACTCCATCCAGGTTTCCCACATATGTGGCAGGGGCCCAAGTGCTTGGCTATCTTCCAACAGCCGGAGCTGCACAGATCCAAAGCCAGGAGCCAGAAGCTTCCTTAGGGTCTCCCATGCGGGTGCAGGGGTCCAAGGGCCTGGGCCATCTTCTACCGCTTTCCCAAGCCATAGCAGAGAGCTGGATGGGAAGTGGAGCAGCTGGGTCTCAAACCTCACCTGGACGGGAGGCCAGCACTGCAGTGGCTTCACCTGCTACACCACAGCACTGACCCCTCTAGTTACACATTAATGCTTTATTTCCCATTCTTTCTCTCTCTCTTTCTTTTTTTATTTTATTTATAAAATTATGTTCTGCAGTAAGAGGACTACCACTGAACTAAAGAGGCTGGTGGGGATGGGGAGTGTAGGAGGGGCAGTGACTTTGGGGGGATGGTGAAAATGCTCTGGAATTAGTGGTGATGACTGCACAACTCAGTGGGGATGTACCAAACATCAGTGAATTGCATATTTTAAAAGATGAAGTTCCGGGGCCAGTGTTGCAGGGCACCGGGTTAAACCTCTGCTGGTGATGCCAGCATCTCATACCAGAGTGCCAGTTTGAATCCTAGTTGTTCCACTTCCAATCTAGTTTCCTGCTTATGTGCCTGGGAAAGCAGCAGCAGACAGCCCCTGCCTAAGAGAAGAGACCCAGATGGAGTTCCTGGTTCCTAGCTTCGTCTTGGCCCAGCCCTAGCCTCCCTGTCTCTCTCTTTCTCTACTTCTCAAATACAAGTATATACATATTTTTAAAAACTACTATATTATTAATATATTGGTATACTTCCTTCAAGTTATTTTTCTACCCATATTTTTTTAAGTTTTACTGTATAGATGTGTTAATATTTTCAGCCTTGCTTTATTTTACTTAAAATTGTAGCATAAACATTTCCCCCAAGTTATTAAACTTTGTAAACAATACTTATGGCAGCTCTACAGTATCTTCTTTTAATGTACAGATTATCTGAGTCTGTAATTCTACATTTAGTGATTCAACCCAATATAATAACAGATTTAGACATTTGCTGATATATATTATGTACCAAGACAAACACTAAAGCATTATTTGCTGCTATAGCAAAAAGTTGGGAACAACCTAAAAATTCAAACTCCAAAAACAGTTAAATAAATTATGGAATGGTACAAAATACTATAAAATTGAATTTCGATGTATATATTTTTATTTTTATAAATACTTTTCAAAATATTGTTCCAATTCATTCTCCCACCAGCAATAAATACAAGTGCACATTTTCTTCTTCCTTAAAAGCAATGAAGGTTAAGATCAAAATAGTAGCTATTATTGTTATTAGGCATTTACTATATGCCAGGAACTATCCTATATATTTAATGTGTATTAATCTAATGTTCATAATAACTGTAGTACAGAACTTATGACTGATACTAGGAGGGAAGAAAAGGAAAACAACTTAAGGAAAAACAAAGACACTTCTGTAGACAAGATAAACACTTCTGCAATCTGAGTATATAGGGTTAATATATACAGAATTTTATCTTGGTCCCAAGCTATTTTGACTGTGTTGAGTATTCACACAGCATGAAAATCTCTGAAATAAGTTGAAAGTAAGGCCGATGTTATGGCACAGTGGGTTAAGCTGCATTCTGTGACATGGGTATGCCATATGAGTGTTAGTTCAAGTCCTGGCTTCTCCACTTCCAATCCAGTCCCTGATAATGTGCCTGGAAAAGCAGAATATGGTGGTCCAAGTACTTGGGCCCCTGCACCCAGGTGGGAGACACACAGTTCCAGGTTCCTGGCTTCAGCCTAACCCAGCACCAGCCACTGTGGCCATTTGAGGAGTGAACAAGTAGATGGAAGATAGATCTCTCTCTCTCTCTCTCTCTCTCTCTCTCTCCCTAGCCCCAACTCTGCTTTCCAAATAAACAAAATAATCTTTAAAAGAAAGAAAGAAAGAAGTTGAATGATTCTAGAAAAGAAAACTTTGCTTGGCACGTACTTGTCATTGTTCAAAGATTTTTAGTGAACTCAGTCTGAAGAAAGATTACTATAGGAGATAGAATATTCTTGACATATTGAAGAGACAGAGAACTATGGCTCAGAAATCTGAGTTATTATCCCAGCAGAGCTGGGAATGGAACCCAAATTTCTGTATTCTGGTTATCTTCCCTGGAAAGCACAGATTTTGATTGGCTGTATAAAGCAAGGACTTTTGCCAAGTATTTTACAGCACTTAAAAACACATCAGCTGGGCCAGCGCCCCGGCTCACTAGGCTAATCCTCCGCCTTGCGGCGCCGGCACACCGGGTTCTAGCCCCGGTTGGGGCGCCGGATTCTGTCCCGGTTGCCCCTCTTCCAGGCCAGCTCTCTGCTGTGGCCAGGGAGTGCAGTGGAGGATGGCCCAAGTGCTTGGGCCCTGCACCCCATGGGAGACCAGGAAAGCACATGGCTCCTGCCTTCGGATCAGCGCAGTACGCCGGCCGCAGCGCGCTGGCCGCGGCGGCCATTGGAGGGTGAACCAACGGCAAAAGGAAGACCTTTCTCTCTGTCTCTCTCTCTCTCTCTCTCACTGTCCACTCTGCCTGTCAAAAAAATAAATTAATTAAAAAAAAAAAAACCACATCAGCAGGCGCCGCGGCTCACTAGGCTAATCCTCCGCCTTGCAGCGCCGGCACACCGGGTTCTAGTCCCGGTCGGGGCGCCGGATTCTGTCCCGGTTGCCCCTCCTCCAGGCCAGCCCTCTGCTGTGGCCAGGGAGTGCAGTGGAGGATGGCCCAGGTGCTTGGGCCCTGCACCCCATGGGAGACCAGGAAAAGCATCTGGCTCCTGGCTCCTGCCATCGGATCCGCGCGGTGCACGAGCCACAGCGCGGCCGCGGTGGCCATTGGAGGGTGAACCAACGGCAAAGGAAGACCTTTCTCTCTGTCTCTCTCTCTCACTGTCCACTCTGCCTGTCAAAAAAAAAAAAAAAATCAACACAAATAACACAGCATCATTCTCACCTGGCAATGACATCATAGAAGTGCTTTTTGTTTTCCCTCTCTCTGCTCAAAGCTTGCAGGAGGCTGGGGAAAGTGCCTGAATCTTGCAAATCCTGCATGGTACTTGTAATGATATTACTGAAAAATCGCCTGTGAGGAGAAACAAAATAGGTAAGTTAATGAAATTTATTTCCCTATATTCACCAAGGGCTATATTGTGATATTATTCATAGAATATTCAAAAACAGGTAAAAGTACACTTTTTTAAAGATTTATTTAAACAACAGAGTAACAGACAGAGAGAGACAAAGAGAGAGAAACAGAGGGAGAAAAAGAGAGAGTTGTAAAGAGAGAGAAAGAGAGAGAGAGAATCCTCCACTCGATGGTTCACTCCCAAAATGGCTGCCACAGCCAGCTCTGGGACAGACCAAGGCTTGGAGCCAGGAACTGTATCTGGGTCTCCCATATGGGTGGCCCAGACCCAAGTACTTGAGCCTTCATCTGCTGCCTTCCCAGATGCGTAAGCAGAGTGCTCAATCAGAAGCAAAGCAGCTTGAACTTGAACCAATACTCTTGATATGGGGTGCCAATGTCAAAGCTGAGGCTTAACCCACTGTGCCTCAATGCCAGCCCCATATGTGTGTTATTTAAATAAAATACATAAGCACATAAAAGTATCACAACGTGCTAGAGAACAAAAAACATCAAATTCAGCAGAGTGTTTATCTTTGGGGGAAGAGTGACAGGACCAGGATTTGAGGTTTCCCCTGCATCCAAAATATTTCATTTCTTAAAAAAGAAAACATGGGGCTGGTGCCATGGCGCACTAGGTTAATCCTCTGCCTGCGGCACCGGCATCCCATATGGGCGCTGGGTTCTAGTCTCAGTTGCTCCTCTTCCAGTCCAGCTCTCTGCTATGGCTTGGGAAGGCAGTGGAAGATGGCCCAAGTGCTTGGGCCCCTGCACCCACATGGGAGACCAGGAAGAGGAACCTGGATCCTGGCTTCAGATCGGCGTAGTTCTAGCCGCTGCAGCCATTTGAGGAGTGAACCAACAGATGGAAGACCTTTCTCTCTGTCTCTCTCTCTCACTGTCTGTAACTCTACCTGTCAAATAAATAAATAAAAATCTTATAAAAAAAAACATCCTAAAATGTTAAAATTTGGTGTTACCTACATAAGATTCATTCTTTTTATTCTTTATGCTTTTCTACATTTTTGAAATTTTCCATAATTTTAAAAAAGTAAAATCACTTAAAAAAATTTTTTTTTTGACAGGCAGAGTGGATAATGAGAAAGAGAGACAGAGAGAAAGGTCTTCCTTTTGCCGTTGGTTCACACTCCAAAGGCCACCACACCGCGCTGATCCAAAGGCAGGAGCCAGGTACTTCTCCTGGTCTCCCATAGGGTGCAGGGCCCAAGCACCTGGGCCATCCTCCACTGCACTCCCTGGCCACAGCAGAGAGCTGGCCAGGAAGAGGGGCAACCGGGACAGAATCCGGCACCCCAACCGGGACTAGAATCTGGTGTGCCGGCGCCGCTAGGTGGAGGATTAGCCTAGTGAGCCACGGCGCCAGCCCACTTAAAATTTTAAAATAAGCTATACTAGGGCCGGGCGCCGCGGCTCACTAGGCTAATCCTCCGCCTAGCGGCGCCGGCACACCGGGTTCTAGTCCCGGTTGGGGCGCCGGATTCTGTCCCGGTTGCCCCTCTTCCAGGCCAGCTCTCTGCTGTGGCCAGGGAGTGCAGTGGAGGATGGCCCAGGTGCTTGGGCCCTGCACCCCATGGGAGACCAGGAGAAGCACCTGGCTCCTGGCTCCTGCCATCGGATCAGCGCGGTGTGCTGGCCGCGGCGGCCATTGGAGGGTGAACCAACGGCAAAAGGAAGACCTTTCTCTCTGTCTCTCTCTCTCACTGTCCACTCTGCCTGTCAAAAAAAAAAAAAAAAAAGCTATACTAAACTCAAGAAACTGAAACATAAGAATTTAAATAACAAATGTAGTAGTAGGTTAGTGTACAATAATGAAAGCTTACATTCAATGCAATCAAGTTTCTTGCATAAAGATGACTAGAGTAAGAAAAAAACACAAACTTGATACAAATTCCCATTTTAGATTAATAAGCTATTTTTTTTTTTTTGACAGGCAGAGTGGACAGTGAGAGAGAGAGAGAGACAGAGAGAAAGGTCTTCCTTTGCCGTTGGTTCACCCTCCAATGGCCGCCGTGGCCGGCGCACTGCGCTGATCCGATGGCAGGAGCCAGGTGCTTCTCCTGGTCTCCCATAGGTGCAGGGCCCAAGTACTTGGGCCATCCTCCACTGCACTCCCTGGCCACAGCAGAGAGCTGGCCTGGAAGAGGGGCAACCAGGAAAGAATCTGGCGCCCCAACCGGGACTAGAACCTGGGGTGCCGGCGCCGCTAGGCGGAGGATTAGCCTAGTGAGCCGTGGCGCCGGCTGATTCATAAGCTATTAATAGTTTTTATTCATTTGCTATTTTGACTTCCACTTTGATTCTGGATAACTGATGGAGATGTACCTTTCATGATTATACACCGCCCTGCAATTCTCAACTAGGTTTCATACACAATATAAATCTAAGATTAATCCCCTAAACATGACTTTTTAAATTTATTTATTTTTTTAACTTTTATTTAATGAATATAAATTTCCAAAGTACAGCTTATGGATTACAATGGCTTCCCCCCTATAACGTCCCTCCCACCTGCAACCCTCCCCTCTCCCACTCCCTCTCCCCTTCCATTCACATCAAGATTCATTTTCGATTCTCCCTAAAGATGACTTGAGACTAGTACTTTAGATCTCTCAGGAAAAATCTTTGTCTACTACACTGGGAATAAAAAGGACATTACCAAGATTGGGTAGTTTTTATAGGGATACTTTTCTGGGTCAAAGATTTCTTTTTAGCAAGAGTCATTATCTTTGGTTAGGGTCTAATATTGACATTGGCAAATGTTATCTGAAAAGGACAAACAGTAAATATGTTTGCTGTTGAACCACTAACTTCCCAGTTGCCATACTCAGCTCTGTGCTGTAGCCTGAACGCAGCATTGACAATGTGTATGCAAACAGGCAAGGCTGCATTCCAATAAAACTTCAGAGACACAGATTTCAGGGTCAGTTTACCTGTTGACTCTGGGTAGCTTCTATAAACTCCCATTTGCCCAATGTGATTATCTGAGCATTACACCTGCTTTAGAACTTAACAGACTTCTTTGTTAGCAAGTCAGCCAGCTGACCAAAAAACAAAACAAAACAAAACCTGCCTAATAAGACAGTGGAAATGGAGATCACTTTAAAGAAACCACGAGGATTGGCCGGCGCCGTGGCTCACTAGGCTAATCCTCCACCTTGCGGCACCGGCACACCGGGTTCTAGTCCCGGTCGGGGCACCGGATTCTGTCCCGGTTGCCCCTCTTCCAGGCCAGCTCTCTGCTGTGGCCAGGGAGTGCAGTGGAGGATGGCCCAAGTACTTGGGCCCTTTGGGCCCTGCACCCCATGGGAGACCAGGTGAAGTACCTGGCTCCTGCCATCAGATCAGTGCGGTACGCCGGCTGCAGCGCGCTGGCCGTGGTGGCCATTGGTGGGTGAACCATTGGCAAAGGAAGACCTTTCTCTCTGTCTCTCTCTCTCACTGTCCACTCTGCCTGTCCAAAAAAAAAAAAGAAACCACGAGAATAAAACACTGTTTAGAATTTGGCTACTTTGATAATGGTTGTCTCTCATTAATGGATAAAGCATGAAGGTAGTCTCTAAGCTTAAGCCTTATTTCTAATTCTTATACTAAGGCTGCAAGGTTGTTATCGTTATTTTCCAAACACAAAGGAAAGGTAAGAAAATAGAAAAGCTAGCTGCCGGGGCCAGCACAGCAGGTAAAATCCTTGGGCCCCTGCATCCACATGGGAGATCCGGAAGAAGCTCTTGGCTCCTGGCTTCAGACTGCCCCATCTCTGGCCGTTGCAGCCATCTGGCAGGTGAACCAGTGGATGGAAGATTCTCTCGCTCTCTCGATCTCTCTCTCTCTCCCTTTCTCACTGTAACTCTGCCTTTCAAATAAATAAATAAATCTTAAAAAAAAAAAAAAAAGCTAGTTGCCTTCTTTGATCAGTTTACCCTGATGGCTTCAACAGCCAGAGCTGAGCCAGTCTGAAGCCAGGAGCCAGGAGCTTCTTCCAAGTTTCCCGTAGGTGCTGGGGTCCAAGGCTTGGGCCATCTTCTGCTGCCCTGCCAGGCCATTAGCAGGAAACTTAGATGGGAAGTGGAGCAGCTGCGACTCAAACCAGCATATGCCATGACCAGCATGCTTTCAATTGTATCACATGGCCTCTAGGAAGTCTATCCAATCTTATTATCAGAAGTCACTTTGGGTAAACTAACCCCTAAGATAAGACAGCCATCAGTCATCCTTATACCCATTCTCTCATTTATGCATGAAAACATCTTGGGGCCTGCTCTGTGGTGCAGCAGTTTAAAGTCCAGGCCTGAAGCGCTGGCATCCCAAATGGGTGCCGGTTCTAGTACTGGCTGCTCCTCTCCCTATCCAACTCTCTGCTGTGGCCTGGGAAAGCAGTAGAAGATGGCCCAAGTCCTTGGGCCCCTGCACCTACGTGGGAGACCCGGCAGAAGCTCCTGGCTCCTGGCTTTGGATCATTGTGGTCATCTAGGGAGTGAACCAGCGGATGGAAGACCTCTTTCTCTGTCTCGACCTCTCTCTGTAACTTTCAAATAAATAAAATAAATCTTTATATATAAAAAAAGAAAACATCCTATTTCCAAATACACCCTCCTTCCTTACCTGTCATTCTGAATTTTCTTCAGAGTCTCCATAGTCATTATGGTCTGCCACGTAGGTTTTCTGAAGATGAAATCCTGTGTTTTGTTATATTCTCCAGCAAACTGGCCTCCTTGTCTGATTTCTGGCAGTTTGGGTCCTTTAGGCGGGGATGGGTTAGACATTTTCATAGCTGTTGTGATCATCGCTTTTTCCAGGCTACTTGTGTCTTTCTAATAATAAATGATGTTAAAGACTTATTAAAGGAGATGGTATTCTAGGAAACACGTCCTCTGTATACAATTCCCAACCTTATCTTCTCCCACTAAACTCTCTACTCCAAGGAAACGTGCCCTTTCCTTCAGCCACACCAAACTACTTGTCCTCCTGCCTGCACACCACGTTCCCTCTGTCATTCTCCATCTTACCACCTGGTAACCTTTAAGACTGTGATCAAAACTAAAGGTCTTTGTGAAATATCTCTGTTGGCAGGCATTTACCATCCTGCAATTATATGTAAAGGATCTGTACGGGAGTCTGTTCCATGAGGGAAGACAGAATGTCTTATGAAATCTTGCTCCACTTCTAACTCTTGTTGTTTTGGTTTGTTTTTTTAAGACTAGTTTCAAATACTTTTTGGAACAAGATTGGATGTTAAATCATTGTGGTCATCTTTATGGTCTCATTGCTTAGAACAATGCCTAGGCTATCACAGAGATTTAAATGCTCATTGAATACGTGAGTTATATCAAAAAACAGAAGCTGATAGATTTAGTGGTGTGATATAGATTTTTAGGATCATGCAGGGTAAAGCCAAACTAATTTCTTTCTCAGACCCAAACTTGTATACTGAGGGACCTTAGGAACAGCATATGTCTTTTAATTGATGATTCCTATTTAATCTGTGGCTAAAAAGCTTGAGCTTTTGGGGCTGGCGCTGTGGCATAGCAGGTCAAGCTGCCACCTGCAGGACCAGCATTCCATATGGGCACCAGTTCAAGTCTTGTCTGTTCCACTTCTAATCCAGCTCTCTGCTGTGGCCTGGGAAAGCAGTGGGAGATGGCCCAAGTCCTTGGGCCCCTGCACCTGCCCAGGAGACCTAGAAGAAGCTCTTGGCTCCTGGCTTTGGATTGGCCCAGCTTTGGTCACTGTGGCCATTTGGGGAATGAACCAGCAGATAGATAGATACATAGATAGATACATAGATAGATAGATAGATAGATAGATCTCTGCCTATGGCTCTCTCTGCCTTTCAAATAAATAAATATTTTTTTAAAAAAGTCTGAGCTTTTAAGATCAATTACATATGGACTCCATGGATGCCTGATTTCCATGTTCAAATCCTGGGTTCTGTCCCTTACTAAACTGTATTAATTTTAGACAACTATTTAACATCTCTGTGTGGGAAATAAATGGAAACAATAAGAAATAATTGGTATTATTTTAGATGTTGTCTATCAAGAGAAGGGAAAATGGAAAACTTAAGAATCCCATTTTTCTGATTTCCTTAAAAATTATTCCTCTACCTTTATCCTTGGGTTTATGGAAAAGGAAGCAAATATGTTACACAGCATGATTCACAGATTACTAGAAATAAATATGAACTTTTGCATGAGAACATAAACTAGTTAAATGTTCAAGTCCATTCACTAAAAAATATGTTTTTAAAAATTTATTCAAGGGACCAGCACTGTGGCGTAGCAGGTGAAGCCGCCGCCTGCAGTGCCAGCATCCCATATGGGCGCCAGTTCAACTCCTATCTGCTCCACTTCCAATCCAGCTTTCTGCTATGGCCTGGGAAAGCAGTGGAAGATGGCCTAAGTCCTTGGAGGAGGATGGGAAGGAAGGAGGGAGGGAGGGGGAGAGAGAGAATGAATGAATCTTTTCTCTTTGGTTCACTCCCCAAATGGCTGCAAAAGCCAGAGTTAGGCCAAGCTGAAGCCAGGAGTTAGAAATTCCATCTGTGTCTCCCCCTTGGCTGGCAAAAACCCAAGCACTTGGGCCATCCCCTGCTGCCTTCCCAGGTGCATTAGCAGAGGGCTGGGTTGGGAGTAGAGACAGGACTGGGTCTTAGGCACTGGGATATGGGATCTGGGTATACCAAGCAGCTTAACCCCCTGCATCATAATACCTAGCCCTGAAATCTCAAATTTTTGAGTTGCTGGCACTAAAAAACTCAGATTTGCAAACATTTTTGACTTCAGGTTTTTGGATTAGGAACGCTCTACATGTATTTATACTTACTTAACTATAGGCCTCTCAAAATAATGCCATTCAATATAGTAGAAAAGGATATTCTGTCTGGTCACGTACCTTGAGCTATGGCTATATTGCTCTATCAACTGAGAATACTTATCTCCAATGATTACTGTAACCCCTTATCTAACTTATTTCTCAAGTTAAATTGAGTAGATCATATACTATAAGCGGTAGAGAAATCAAAGGGCAAGAAAGCAAATTTAAGTAACAGTGAGCATATATACCACGATGGTGCTCTGCCTTCTTTCAAACTGAACTGGCATGATATAGTTTATAATAGAGAGCTGGTCTGTGGTATCTTCCAGGACTGCTAAGATCCTCAGCACATCAAGAAGAGAGAGTTGATCTACGATTTCTGCACCTATTTCTTTCCTTGTTTCTTCTTCTTTGTCTTTAGCAGTAGGCGGTTCACCTATCACTGACATCATCACCTCAGAATGACTAAGTTTTGGTGGCAAGTTTGAGGCTTCCAGCCTGTCTCTAAGGAAAGAAAAAAGAAGTCAGTGACCAATGCTGAAGTGTTATTTAGACTCAAAACACAGGCAGCGTGCAGATTGGCTCCTATCAAGTTCATATTGTATTACAACTGGGATAAAAAATAAAAGTATAAGAAAAAAGCAAGAGCTTGCATATGATTTTGCTAAATACCTTCTATATTGATCAACATAAGGCAAACAACATATCATTTAATAAGCTTATACAGAGCATGGGTGTTTAGCCTCACAGCTGAGACATCCGTCTCTGGTATCAGAGCACCTGGGTCTGATACCCAGCTCCTGACTCCAGCTTTCTGATAATGAAGACTTTGGAGGCAGTGGTGATTGTCTGTCATCAACATGGAAGACCTGGATAGCATTTCTGGCTCCTGGTTTTGGCTGCTGCAGGCATTTGAAGAGTGAACTAGCAGGTATGAATGCCTCTGTTTCTGTGTGTGTGTGTGTGTGTGTGTGTACGTTTGCCTCTTAAATAACTAAATTTTTTTTTTTTTTTTTTTTTTTTTTGACAGGCAGAGTGGACAGTGAGAGAGAGAGACAGAGAGAGAAAGGTCTTCCTTTGCCGTTGGTTCACCCTCCAATGGCCGCCGCTGCAGCCGGCGCACCGCGCTGATCCTGGCAGGAGCCAGGAGCCAGGTGCTTTTCCTGGTCTCCCATGGGGTGCAGGGCCCAAGCACCTGGGCCATCCTCCACTGCACTCCCTGGCCATAGCAGAGAGCTGGCCTGGAAGAGGGGCAACCGGGACAGAATCCGGCGCCCCGACCGGGACTAGAACCCGGTGTGCCGGTGCCGCAAGGTGGAGGATTAGCCTATTGAGCCACGGCGCCGGCCCAAATAACTAAATTTAAAAAAATATATATTCAAGTAGCACTTGCTACTTGGCAATGCTTAATCAATTTGAATTTGAGCCAAAATTTGCTTTTTTTCCTAGCAACATGTTTAGGTGCTAATTAAACGTGTCTCATAATTAGTGAAAAACAGAATGTGCTTGACTGCCATCAAGGTGGCCCAAATGATGCTCACTCTCTGGTTCATGCCTTTACGTAGTTTTGGTCACACTGAATAGCAGTAACCCAAGTAACTGAAAGGATATTGTGGAGATTACGGAGTGTGGCTTCCAAAGGGAGGTGACAGAAGACTGCAGCTTTGGCCTGGCTCCTGCACATCTCTCACTCTGCGGGAAGCCAGCCAGCTGCGTTATTGGGAGCACACTGTGGAGGTGACCAGGAGGCTCTCACTGACAGCCAGCATCAACTCGCCAGCTCTGTAAATGAACCATCTTGGAAATGGACCCTCTCTAGCTCCCACCAAGTCAATGACTGCAGCCTCTGGCCAACTTCAATCTTTCCAGAACCCAACCAGAGTCATTCAGTTAAACTGTTCCCAAACTCCCGACCCCCAGAAACAGTGTGAAATAATAATGTTTATATCTGAAGTCACTCACTAAGTGTTGTGGGTAATTTATTACACAGCAAAAGATAAGTAATGCCCAACAGTTTCCTAGAAGGCAATACACACACACACAAATAAACTGAGATTTTGAATATACCTTTCCATTCTTCTTGAGTTGGTCTTGTTATCCTCCATGGTATGTTTATAATATTCAAAAAAATGCAGTCACCTAAAATGGGAAGGAAACACTGAGATTAGTTTAAGGGAGTGCTGAATGATGTTTCGGTTATTTCTAGGTCCCTTTCATTAACAGAAAATTAAAGAATCACAAGGATTCCGGCTTATTCCCTCTTTTTGCTCAGTCTGGGAGTCCCAGAGACAAAAGAACCACTGGACTGCGGGGTGCAGGTCTATTTAGTGGTCTGCTTAATTACTGGCGTACCTAACTGAAGACACACTCACTCTTCAAATTGCTTCCTCAAGTACATTAATGTCCAACATTAGTGTTTTTTTTTTTTTTTTTAAAGAAAAGATTTATTTGAAAAGCAGAGTGACAAGGGGCCAGCGCTGTGGCATAGTAGGCTAAGCCACCGCCTGTAATGCTGGTATCCCATATGGGCGCCAGTTCGAGTGTCAGTTGCTCCACTTCTGATCCAGCTCTCTTCTATGGCCTGGGAAAGCAGCAGAAGATGGCCCACGTACTTGGGCCTCTGCACCCACGTGGGAGACCTGGAAGAAGCTCCTGGCTCCTGGCTTCAGTCTAGCCCAGCCCTGGTTATTGCAGCCATTTGGGGAGTGAACCAGCAGATGGAAGATCCCTCTCTCCCTCTCTCTCTGTCTATAACTCTACCTATCAAATAAGTAAATAAAATCTTAAAGAAATAAAAACAGAGTGACAGAGAGTGAGAGGGGCACAGAGAAAGATCTTTCAGCTGTGGGTTCATTCCCCATATGCATCCTTCAGCTAAGCCTAGCCCAGGCCAAAGCCCAGAGTCAGGAACCTCAGCTGGGTCTCCCATGTGGGTGGCAGGAACCCAAGGACTTGGGACTTCATCTGCTGCCTTCCAGGCACATTAGCAGGAAGTTCGGATCCAAAGCATAGAGAAGCCAGGCACTGATTTTCCAAATGATGGCTAAGCCTGATGCACCACAGTGTTCGCCCTGGTTTAGTAAGTTTCATTGTTGTCTGAATTTTTTTGTAATTTCTATTTATTTTTCTATTCTTCCAATATCTATAATATTCAATTAGATCACTCTATTCTCCTGATCTGCCAGATAATTTATTGCATCTGGACTTGGAATTGAATTTAGCTTTAGAAAATTGTATTAATCAAGGAAATCAGTTTAATACTGATATCAAGATGTTATGCCTCCTCAGTAAACTGAAATTCTTTCTGCTTAAATGGCCTTTACGGGGAGAAATAACACTCATAGATAATTTCACTTTATACTGAAATAAGTTTCCAGAATGTTTTTTTATGGAATTAAAAGTTTATTTATTTATTATTATTATTTTTTTGACAGGCAGAGAGGACAGTGAGAGAAAGAGACAGAGAGAAAGGTCTTCCTTTGCTGTTGGTTTACCCTCCAATGGCCGCCGCGGCCGGTGCGCTGTGGCCGGCGCACCGTGCTGATCCGATGGCAGGAGCCAGGTGCTTCTCCTGGTCTCCCATGGGGTGCAGGGCCCAAGCATTTGGGCCATCCTCCACCGCACCCCCGGGCCACAGCAGAGAGCTGGCCTGGAAGAGGGGCAACCGGGACAGAAACCGGCTCCCCGACTGGGACTAGAACCCAGTGTGCCGGCGCCGCAAGGCGGAAGATTAGCCTAGTGAGCCACGGTGCCGGCCAAAAGTTTATTTTTAAAACTTTTACTTATCTGAAAGGCGGTGGGGGAGGGGGGCACGTGCACGTGTGCCCACCCCAAATGCCCACAGAAGCCAGGGCTGGACCAAGCCGAAGCCGGGAGCCTGGAACTCAATCTGGGTCTCCCGTGTGGGCGGCAGGGACCAAGTAACTGAGCCATCATCCACTGCTTCCCAGGGTGTGTGTTAGGGGGGAGCCAGAGTCAGAAGCAAAGCTTAGCCTTGAACCCAAACACTCTGCTATGAGATGCAGGTGTCCCGAGCGGCTGCTTCACCACTGCACCAAGCACCTACACTGGGGAGTTTCCAAATGCGGCGATGTGGAACCCATTCACGGGAGGATCCTCAAAATGTCTGCGGAAAACGCGTTATCATGTGTGGAGTTCAAGGCTCTTTTGCACCAAATGAACACCCCTTAAGTGGATTTTCTCACAAACCTTTTGAAACACCCTCGTATGTTAAGCTTTGGGAAGCAGCTGATCAAACCATGAGACCCCTTTCCACTGGGCATGAGACGACCACAGAGAGCAGGAAGCAGACGGTGAGGTCCAGAATGTTTTTTTCCACAGTAAGGTGACCTGCATGATTTCTGTCTCACACAACAAAAATCTTACATGTAAGAATTCACATGTTGGATCTGGCATTGTGACACAGATGGTTAAGCTGCTTGTGACACCAGTACCCCATATGAACATTGCTTCGAGTCCCAGCTGCTCCACTTCTGATCCAGCTCCCTGCTAATAATGTGCCTGGGAAAGCAGTGGACGATGATGGCCCAAGTGCTTGGGCTCCTGTCACTCAAAGGGGGGGAGCTGGATACAGTTCTAGGCTCCTGGCTTTGGCCTGGTCCAGCCCTGGTAGTTGTGGCCATTTGGGAAGTGAACAAGCATGAACAGGCAGATCTCTCTCTCTCTCTCTCTCTCTCTCTCTCTCTCTCTCTCTCTGTTAACTCTGCCTTTCAAATAAATAAAAAGAATTCAAACACATGAAACAGAAACTTTATGTAAACTGAAAAAAATACTCCAAACTAGTCAGGATCCCAGGGGCAGTCTTAGGAGGAAGCAGCATGGTATTAAGTGGAACTTTGTTCTTTTGTTGTATTGTGTTTCTTTGTTTATTCACTGTTTCAAATTGGGCACAGGTCTATGCTTATGCAGAATCCAGTGCTTTCATGCTGTTCTGGCTTTTCAGTTCTCATGCTGGACTTTGAGGAATCACTACTGTCATATTCTTCCTGACATCAGCATTTCACGCAACCCAAACCATCACCCAGAACTGTAGATCTCATTTTCTGTTTCCATAGCCCCTAATACCATGCCAAACCTGGTTGTTGTTTCTTGCTTGATCTACACTAATGGTCTCCGTATTGGAAGCAATCTTTTTAAAAACAAAAAATTGATCTTTTAAAATAGAAAAACTAATCATGTCTCTCCTAAACCCTTTGATGGTTTTCCCATTGCATTAAGAGAAAGACCAGGGGCTGGCGCTGTGGCACAGTAGGTTAATCCTCCTCCTGCAGCACCGGCATCCCATATGGGCACCAGTTCTAGTCCCAGCTACTCCTCTTCCGATCCAGCTCTCTGCTATGGCCTGGGAAAGCAGTAGAAGATAGCCCAAGTCCTCGGGCCCTTGCACCCGCGTGGGAGACCTGGAGGAAGCTCCTGGCTCCTGGCTTCAGATTGGCACAGCTCTGGTCGCTGCCGCCATTTGGGGAGTGAACCAGCAGATGGAAGACCTTTCTCTCTGTCTCTCCCTCTCACTGTCTGTAACTCTACCTCTCAAATAATAAATAAATAAATCTGAATTTAAAAAAAAAAAAGAAAGACCAAATTCTTAACTTGGCCCACAGGATCTGCCCTAACCCTCCCATACCTTGCTCCTCTCCAAAACCACCTGCCCCGTCCTTTCCTTGCAGTCTTGGGTTTGGCCTCCACAGGCTTGTCTCAGGGCTTCTATGGAATCATGCTCCTTTCAAACTCGGGACCTTTGCAAATGATTTTCCTGCAACTTGGAACCACTTCCTGTCACCTCTTCATCTTGTAAAGCTCTGTTGAGCTATCAGGTACCAATCCAGGTTGTGGCATTTTTCTAGGTATATGCCTTTTGTCCTCTCCACCCAATCTCCTACATTTCTGTGCTCTCAAGAGACTGATCCATTTGGAGTGCATCAACAGAGAGTCCAGAAAAAGATCCAACTGTAGGCAAGGAAGGTCAAGGATGAATATCGATTCCCCCTCTCTCCCTGCCAGTATCATTTAGGGGCTGTATTCCTTTCTCAAAGGCCATTGTTCCTATCAGACAATCCTCTCCTAACCACTCCCTCTCAGGGCCTACATGCTGAGAGAAGTCTCTGGAGACTACATTCTTTACAGTGTTAGCTCCTGCCTACCCCTTTGTAAACAGATCCCTTAAGAGACTCTCAGTTCTGCCAGTGGTTTCTTTCCAGGGCAACACTGACCGACACAATGACTTGGTACACTTACACATTTATGTACGTACTCTCACACAAACAACTACAACAAGAGTTTCATTGAAAGCATTTACCCTGTGTGATAGTCTGATAATTCTGAGTTATCATATTTTATTTAAAAAATATTATGGGGCCAGCATTGTAACTTAGCAGGTTAAGCTGCCACTTGTGACTCCAGCATCCTGCATTCAAAAGGCAGAACTTGAGTCCCAGCGGCTCTGCTTCCGATAAAGCTTCTTGCTCGTGTGCCTGGGCAACCAGCAGATGATGGCCCAGATACTTGGGTAACTACTACCCACACAGGAGATTCAGATGGAGTTCCTAGTTCGTGGCTTCAGCCTGGCCCAGCCCTGACTATTGTGTTCATTTGGGGAGTGAACAAGCAGATAGAAGAACTCTCTGTTTCTCTTTCTCTGTCACTCTGCCTTTTGAATAAGTAAATAAATAAATAACAAAATCTCACTAATTTTTTAAAAAGTACCCCAGGCAGTAGATTTTGCCTAGTGGTTAAGATTCCAGTTAAGATACCTGTGTCCCATATCTCAGCATCTGGGCTCAATACTGGGCTCTGGCGCCTGACTCCAGCTTTATTATATAGATCCGGGGAAGCAGCAGTGCTGATCCTATTAACTGAATTCCTGCCACCCACGTGGGAGACATGGAGTGAGTTCCTGGCTCACAGTTTCAGGTGGACCAGCCCAAGTCACTGCAGGCATCTGGGGGAGTGAATCAACAGATGGGAGTTCTGTCTCTGAAATAAATAAATGAACAAAAATTACGTCTTTGCTGGCATTGTGGCACAGAGGATCAAGCCACTGGCTTGTGACACCAGCATCCCAACTACGAGTGCCAGTTTGAGTCCCAGCTACTCTGCTTCCAATCTAGCTTCCTGCTAATGCACCTGGGAAATGGTCCCAGTACTTGGGCTCCACATGGGAGACCTGATGGGATTGCTGGCTCCTGGCTTTACCCTGGCCAGACCTAGGGAAGTGAACCAGCATTAGGAATACCTGTGTGTGTGTGTGTGTGTGTGTGTGTGTGTGTGTGTCTGCCTTTCACATAAATAAATACACCTTTTTAAAAAGTAGTATTATGATCACAATCTATTAATGCTCATCACCCATGGTTTGAAAAACACCTTAGATGACATTTCCTCCGAGTGATACCTGCTCTGACTCATCAGGCTGCACTAGGAGCCCTCTGTTCACGCACTCACAGCACTCTATTTTCAAGCACAGCTCGCCACACAATTTTTAATGCTTATGTAAATTTCCCCCACTAGGCCGTTAAGTTCCATCAGACCAGGAAACATGACAATGATGCTGACAGATTCTACATTTCAGCCCCTGTGCTCAATAAGGATTTGTGAAATGAATGAAACTTGCACTTCATGTATGCTTCTCCCCTGGAAGACTTTCATTTAGAACCTTAAGGAATTAATCTCTTGGGGCCGGCGCTGTGGCGCAGTGGGTTAATGCCCTGGTCTGAAGCACTGGCATCCCATATGGGCACTGGTTCAAGACCTGGCTGCTCCACTTTGATCCAGCTCTCTGCTACGGCCTGGGAAAGCAGTAGAAGATGGCCCAAGTGCTTGGGCCCCTGCACCCACATGGGAGACCCAGAAGAAGCTCTTGGCTCCTGGCCTCTGACTGGCGCAGCTCCAGCCGTTGCGGCCAATTGGGGAGTGAACCAGCGGATGGAAGACCTCTCTCTCTCTCTCTCTCCTCTCTCTGTGTAACTCTTTCAAATAAATAAATAAATCTTTTTTTTTAAAAGAAATTAATCTCTTAAGAGCGGGATTTCTAGTACATTTCTGTGGCAGAGAAAAAGGGATGGGGCAGGTGGCTACAAGGGACATAAGCCCTATCCTGCTGTACCTAAGAGAGGATCTGACTTAAATGTGACTTACTAATCAGCCAATCTTGCCAGTGTTACATTTAAAATGCCTTAGGAACTCCAGGACTCAACAGCCCTGTCTACACACCATCATCTCTCATTAGGATCATTACAGCAGCCTCCCGGGCGCCCTTGTGTTGTCAACACAGTTGAATCCTGGTAAAAAAAAGTATCAGCTAGAGTCACTCTCCATCTTCAGAAACCTCAGATGGGAGGGCAAAAAGCCTTCCTATGGTGGCCTGTTGAATTTTTCTCCATGGAAGTATTACCCTCGAATGGCTCATATGCAGACGCATGGTCTCGCCCAGAGATTTCTGGTTGGTTGGTTTGCTGCAGTACCCTCCAAACCTACAATAAATGTTGGTAAGCGGTAGTCATTCAGTAAACTACTGGCTGAATACTCAAAGAATCCGCAGGGCAACTCAGATAAATGTGCAAAAGTTAGGCAGATTAAATCTCTGCTGTCCACAATCCATCCACTGTAGTTTCTACCCAGGATTTACCACGCGTGGGCGCGGCGCTGGCCACCCTGAGCTTCTAGCGGGAAGCTCAAACATTCTCCTATAAAGGCCCAGGCAGAGCAGGCCTCCTTACCCCCTCAGTCAAAACGAAGGCTGCAATTAGAAGTAAGGACTTAGCCATTTCTCAAGAGATAAAGGAGTAGAGGGGGAGAGAAGTAAAAACATAGGTGAAGAGAAGGGAGAGCTCCTGCCTTCGCGATCCCGGCCTTTTTCTTCCAGACTCGGGTAGGACGCGAGTCTCCGTTCGCCCTACTCCCGTGTCGTAGATGGGAAAGGAACCCCGGCGTTAGGCACCTGAGGCAGAGCAACGTCTTCGCCTTTCCACCTACGGAATCCGCGTACCCGAGAACCAAGCGGACCTGTTTCTATGGCGACACGAGTTTGGGGACCTTCCCCCCCTTCCTTTAGCTGGCTGTCTTCTTGCCCGCCGCTGTTCCCAAATGATACATACTGCAGCTTAGAAAGATAAAAAGACCTAGAAAAGGAATTTGTAAAAGTTCTCTTGAATGTAGTTCACTTCAGTCCCAAGATGATTTCTGCTGCTTGTTTTTCTGGCGATCGCGGAAGATGCCTAAGTTTGGGGCGGGGCGGGGAGGTGTTTATCCCACAAGGCCACGCGGCGGGGCCTCGTCTTCCTCTTTCCGCCATCTTGGAGCCTGTGGAGGTGAGTGGAGCGTTTGCTGCTGAACTTTGGAGGCAAATAACCGGGTTGGGTTCACCTATATACCTTGACGAGGGTCTGGTGCGGCTCTGAGGCCCTGCCAGCCAGTGGTTGCTATGGTTTCCAGGAAGAGGGAGGACGGGATGGAAGAGATGTGGGGCCGATGGTGCAGGTCCCCTCGCGCTCGGAGACCTGGTGCCCCGGTAATGGGACTTGGTTCCTGGGCTCAGCTATGTGAAATAGATGCACTCAGTCGGTCTGAAGTTGGCACGTGAGCGGCTTACGTTGGGCCTTTTCAATTTGCTTCTACTCCAAACATGTTTTTACCTGTAATCTCCACAGCTCTTCTGTCCTAAGCCGATTCATAAAAGTTTTTTCCCTGCGCTTAACTGCATTCTTTCCTGAGTTTTCGTTTCTTTTTTGGGGGTTTCCTCTTGAAGTTTATAGGAGTTGGCTCTTTCAGTGTGTTGCCCTGGCTTAGTTTTTGTCTTTGGAGTTTGAATCGGTAACAGCCATTCTGAAGTTTGCAAGTCTTGACAGACTGCGTTTCGTATAGACCTTATAGCATAATTAAGGTTCCCCGCCAGGCCAGGTGGAGTGCCGATCAAAAAGGACACAGCAGGCTTAAGAAACGGACGACAAGGTGGGAAATTGGCATGGCGCGGCTTTAAACTGAGTCTTTTTTTTTTTTTCTTTAAGGCCTGCAGGGAGCAGGACTTCTAGAAGGCAGCTATGTCTGGAAGGTACGTGTTTCTAATGTTCTCGCTTTGTAGTTTCTGTGTTAGACATGGGCCTAAAAGAGCACGAAATTGCTGGAAGAGAAAATAAGATGCTATAGATACTTGTAGTGAAATCGGACATGACCGAAGTAGGCGGGAGTCATTGGGGTCAAATCATATTGGTGGTTTGTAGATGCTTTAACAGCTTTCATACACTGTTCTGTATCTTGTGTCTTAGACTGTGGTGCAAGGCCATTTTTGCTGGCTATAAGCGAGGTCTCCGGAACCAAAGGGAACACACGGCACTGCTTAAAATTGAAGGTGTTTATGCTCGGGATGAAACTGAATTCTACTTGGGCAAGAGGTGTGCTTATGTGTACAAAGCAAAGAAGTAAGTTTATAATGCTGTTGATATTTTTCATTTTTCTACCAAAAGAATAAATAAGATGTTGGTAAAGTGCTGTTGTAGCCCCTGTTTTGGGTCTTTGAGGGAACTAAATGAGAGGTTACAGCAGAGTGTTTTGTGGGTGGTGGTGGTTTAGCACTTGGAAAAATTGCAGCTGTTAATTGGTTTTTTAATAAGTAAGTTTTTTGTTTTTGTGTTTTAATTTTTATGTAAAGTATAGAGTTACAGACTGAGAAGGAAAGGCAGAAAGATCCCCCATCTGCTGGGTCACTCCACAAATGGCCACCCAGCTGGAGTTGGGCCCTTCTGAAGCCAGGAGCTTCTTCCAGGTTTCCCATGCTAGTGCAGGGTCCCAAGCAGTTGGGCCTCCATATGCTGTTTCCCCAGCCACAGCAGAGAGTTGGGTTGGAAGAGGAGCAGCCAGGACTTGAACTGGCACCTATATGGGATGCCGGCACCAGGGGTGGAGGCCTAGCCTACTAATTCACAGTGCCCAGCCACTAGCTATTAATTGTTTAAAGGAAGGAGCCAATTCATTCTGTTAGGATTCTCAATTCATTTGGTTAAATACTTAAATAGTATTTTTTTTATGTTCTTAAAGTTACTACGTGTAGAACATTAGATGTCAGTTCACACTAGACCATTAAAATCTCTGGGGAAATGTTTTCATCTTTATCACCCTTTTGTTCCTACAGGCAGGGTACTCCTTTAAAATTATCAGTCCACTGTTGTGTTGTCTAATGCCCCAGTGGTTTATATTCAGTAAGAACCAAAGTCATTAAGGGGCCCACGTTGCGGCATATCAGGTACAGCTGCCACCTGTAATGCTGGCATCCCATATGGGTGTTGGTTCAAGTTCCGGCTGTTCCACTTTTGATCCAGCTCCCTGCTAATGGCCTGGGAAAGCAGTAGAAGATGGCCCAAGTGCTTAGGCCCCTGCACCCGTGTGGGAGAGGCTCTTGCCTCTTGGCTTCAACCTGGCCCAGTCCTGGCCATTCCCGCCATTTGGGGAGTTACCCAGCAGATGGAAGATCTCTAACTCTGTCTTTCAAATATATGGGTTTTTTAAAAAATATTTATTTATTTATTTGAAAGTGAGAGTTAGAGAGAGAAAGAGGTCTTCTGCCCGATGGTTCACTCCCCAAAAGTCTGTAAAGGGCCTTTGAAGAGCTTGTGTACATGGAAGTCTCTGTTTCTGCTCTTGTGCCAACTAGGATTCATCCTTTGGTATCTTCAGTCTTCCCCAAATCAGGGACACTTCAGCTAGCATATGTGGCTCCCTCTTTTGGTCATGTTCACCATGGAAACTATGGCTGTTCCCTTGCCTTCCAAGCTTTGTCATCTTAAGGAGAGTCCTCTGGCTGCTTAAAATTGCAGTCACTTTCTGTGACTGCATATATATACCCTTCCATGTGTCCCTCTTGGTTTATTTTGGATGTCCTGTGGTTAACTGCACTTTTTACAAATGTGCAAGCCATATGGTAGGTACTTGTCTATTAAGTGGTGGTGTTCATGCATTTTTGAAGTTTTCCAGGTGATTAAGTGGGTAACCAGAGTCAAGAGACTGACCTAGAGGTCAACAGGAGTTTGTACCAGACAAAATTGATTACATGAATTCTTATGTCTTTTCTCTTTGCTTTTAAAATCAGCAACACAGTGACTCCTGGCGGCAAACCTAACAAAACCAGAGTAATCTGGGGAAAGGTAACTCGTGCTCACGGAAACAGTGGCATGGTTCGTGCCAAATTCCGAAGCAACCTTCCTGCGAAGGCCATTGGACACAGAATCCGTGTGGTAAGTACAGTTATTAGCTAGACCCTCTGTTGAGTCAGACTAAAGCTTTAATCTAAGGGCTTTGGGATTGTAAAGTGGTACTAGTAAATTATGCTGGAAAGTTTTGTGGCCACTGTAAATAATGAATACTATAAAATATCTGATTGTCGGCCGGTGCCGTGGCTCAATAGGCTAATCCTCCACCTAGCGGTGCCAGCACACCAGGATCTAGTCCCGGTTGGGGCACCGGATTTTATCCCGGTTGCCCCTCTTCCAGGCCAGCTCTCTGCTGTGGCCAGGGAGTGCAGTGGAGGATGGCCCAAGTGCTTGGGCCCTGCACCCGATGGGAGACCAGGATAAGTACCTGGCTCCTGCCTTTGGATCAGCACGGTGCACCGGCCGTGGCGGCCATTGGAGGGTGAACCAACGGCAAAAGGAAGACCTTTCTGTCTCTCTCACTGTCCACTCTGCCTGTAAAAAAAAAAAAATCTGATTGTTGCATTCTAAAGGAAAGTGAAGGCAAAGTGCTCAAATGGAATACGCCTAAATTCCAGATTTTGCTAAAGCTGCCTAGGGAAAATAGTGAACAAGTTTGTAGCAAAGGTACTTATTGGGCACTGAAGTAAATTCCAGAAGGTAAAAATTGAGCACAACTTTTCCTAACCTAATTCTTAATACCTCCTGAATTCTAGTATGCCAATATTAGAGTAGGTAATTTTCTCAAATTTTTAACTCCTGGTTTTTGTTTAGTTAGGGTTCATCCTTAGTATATTTTATTCTTGGAGCTGTGGGCTACTGTTGAGCTGTTGAAGAATTAAGATTTAGTATCAGAAGACTTTCCTTCTGTCATACGAAAAATGTACTTTTCAGTACTCAGAACATTCACTTAATGTTTTTATGTTTTTTCCCCCAGATGCTGTACCCCTCAAGGATTTAAACTATTGAAAAGTAAATAAATAAAAATGGATTTGTTCTCTTGTAATTTTGTTAATTGACTTGAAAAACTTACTGCCCTAAATTGTGTTACTGTATGCTTAAAATTGTGTCAGTTATCAGCATTGTCAGAATACAAGGATGTCAGCGCTATATATTTATGGCAGTTAAGAAGACTTAGAAAGCTAATGGGGTTTAATGTGAATATCTTAATACAAAGCCCTATTGGGAAGAATAAGTAAGTTTTGGGGAGATTGGAAATGTGATGGGTTTCCTTACACTTAAAAGAAGCATAAAATAATGTCTTAAGGTGCCTTACAATGGTATGCACTTGTTTATAGATTGGTTGTGAAGCAGTAAAATGGGAATTGGGACTAGTTTGAAAGGAGATTATATTGATGGAAATTGACAGCTTATTCAGACAGGTTGGGGTTAGGTCATTTGGTTTTTGATTGGGAGCTGTGTAAGCTGAGAATATGCCACATTTCCATCTCAGAAAAATTATTTAACCTACAATTAGCATTCTTTAACCTCAGGTTTTACTGCATTTTACATGCAGATTGAGATTTTGGCATATTTGAAGGGCTCTAGAATATTTTAATATTTACTTGAAAAGCAGAATGTTTTAAATCTCTTGATTGCTAAAAGTTAAAAATCAAGGATCGGTTTGCCATGACATCCTCATAGATTTTTAATTGATGTTACATACAGCCTGTCCTTTCATTAATAGACCTTTAAATTCACTGAAGGTTTTAACAGTAAACAGTTTGCCAAACAATCCCTTTTTACAGTCCTCCTGTCAAATGCCCCAAAAAAGTTGCCTGCTAGATGTGCATTGGGAGAAAGACCTTTGAAGGAAGGGGTGCAGGAAGGAAATTGGAATCAGTCTCGGTTCAAGGGCTGGAAGTGCCAATTTTGGACCTACTCCAGTGGGATTTAGGTCTCAAAAAAAAGCATAATTTGTTCATGAAGCTGCTTAAGTAGATGTGATTGGTACTCTGGGAATAGGGATATGGGGCATGTGATTATGTTGCTTATATAATAAAAGCTTTAAAGTGTATGTCCAGAAGGAAAAATAAGCCATCCCAGAAAAAGAAATGGCACAACAATCTTAGGAACACAGAAGGCATCTGCGGAGGTATTCAAATGATCACTTGGTGTGAACAAGTCTGTTGGGTGAATGAAAGTAAATCTAGAAAAGTCGCAAGATGAGATTTTACAATCTGTCCTGAGGATTTTTACATAAATGTTTCTGAAGATTTTGAAAGAGTGGAAGAGATCAAAGGTCTACTGGCTCCGAATGGCTGCAACCGCCAGTGCTGGGGCAGACTGGACCCAGGAGCTGCTGCTTGGTATCTCCTACGAGTGGCAAGGGCTGGAGCAGTTGGGCCTTCCACTGCTTTCCCAGACCATTAGCAGGGAAATGGATCAGAAGCAGAGGAGCTGGCACATGAACCATTGCCCATTTGGAATGGAAGCTTTGCCTACTACACCACAATGCCAGCCCCTAGACTAATACTCCTGTATGTAATAGTGTCATCATGGTTTAATTCATTTGGGAGACATAATTATGGTAGAACTGTCACCAGGGAAAATTGTGTATCTTTGAGCACAGAAATAGATGATGTCAGTGATACCTTGTTAAAGGATTCATTCAGAAGGCAAAGTGATAATCTCCAAGTTAAATCCCCAAGTTGCTGCAACAGGACAAAGCCTGGGGCTTGAAATGCTGCTGAGTGTCCCAAGTACATGGGCCACAGTCATGCTTTCCCAGGTGCATTAGGAAGTTAGATCAGCGTTTTGACACTCCTGTGACTAAGAAAGGCTGGCTTCTCTGCTGCAGCACAACACCATCCCTGTTGGTACCATTTTAAAAGTGGTTGTGGAGTCTATGGTTAATCCTGGTTTTTCTGGCTGTGTTACAAAACTGAGGAACCAGGGAAGGGGTTAGGGGGACAACAAATTAGGGGACTGAGGAGCATGTGGATTATGTCCAGGAAGGCATTCGTATATTAGAAGTGTGGATTAGGCATGGAAAGGGAAAGTCTCCTAACGCATGTCACCTTTGTTAGGAGTATCTACAGAAAGGGGCCTTTGTGGCATGCCCACCTGTCCACTGTCATTCAGACTGCCTCTGTGGTGACACTGCTATTAACAGCTAGGAGCTTGAAATGACCACTTCCATTCTTTGTTCACAATTGTTCACAATCAGCAATTTTATTGTTTTGCAATGGAAAAGGCATGTTTTGAAAGTTACTAATTTGGGGACTGTGCTGTGGCATATCAGGTTAAGCCACTACCTGTAATGCTGGTGTCCCATATGGTTGCTGGTTCAAGTCCCAGTTTCCCCACTTCTGATCCAGCCCCCTGCTGCCTGGGAAAGCAGTGGAAGATGGCCCAAGTGCCTGGGCCCCTGCATGCACATCAGAGATGGAGAAGAAGCTCCTGGCTCCTAGCTTCGGATTGGCTTAGCTCCAGCGGTTAGGGAGTGAACCAGCGGATGGAAGATCTGACTCTCCTCTTTTACTCTGTCTTTGAAATAAGTCTAAAAATATATACATTGTTTTTAAGAAAGTTACTTTGGAATTCCAGCAACCATTATTTAGACACATTAATGAACTTTTGCTCACTTGTAAAATGGTAGACTGGGTGAGCATCTTTTCAAAGAGGGTTCTGAAATGTTTGATTCTGGATATTTGCATATTTATAATAATGTAATGGGACCCAAGTCTAAACATGGAGCTTATGTTTATCTTTATGCACACAGCCTGAAGGTAATTTTATATAGTATCTTTAGTGCACTTGTGTATTTTGGCTGCCACCTTCATTTGGGGGATCATATTGGTGCATTTTGGAGTATCGTCATTTATAGTAATCTCCAATACTCAGTTCCCGTTAAATAATTTTCAGCTCTGTTTTCAGCCCTGGTTTTCATTTTGTTCATGGGCCATGGGGAGATTGGCCCCAGTTTTCCATTTTTCATAGTTTCTCATAGCTCAGCTTTTAATGTAGTTGCCTTAATGGCCAGTAGCCACCTGCTCTTCCTGGGTTAGTGCAGTTCTTGGTTAGATGAAGGTTAAAGGATGAAATTGAGTACAGTACTATAGAACACGATTGATTTCATAGGAAATAGTTGATACGGACGTAAAGATGGTGACTGAGAAGTAAAAAGGTGGTTTCACTCGCCTTTCATACTGCACCTTAAGATTCTGCAGCTGTTTATATGTCCACCTAAGTGCTTGCATATTTCTGGTGAATAAAGGAACTGGAAAAACTGCCACTATTTAAAAACAGGCATGCCACCCTCCGTCTATGGCTAACGCCCGCCGGCGTTTGTTCTTGCCTGTTGTCAGCCCACGTGGGCCACTGAGCAGCGTTTATTGGCCGGCTTTGCTCCACGAGCGGCGGACGTGGTCGCTGGGCTCGTTGCCGGCGATAACTCGGTGCCGGTGACGCCAGCCAATGTTCAGTCCTCGCGCCGGCGGCTCCCTCCACCTGCCCCGACGGCGAGGGGCGGGGCGGGCCCGGCGCGGAGGCGTCACGCGCTCCATGGTAACGACGCGCGGCCCGAAGATGGCGGCCGGGTGCAGGGGAGCCGCAGATTACGCGTGTCCAGGCCCCGGCCGGAGCCGGTGGCGCCGCGGCGGCCCTCTGTGGGTCCGAGGCGTCTTACTGCTGTTAGGCGGGCTCCCGACCAGCGTCACAACTCTTCCTGTTTCCTTGGGCAGTGCCCCTCCCTGCCGGCACCACGTCCCCTCTGACACCGAGGTAGGGCGAAGGAGGGGCGGGAGCGGGCCTTAGGAGGGGAAAGTCACTCGGGAGGGGCTGGCGCCGAGAGCAGTGTTTGGGAGAAGGTGTTCTGCAGGAGAACCCGAATTTGGAACCGAGACTGGACTGGCAGGGCTGCGACCTCCGTCAGCCGCCTGCACCCCGCGAAGGCTCTGTTAGGCATTCGGAACCTCATCTCTTTCCTGCGCGGAGGCCGTGCTTGGGAGGTGGCCCTGGGAGCCGGGGTTCTGGGACTGGAGCATGCCTCAGAACCACCTGGAGCGATGTGCCAACACAGATTGCGCCCCGGCTTTCTGGCTTGGGATGGGTCCCCAGGATCGGCCGTTCAAGTTCCTAGGTGGCGATGCTGCTTGTCAAGGAACCGCACGTTGGGAACGACTGATGGGAAGATTTGGGAAGGTGTAGAAAGGAGAGCCAGACAAAAGGTGTTGAGGGAAATGGGGGGGGGGGGGGGGAGCTGTTCTGGAAACAAAATCCAGGTTCATTTTCAAGTGATTTTTGCTGCGCCAAGTTCCGCTGCCCTGGAAGTGCCTGCCTGCTTCCCACCTTATTTTTCTCCCTGTTTAAGTTCTTCGGGCAGCCTGCTGTTCTTTCCATTTCATAGTGTGGCTTATCTGTGTTGTATTGAGGCATGGAATGACCAAGTACTGCCCTGTGGTAATGGCTCCTTCTTCAAGCGGGTCTTGCCTTTGTAGTTAAATTGTAAGGTGCCTTGGGATAAGGTTCCTGTCGCAAGACACAGAACTTAGCTCTGAAGTGGGCCCACAATACTCTATTATTCTGGGACCAGAGGGCCAGTACCTGGAGCAGGGCTGCATGTTGTGATTGGGCTTACAGTCTGTCTTAGTACTTCAGGCAAGATTCACTTGGAATTTTCAATTCAGCCTAGAAATCCTCCATGACCACTCATTTTTGTGGTAAAAAGTATCACATGCATACTTTTTGATTTTGCCATGTGAGGCAAAATCCTAAGTTTGAGGTTAGTAGCAGTATTACAGCTTTTATCATGACATTGCATTTTGGCTCCCCCCCCCCCTTTCAATTTAATTCCCACAAAGCCCTGTTTTTTCTCTTTGAATTTGAGTTAAAATAAGAGAAAGCAGTTCAGATAACTGTAGAATTTGTGTGCTAGAAGGAACCTTGGTAACTGCTTCCTTTTAGTGGTGTTGCCAGTGTGCCAATCCCCAAGTTGTATTTGACCGTCTCCATGGTAGGGAAGGTTTTCTGTCCGGGGCAGCTCCTTTGCTTTGGGGATGACTGTTGTTAAAGTTTGTTTTATGGAGCTGAAAGCTTCCTGAAGCTGCTGCCCATTATATCTATTTGTATCTCTTGTCTGACCAAAGTTCATGGTTTTAGTGCTTAAGTTCTGGGAAGGTCTCATCCCTAAGAAATTTTCCTGGTTCTTCATGAAGTGTATATATATCATCCTTACCATTTGCCTTTCTTTGTCCTGGTTACAGTCTACCAAATCACTCTACTCATACTAGTGGCTACACCTGTGTTAAATGCTGCAGGAAGTTACAGTAACCTTTTTTGTCTAGATGGTGACAGGGAACTGCAAACACATTGACTTGTTCTTAACTAAAGCATATCAATTTTTCTTTTATTTTTATTATATAAATTAAATAAAATCAATAATATGATGACTCCATGGACCCATCTCCTACCTTTGGTGGGGGGGCAGATAATACAAAATTTTCCTGTTTCTTTTAAAGTGTTTGTTCATTTGTATTTATTCAAAAGGCAGAGTAACAGAGAGCTTCCATCCACTAATTCACTCCCCAAATGCCCACAACAGCTAGGGCTCTGATGGGCCAGAGCCAGGAACTCCATCTGGTCTCTCTGATGGGTAATAGGAACCCAAGAACTTACGCTGTCATCCCCTGCCTCCCAGGTGCATTAGCAGGCAGCTGGATCACAAGTGTAGAGCAGCTGGGACTTAAGCGGGCATTCCAGCTTGAGTTAAGCCACAGCTTAACTTGCTGCACCATAGTGCCCTCCCTCTATTCCTGGTTTTCTAGTTTTATCATGAATCAGTGTTGAATTTTGTGAAATGACTTTCCTGCGTCAGCTGATATGACCACATGACTTCTTCTTACTCTGTCGATATTGTTAATGATACTTATTTTTTAAAAATACTGCATGAGGGACCGGCTCTGTGGCACAGCAGGTTAAAGCCCCGGTCTGCTGTGCCAACATCCCATATGGGTGCTGATTCAAGTCCTGGCTGCTCCACTTCCAATCCAGCTCCCTGCTAATGTGCCTGGGAGTGCAGTGAAGGACAGCCTAAGTGTTTGGGCCCTTGCACTCATGTGGGAGATGCAGAAGAGGCTCCTGGGTTCAGATCGGCTCAGCTTGGGCCATTTGGGAAGTGAACCAGTGGATGGAAGAATCTCTATCTCTACCTCTCTCTATAACTCTTTCAAATAAATACAAAATAAATATGTTTTAAAATACTGAATGAGCCTTGCATTACTGTAATTAACCTCACTTGAGGAGGGGCAAGTGCTTGGCACAGCCATGAAGACACCCTCAGGCATTATGGTATTATGGAGCACTGGCTTAAGCTGCCGCTTGGGGTGCTGGCATCCCAAAATCTGTGTGCGGTTTGAGTCCCAGCTGTTCTGCTTCCCATCCAGCTTACTGCTGATGTATCTAGGAAGGCAGCTGATGGTGGCCCAGGGGAATGTGCACCTGTGACCCATGTGGGAGACCAGGATGGAGTTCCTGGCTCTTAACTTCAGGCTGGCCCCGATCTGGCTGTTGGAGCCATTTGGGGAATGAATTAATGGATGAAAACTCTCTCTCTCTCTCTCTCTCTCTCTGTGTGTCTCTCTGTTGTTCTGCCTTTCAAATAAGTAAATGAATAAATCTTAAAAAAAAAAAAAAGGAAGTGGAGCAACCAGGGCGTGAACCAGTGCTCATTGAAGTGCCTGGGTTTGAGTCCTTGTTCCACTCCTCATTCCAGCTTCCTACTATTGTGTACCCTGCGAGGCAGCAGGTGAAGGTTCAAGTATTTGGGTCCCTGACACCCACATAGGAGTCTTGAATTGAGTTCCTGCCTCCTGAGCATTCAGGGAGTGAACCAGAGGATGAGCTCTCTTTCTCTCTGTCTCTGCCTTGCAAACAAAGTCAATAATTCAAAGTCTTTTAAAACCCCATCTCACTTGATTATGATGTATTCCCCTTTTTACATTTTGCTTGATTTGATCTTAAAATAAATCTTTTAAAGATGTACTTATTTAAAAGGCAGAGTGGCAGACAGATTGTCCATCAGCTGGTTCACTCTGCAAGTGACTGCAGCAACTCTGACTGAGCCAGGCGAGAGCCAGGAGCCAGGAACTCTCTCTGGGTCTCCCATGAAGGTCACAGGGATACAAGCACTTAGGCTATCTTCCATCCCTTTCCTAGGTGCACTGTCAGGGAGCTGGATCAGAAGTGGAGCATCTGGGACAAACTGATGCTTATGTGGGATGCTGGCATTGCAGGTGGAGGCTTAATCTGTGCCACAGTGTCAGCCCCTGGTCTGCTAATAATTTGTTGATTTTACATTATATTCATGAGAGATTTTGATCTGTAGTTTTTGTTTTGTTTTTCAGAATTTGAGAGACATCCAGGGACAAATCAACAAAAATAGAAAGCATGTTCCCCCCTCTACGGTTCACTCTCCAAAGCCTACAACTGCAGGGACTGAGTCAGGCTGAAGCCAGGATCCATCCCAGAGCTCAGTCCAGTTCTCCTCTGTGGGTGGCAGCTATTTGAGCCATCATCTGCTGCCTCCCAGGGCATGTGTTAACAGCAGGCTGGAATCAGGAGTGGAGCTAAGAATCAAACCCCGACTCTGATAGCAAATGCATGTGTCCCAGCCAGCATCTTAACTGCTAGGTCCAGCAGATGCCCTGCAAGGTGCCTTTTCTAAGCAGCAGTCTCAGGCCTGCTGGCTTAGCTCTTTTCTACACAGCAGTCTCTTATATCTACTCACATATCTGCCCTTTTTACTGGTCTTCATTCCTTCCTATAGAACCTGATGGCCATCTGTGTCATTCCAGTGACCTTTAGCATTTCCTGCAGTGTAAGTCTATGAGCAATGGATTCTTCCAGTTTCATTTATCTAAAATGTCTATGTCTTCCTCATTTCTGGAGGGTAGTCTCATTGAATTTGGATTTCTGCGTTGCCTGTCTTGCTTTTAGCCCTTTAGGTATTTGCTCCACTGTCTTTTCATCTCCATTGCTTTTTAAAATTTAGTTATCTATTTTTATTCATTTGAAAGTCAAAGAGATAGACAGATGGAGATCTCTCATCCAGTGATTCACACCCCAGATCCTCACAATAGCCAGGGATAGGCCAGGCCAAAGCCAGAAGACTAAATCCCATTCTCGCATGTGGAAGGGAGGGTACCTACTTGACTGCTCGTTAGCAGAAAGCTGGAATGGAGAGTGGAGCTGGGACTGGAACCCAGGCCCTTGTATATGTGAAGCAGGCATCCAAAGCATTGGCTTAAAGGCTGTGCCAAATGCCTGCCTCTCCATTGTTCTTGATAAAAAATAACTTCCTTTTGGAAGTTCTCCCACTTTTAGAGAATGTGTCATTTTTCTCTCTTTGCTTTCACATTTTTCTCTTTATTTTTGGATTCTACAAGTTTGGTGTACCTGAGTGATGGATCTTTGTTGTTGTTGTTGTTGTTGTTGTTGTGTGTGTGTGTGTGTTTTGACAGAGTGAACAAAAAGGGAAGAGGGACAGAAAGGTTTTCCTTTTTCCGTTGGTTCACCCCACAATGGCTGCTGCGGCCGGCGCACCGCGCTTATCCGAAGGCAGGAGCCAGGTGCTTCTCCTGGTCTCCCATGCGGGTGCAGGGCCCAAGGACTTGGGCCATCCTCCACTGCACTCCCAGGCCATAGCAGAGAGCTGGACTGGAAGAGAAGCAACCAGGACTAGAACCCTGGGTGCCAGCGCCGCAGGCGGAGGATTAGCCTATTGAGCCACGGCGCCACCGGATCTTTGTTTTTTTAAATACCACTTGAGTTTCAGTAAACTTTTTAGATCTATAAGTTGATGTCTGTCCTCAAATTTGAAATTTTTTCCTTTTTCTTCAAATATTTTCTCTGTCTCAATGTTTTTCCTCTCCTTGTAGGATTCTAATTCTAATGAATTATATGTCTGTTAGAATGTTTGGTATTAGCCCCTCATTCTCTCAGGCTATATTTCCTTAGTTTCCCCCTTCTTCAGTTGTATAATTTCTTTTGATCTGTCTTAAAATTAACTTATGCTTCTGCCATCTCCAATATTATTTTCTTTTAAAAAATTTTTATTTTACTTATCTGTAAAGCAGAGAAAACAAGAGAGAGAGACAGACAGACACATAGACAGAAATCTCACATCCACTGGTTTAGTCTCCAAATGCCCACAACAGTACAGGCTGAGCTAGGCTAAAGCTGGGAGACAGGAATTCAATCTAGGTTTCCCATGTGGGCGTCAGAGGACCATTACTCGAGCCGTCACTTACTACCTCCCAGGGTATGCATAAATAGAAACAGGAATCTGGAGCAGAGCTGGAGCTTGAACCCAGACACTCTGGTATAAGATGCGGGTGTCCCCAGCAGTGTCTTAACTACTATGCCAAATGGCACTCTTCCAGTTTCCTCTAATCCTTTCCAGTGAATTTTTCATTTTAGTGGTTGTGCTTTTAAGTTCTAGAATTCCATTTTATTCTTTCCCATAGTCTTCTCTGTTGAGGTTCCCCATCTACTTACTCATTATGTATAGATTTTCCTTTAAGTACCTGAACACATTTAAACTGCATCAGAGTTTAAATTCAGATCATCTTAGGGTCAGTTTCCATTCACTGCTTTTTTCCTCAGTATGGGTCACATTTTTAATTTTTACTCTGGTGGCTACCAATTTTTGGTCAAATAATGGACACCATGTGTAATGTGTTGTAAAGACTCTGGACTCTCTGTGTTCCTCTGTACCCAAAATTCCAGACTCTGTCTCCTGTTGCTGGCAGTAGCTCATGTCTTGCTCACTTCAGCTTTTTGCTGCTGTTCTTTGATGAGTTTTACTCTACACATGTGTAATTTTAGTAGCCAGCCCAAGAATTAGGTGGGTGATCAGTTAGGGATCTGATTTGCAGATTTTTTGGGAACCCACTGTGCCTTCTGCCTGTGTGGGACTTCCTTCCTACCTTTGTGTGTTGCAAGCTCAGACACAAAGACTGAAGAGTGCTTACAGGCAAAAACTCAAGACTTGTGGGTCTCAGAGAGGTCTAATTGCTGTGTTCCAAGGGTAGCTTGATCCAGATGCTGCTGTCCTTTTTACCCACAGTACCTTTAAATTGTATTGTTTGTAATGTTTTATCCAGATTTTGTAATGTGTTATCTGCAGGGAGGTTAGTCATATTAAGCTGCTGTTCCAGTAGTTCCCAATATCTATTTTTACATGTAATTGCTAAGCTTTATACCCCTGATTTTGTACTTTGCCCTATGGTGTATTGCATCTGAGTTCAGAGGTATGTTGATCTCCATTTCACTCTTTCAAGTCGTTCATGAAATACTACCTTCTCCCTGAAGCATCTATATAGTTAAGTTTCTTTAAGTCTGACTTAAGTTCCTTCCTTTTGTAATCTTTATTCATTTTATTATAATAATTATTAGGTTTATTTATCCTTCATTAACTTGAACCAATTAAAAAAGAAGATCTTAGGGCCATGTCTTGTGGTATGGTGGGTTAAGCCACCATTTGGGAGGCCCATATCCTGCATCAGAGTCCTGGCTCTTCCATTTCTGATCTGCTAATGTACATCCTGGGAAGCAACAGGTGATGAGTCTGTGCCACCCAGGTAAGAGACAGGAATGGAGTTTCAGACTCCTGGCTTTGGCCTGGCCCAGCCCCTACTGTTTTAGGCATTTGGAGGTGAACCAGTGGTTGGAAGATCTCTTTCTCTGTTACTCTGCCTTTCAAATACACACATATCTAAATACACACACAAATATCTTTAAAAAAAAAAAAAAAAGAAAGAAAGAAAAGAAACTTTGCTGAGATCAGAGTTAGCAAGTCTGGAGGCAAGAATAGAGCCCTAGCAATTGGTAGACTAAATCCTTAATCCCTGGCTTCTGGAGGGTTTTGAATATCAATTTAAAGATTGAAGACTGCAAGTTTCCTAAAATGCTGCTGAGAATACCGTATCCCATTGCTGTGCTCAAACAGTTTTGATAGCTTTTTACTGGCAATATAATAATCTGTTCCCTGGAGATACGGGTTACATGGAATGGGGAAAAGATTAGAAGTAGGGTGTCAGAACATTACTGTAGAGTAGGTGATAGGTATTGTGGCAATCTGTGACTGCTACTATGTTATGGTAATAGCCCAAAGGCAAGGCGTAGTTGCTTTTCTAGAATATATAAAATTTCCTTTTTCTTGTATAAGTCTTCAGAAATAGTACAGAAGAAAAAAAAAAAAAGAAATAGTACAGAAGAAAAATGTGATTGTTCATTGCTGGAGTCATAAGAATGAGACAGTATAGCTAGAACAGCTTATTTTTTTCCTCTCTTATTCCTGCCTGAAAAAATCATGTAGTGTGAACTGGAAAAAGCATTCAAAGGGAAACTCTTTTTTTTTTTTTTTACAGGCAGAGTTAGAGAGAGAGAGAGACAGAGAGAGACAGAGAGAAACAGAGAGAAAGGTCTTCTTTCCATTGGTTCACCCGCCAAATGGCCGCCACGGCTGGCACTGCGCTGATCCGAAGCCAGGAGCCAGGTGTTTCCTCCTGGTCTCCCATGCGGGTGCAGGGCCCAAGGACTTGGGCCATCCTCCACTGCCTTCCCAGGCCACAGCAGAGAGCTGGACTGGAAGAGGAGCAACTGGGACAGAATCCGGCGCCCCGACTGGCACTAGAACCCGGTGTGCCGGCGCCGCAGATGGAGATTAGCCAGTGAGCCGCGGCGCCGGCCAACTCTTTTTTTTTTTTTTTTTTTTTTGACAGGCAGAGTGGACAGTGAGAGAGAGAGACAGAGAGAAAGGTCTTCCTTTTGCCATTGGTTCACCCTCCAATGGCCACAGCGGCCAGCGCGCTGCGGCCGGCGCAGCGCGCTGATCCGATGGCAGGAGCCAGGAGCCAGGTGCTTTTCCTGGTCTCCCATGCGGGTGCAGGGCCCAAGCACTTGGGCCATCCTCCATTGCACTCCCTGGCCACAGCAGAGGGCTGGCCTGGAAGAGGGGCAACCGGGACAGAATCCGGCGCCCCGACCGGGACTAGAACCCGGTGTGCCGGCGCTGCTAGGCGGAGGATTAGCCTAGTGAGCCGCGGCGCCGGCCTTTTTTTTTTTTTTTAAGGAAAGTTTTGTGCTGTTTTAAAGTGGTCTCTTCCTGTCATGTTCTGAAGACTCAAAAGTCAATAAAAAAATAATCTATATAAAAACTACAAATAAGCCACAAATCTAAAATCTTTTTGGCAGCTTCTCTCCCCAGAATGATTTTTTTTTAAAGGGCCATTTAATATTTATTTGAAAGTCAGCGACAGGGAGAGACAGAGAGAGATCTTCCGTCTGCTGGTTCACTCCCACATGACCGCAATAGCCAGAGCTGGGCAAGACCAAAGCAAGAAGTCAGGAGTTGGGTCTCCCACATGGCTGCAGGGGCCCAAAGACTTGGACCATCTTCCATTGCTTTCCCAGGTGCATTAGCAGGGAGCTGGATTGGAAACTGAGCAGCTGGGACTTGAACTGGTCCCATATGGCATCCATATGGGATGCCAGCGTTACAGGCAGCGGGTTAACCTGCTGTGCCACAGTGCCAGCCCGTCATAGAATGATTTAGTCATGTAAGTCCGCAGTATTGGACTCCTAGACAGTAGTGTTTCCTTGGAAGGTGCTTAAGATTCAGGAATCATAAATGATGAGTATGAATGCACCTAGGGACTTTTTCTCAGGATATTATATTTGAGATTTAATTAATTAACTTTAAGTTTGGGTCCCAGTTGGCTAATCTATATGGCTTTAAGTTTTTTGTCAAATCTTCCCCTTTTTCAGGTCATAAATAAGGTTCATCTTAAGGCAAATCATGTTGTGAAGAGGGATGTTGCAGAGCATTTAAGAATCAAAACTGTGTATGATAAAAGTATTGAAGAGTAAGTACACCATTATTTTTCAAAATTTTTATTATACATATAAATATTATAATATTTGTAATGTTACCTGACATTTTAAGAAGTCCATAAATGGGGTTAAAATAGGACTAGTGTACCTTTAAGATAAAATTAAGCTGAAAATGCCTTTTAGTCTAAAAAGATAGAAGCCAGGGGATATAACTAAAGTCTATATATCATGAATAATTTAAACAGAATAAATATGAATATTCATGGGTATGGCCAATAACAAACCTGGAAGGTACTTGTTAATGAGTACCTGATGGAGAAATAACAAGTACTGATGCAAACAATAATAAGAAAGTTTATAAAATTATGACCAGAGAGATTATATAGTCCACACAGATTAATTATGAATCTGTAGTAGTTTATGCAGAATGTTTAGATATAGTTGTCGTCTCACCCTATCCTTAACATCCCAAGTGAATGAGAGAACTTGTGGTCACGTGTAGCACATGCTTTTGCATGCGGTGAACTCTCCAGGACTCATGGAGGTGAATTGAGATTTGGACAGCAGAGACTGTGGATAGCATTCTGTGGGCTCTTGACAGATGCATCCCAAGAGATGAGACAGTGTTCTGTTCTTATGTTCTTATGGCAATTCTTATGTTTTATGTCATCATTTTCAGGTTGCTTCCTGAGAAAAGATATCTTGTAAAGGTATGTAATAAATACTTATGGCTTAAATTGAATACTTAACATAGGTGCATCTTATCATATGTAAATTCTATCTCAGTAAAGGAAAAATAGAATGACTGTTTTGTGAATGACTGAATAAAAGATGTTGGTTGTGAGTATATTTATCATTTTACCAAAGGTATCTTTGTAATCTCACCAAAATTTTATTGATGTTTGATATTAAAGTAGTTTTTTTTTATACTTTTTTAATAAAAGGTTTATTTATTTATTTGAAAGGCAGAGCTACAGAGAGAGGGGAGGAGAGACAGAACTAGCTTCCACCCATTGGTTCACTCCCGAAATGGACACAGTGGCCTGGGCTGGAATGAAGCCAGGAGCCAGGAGCTTCATCAAGGTGTCTCACAGGGGTGGTAGGGGTCCAGGTACATTATCAGGGGGCTGGATTAGAAATGGAGCAACTAGGACTGGGAAACCACTGGTGCCCATATGGGCTGCTGGCACTGAAGGCGGCTGCTTAACCTGCTGTGCCACAGCGCCAGCCCTCCTTTTTTATACTTTCATATTGCATCTGTCTTCTCATTTTCTTACTTGCTCTCCCAAGGTGTTTGGGAGCAGGATATGATGAGGATAGATGAAAAAAATTATTTATGAAATACGTTGAGAACATTTGCATGAAGAACATTCTCTTGGCGGAAATGTCCTTTCCTGGAGATAAATTAAGATGATGGTGGAAATGCTGAGGTTGTTTATAGAAGTGCTAATCTCATTAGATGTTTATCTGTGTAAAGTCTAACTCACATATTAACCCAGTTCACTATGGGCCACAGGAATAGGTGAATAACTAGACGTAAGAGTTTCTTGGAGCCAGCGTTGTTTGTAGTGGGTAAAACTGCAGTCAGCCAGCAATCCCATATGGGCACTTGTTCTTGTACAAGTTTGTGTCCTGGCTGCCCCACTTCTGATCCAGCTCCCTGCTAATGGTCTGGGAAAATCAGTGGGAAGATGACCCAAATCATCTTTGGGCCCCTGCCACTCACGTGGGAGACCCTGCTGAAGCTCCCAGTTCCTGGCTCCAGCCTGGTTCAGTCCTAGCCATGGAGGCTACATGGGGAGTGAACCAGCAGATGGAAGGTTTCTCTCTCCTCTCTTTGTAACTCTGACATTCAGATAAACATAAACTTATCTAATGTTGGCATCATCTACATTGTCTCATATTTGAAGTAATCTAACTCATGGTTGAGATCTGTGCTTTTTAGTTTTCCATTTAAATGAGAGTAGGGAAGGAGGTTTCTACTCGGTGCTCTTTTCCTAGACTCAATTAGAATGTAAGGAAATTCCTTTCCTCTTAGCCTTACTGTACAACCTTTTACTAACTAGTGTCTGTGTTCCAGAGCCTTTTGTCTCTCAGTCATTATATCCTGTGCTTGCTTGTCTTAAATGTAATTTATCCCTTGACTATAGTTCTTTTTTTTCCAACTCTTTTAGAACAAACTTTTCCCACAAGCTATTTCTTATCTAGAGAAGACTTTCCAGGTTCGTCGACCTGCTGGCACTATCTTACTTAGCAGGTATGTCACATTAAACAGGGATTCTGTTCTTCATTCATTTAGTATTCTGCCCTTCCCATTCTACCAATATGGCCAAGTATGGAACTTACGCTAGGGTAGTTCACTATGCTTCTTAGAGACCAAGCAACAAGGTATTTAAAAAGATTAAAAATGTGCTCTGCTGGATCATTGTTCTTCCCTTGATTTTCCACCAGAAGGTGGCCCCCTGGGCTTCCTCCTAAGATGTAGCTGGCCAGTGTTCCACACACCCTCTTCCTTCCACATGCTCACAGTGTTGACTTCCTGAAGTATTTGGGTGTTTGAGTTCCCATAGTACCAAAATTCTTTTTTTAGGCTAGTTTCCTTGTTAAACTACTAGCCGTTATTAACTAATATATTGGTGACTAGTTTATTACCAGTGTTTTTAACTTCTCTAAACTGTTCTTTGTTTTAAAAAATAATTTGATACACACATGAACTGAAGACAATGTGCAACAAACCAGTACCTACGGAAGGAAAATGACCCTCATAGGTACTGTACTGGAGAGTGTGCCGCACACACCAAATGTGGTCCAGTCATAGTGCCTGAGGAGCATCTCCAGGTAACTCGCCCTGCGCTGCCGAGTGTTCACTCCTTAGGATAGCCTCAGGGGAGATTCTGAGTGTGTGAACGTCATTATGAAGTTTTGACAAACCTAATTGCAGAGGTTTGGTAGCTTCATTCCTCTCCCAAGAGTAATCAGAGTTAGGTATGCTGATTTTATTCTTTCTTTGATTTTCAAGAGAGTGTAATGATGTTTTCTCTCCATTTTTTCCCTCATTTGTCTGTGGGTTGCTGAATCAGTTTAACTTAGAACTTTATCTTTGTCCTTCAGAAATCGTTTTGGCAGATACATACCTCAGCTTTTTTTTTTTTTTTTTTTTAAGATTTATTTATGTATTTGAAAAGCAGAATGACAGAGAGAAAGAGACAGACAGACAGACATCTTCAGTATGTGGTTCACTCTCAGATGGCCTCAGTGACTGGGGCTGGGCCAGGCCAAAATCAGGAGACAGAACTCCATCCAGGTCTTCCCCAGGGACCATGTTATGCTGCCTTCCCAGGTGTGTTAGCAGGAAGCCAGGTCAGAAGTGGAGCAGCCAGGACTCAAACTGGTGCTCCAGTGTGGGATGCCAGTGTTGCAAATGGAGGCTTAACCTGCTGGGCCACGACGTTGGCCCCTGCCTCAGCTTATCAGAAGGGCACTTAGGGCCGGCGCCGTGGCTCAATAGGCTAATCCTCCACCTTGCGGCGCCGGCACACCGGGTTCTAGTCCCGGTTGGGGCGCCGGATTCTGTCCCGGTTGCCCCTCTTCCAGGCCAGCTCTCTGCTATGGCCAGGGAGTGCAGTGGAGGATGGCCCAGGTGCTTGGGCCCTGCACCCCATGGGAGACCAGGAAAAGCACCTGGATCCTGGCTCCTGCCATCGGATCAGCGCGGTGCGCCGGCTGCAGCGGCGGCCATTGGAGGGTGAACCAACGGCAAAAGGAAGACCTTTCTCTCTCTCTCTCTCTCTCACTGTCCACTCTGCCTGTCAAAAATAAAAAAAAAAAAAAAAAAGAAGGGCACTTAGAGGGGCTGGCATTGTGGTGCAGTGGGTTAAGCTGCCTCCTGTGACTCCATATGAGTAGCAATTCAAGTCACAGCTGCTCTACTTCCAATGCCGCTCCCTTCTAACATGCTGGGGAAAGGAGTGGCAGATGGCCGAAATGTTTGGGCCCCTGCCACCCATGTAAGAGACCCTAATCAAGCTCCAGGCTCCTGGCTTCTGCCTGGCTCGGCCCTGGCTGTTGTAGCCATTTGGAGAGTGAACCAGAAGATGGAAGATCTCTCCCTCTCCCTCTCCCTCTCCCTCTCCCTCTCCCTCTCCCTCTCCCTCTCCCTCTCCCTCTCCCTCTCCCTCTCCCTCTCCCTCTCCCTCTCCCTCTCCCTCTCCCTCTCCCTCTCCCTCTCCCTCTCCCTCTCCCTCTCCCTCTCCCTCTCCCTCTCCCTCTCCCTCTCCCTCTCCCTCTCCCTCTCCCTCTCCCTCTCCCTCTCCCTCTCCCTCTCCCTCTCCCTCTCCCTCTCCCTCTCCCTCTCCCTCTCCCTCTCCCTCTGTTTTCCTCTCTGTAACTCTGCCTTTCAAATAAGTAAATAAATCTTAAAAAAAAAAAAAAAAAGAAAAAGGCAATTTGGGGGCTGGCATTGTGGTGTAGCAGGTAAAGCTGCTGCCTGTGATGCCAGCATCCCATGTGAGCACTGGTTCGTGCCCTGGTTGCTCCACTTCCTTTTTTTTTTTTTTTTTTTTTTTTAAGATTTATTTATTTATTTGAAAGAGTTACAGAGAGGCAGTGAGAGAGAGAGAGTTTTTCCATCCGCTGGTTCACTCCCCAGGTGGCTGCAATTACGTCTTTCCCAGGCCATAGCAGAGAGCTGGATAGGAAGTGGAGCAGTTGGGACATGAACCGGCACCTGTATGGGATGCTGGCACTGCAAGTGGTAGCTTTACCCACTATGCCACAGCGCCGGCCCCAGCTGCTGCACTTCCAGTCCAGCTCTCTGCTAGTGATCTGAAGAAAACAGCAGAGGATGGCTGAAGTATTTGGGCACCTGTGACCTTTGTGGGGGACCTGGATGAAGTGCTGGTTCTATTGGCTGTCTGGGGAGTGAACCAGTGGATGGAAGATCAATCTCTTTCCTCTCTCTGTAACTCTTTCAAATAAGTAAATCAATCTTTTTTTTTTTTTTCTTTTTTTTGACAGGCAGAGTGGACAGTGAGAGAGAGACAGAGAGAGAAAGGTCTTCCTTTTGCCGTTGGTTCACCCTCCAATGGCCGCCGCTGCAGCCGGCGCACCGCGCTGATCCGATGGCAGGAGCCAGGATCCAGGTGCTTTTTCCTGGTCTCCCATGGGGTGCAGGGCCCAAGCACCTGGGCCATCCTCCACTGCACTCCCTGGCCATAGCAGAGAGCTGGCCTGGAAGAGGGGCAACCGGGACAGAATCCGGCGCCCCAACCGGGACTAGAACCCGGTGTGCTGGCGCCGCAAGGTGGAGGATTAGCCTATTGAGCCACGGCGCCGGCCCAGTAAATCAATCTTTTATTATTTTTTATTTGAAAGTCAGAGTTACATAGAGAAGGAGAGGCAGAGAGAGAGAGAGAGGTCTTCCATCTGCTGGTCCACTACTCAGTTGGCCGCCGTGGCCGGTGCTGTGCCAGTCCAAAGGCAGGAGCCAGGAGCTTCTTCCGGGTCTCCCATGTAGGTGCAGGGGCCCAAGGACTTGGGACACCCTGTACTGCTCTCCCAGACCATAGCAGAGAGCTTGATCAGAATTGGAGCTGCGGGGACTCGAACTGGCGCCCATATGGGATGCTGGCACTGCAGGCGATGGCTTTACCCACTATGCCACAGTGCTGGCCCCAATAAAATTTTTAAAAGACCATTTGATATCTCTTAAAATTAAGAATATGTATTATGCAATAAAATTATTATGCAAAATAATAATGCGAATTTATTCCATAAAAATACTAATAGCCATGTAATAAATATTCAAGGATGTTCTTTGCAAAACTGCAAATATGCCTATTTATGGTATTAAGTCATGGTATAACCATGTAATAACATGCTATGCAGTTGTTAAAAGAATGAAGTGGATCTCTATGGACTGACTTGGAAAGATGTTTAAGTCCTTGCTTACATTAAAAAAAAAAGGTGTAAATTAGTGTGTGTAGGCTATTTTATTTGAAAAGTATAGATATATGCATATGATTAAAAATTATGAAACAATCTGGAAGAATATACATACTAAAAAAAACCTGGACATATAGGGTGGGCATTGGCATAGTGGTTAAGCTGCTGCTTGGTAAGCCTGCACCCCATATCAGAGTATCTGAGTTCAAGTCTGGATATGCTTCTGAGTCTAGTTTCCTATTAAGGCACACCCTGGGGAGGCAACAGGTGATGGCTTAGGTACTTGTTTCCTTGCTACCTACATGGGAGACCCAGACTGAGTTCCAGTCTCGTGGCTTTGGCCTGGCCCAGTTCTGGCTGTGACGGTCATTTCTGTGGTGAACCAGTGCTCTCTCTTTCTGCCTTTCAAATAAGTAAATTAAATACATACATGTGTACGTAGGGTGTATATCAGAATGTTAATGGTTTTCTTAAAGAGTTATATTGTTTGGGGCTGGTATTTGGCCTGCTGTTTAAGACCCCTGCATCCCATATCAGAATACTTGGTTTTCATTTCAAGCTTCAGCTACCGATTCCAGCTTCCTGCTAATGTGACCCTGAGAAGCAGTGGTGATAGCCCAAGTAGTAGGATTCCTGCCACCTGTGTGGGAGACCTGGATTGTGTCCTAAGTTCTGGCTCCAAGTTCTGCCACCTTCTCCACATACACCCATTGCAGGCATGTGGGGAGTGAGCTGGCAGATGGGCGCTCCCTCTTGGTCTGCCTCCCAGCCTTTAAAATAAATAAATAAAAATTTTTTTTATTTATTTATTAATTAATTTATTTATTTATTTTTGACAGGCAGAGTGGACAGTGAGAGAGAGAAACAGAGAGAAAGGTCTTCCTTTGCCGTTGGTTCACCCTCCAATGGCCGCCGCTGCAGCCGGCGCACCGCGCTGATCCAATGGCAGGAGCCAGGATCCAGGTGCTTTTCCTGGTCTCCCATGGGGTGCAGGGCCCAAGCACCTGGGCCATCCTCCACTGCACTCCCTGGCCACAGCAGAGGGCTGGCCTGGAAGAGGGGCAACCGGGACAGAATCCGGCGCCCTGACCGGGACTAGAACCTGGTGTGCTGGCGCCGCTAGGCGGAGGATTAGCCTATTGAGCCGCGGCGCCGGCCCAATAAATAAAAATTTTAAAAATAAAGAATGACATTCAAGTAAATAATTTTTAAAAAAAGAATATAATTGTGGGGATGCTTTTTGTTGGTAAGCTATATGTTTTTGTGATTTTATACATTTATATACATATTATGTATACATGTTATATAAATGCATATAACAAATCTGAAGTTGGTACACATAAATTTGTATACATATAAATCTAAAGATATTATTGCTCTTGCTGTTTTTCTCTATTTTGCTACATCCTTTCATTACTTACAGAAAATGAATACATTAGTGAACATTGACTTTTTTAACTAAAAGTATATATTTATTTAATTTTTATTTATTTGAGAGATGGAGAGCTAGATCTCCATTCCACTGGTTCACTCTGCAAATGTTTTCAATAGCTGGATCTGGCCTAAGCTAGAGCCAGGAACTCAATCTATATCTCCCAAATGGGTAAAGAATCCTAAATATTTGAGCCATCATCTGCTACCTCCCAGGGTGCCTGTTAACAGGAAGCTAGAATTAGGAATGGAGCCAAGACTCAAGCCCAGACACTCTAATGTGGGATGAGAGAGTCCCAGGTGGCATCCTAACACTGAGGCCAAATGCTTGTCCCATAGGCATATGTTTAGGTTAAGTTCATCATGTAAGTTTTTTCTTTAGGCGTTTGGAGCCCAGTAAAGAAAGATTTTCTAGTCCTATATCTTGGCACCAATGTAATTAACTTGCTTTCTCAGATTTCTTTAGAGTGCAAACTTTTTTAAAAAAAGATTTATTTATTATTTATTTGAAAGGTAGAGTTACACAGAAGCAGAGGCAGAAAGAGAGAGGTCTTCCAACTGCTGGTTCACTTCCCCAAATGGTCGCAACAGCTGGAACTGAGCCAGTCCTAAGCAGGAGCTTCCTGTGGGTCTCCCAAGTGGGTGCGGGAGCCCAAGCACTTGGGCCATCCTCTACTGCTTTCCCAGGCCACGGCAGAGAGCTGGATTGGAAGTGGAACAGCCAGGACTTGAACTGGTGCCCATATAGGATGACGGCGCAGGAGGTGGCTTTACCTGCTACACCACAGCACCAGCCCCGAGAGTGTAAACTTTTAAAGTAGAACTTAAAATTTTAACAAAAAAGTTTAAATATTTAAAAAATTGTTATTTATATATTAAGGTTTTTTTTGCTTGAAATTTTCTAGGCTCTTCCAAATTCTGCTTTCCTGGTGGATTCTGAATTTTTTGTTCAATTAAATAGATAATCATGGAAAAGAATGTTTAAAAATCAAAGCTTTTTATTATACCAACTATTAAAGTAATTAAATGTAAAATTTATAAATACACATGCTAGAGAAACAGAGTGGACATTGTATACTTTATTAAATGAAATGGAAATATCTTTTTTCTCTGTCTCTACAAGCATTGATTATACCCACAAAATCACTATTTAGTGATTTTTCTATGTATAATTTGGAGATTATGATTGTTTAGGAACTTTGAGAGAAGTTCTCTAAACAGCAAATATTATAAGAATGATGTGAGGCCCGGTGTGGTGGCATAGTGGGTAAAACCACCGCCTGTGTTGCTGGCATCCCATATGGATGCCAGTTCAAGTCTCAGCTGCTCCACTTCCAATCCAGCTTTCTGCTATGGCCTGGAAAAGCAGTGGATGATGGCCCAAGTCCTTGGTCCCCTGTACCTGTGTGGGAGACCTGGAAGAAGCTCCAGGCTCCTGGCTTCAGATTGCCCAAACTCTGGCCATTTCAGCTATTTGGGGAGTGATGGAAGGCCTCTCTCTCTCGTTCTCTCTCTCTCTCTCTGCCTCTGCCACTGCCTCTCTATAACTCTGCCTTTCAAATAAGTGGATAAACCTTTTTAAAAAAAGAAAAGAAAAACAATGTAAGAATTGCTTAGAAAACTAGAAAAAGTATAATATAAAATGACTAACTTTGAACATATATTTTTGTTTCATCTGAATTTTTAAGAAGATACATGAATTATTTGATTTGATGATAGAAAATGTTTTCATTAGATAAAAAGTTTTTATTTTATTTTGATTGTGGAAGTTGTTCACACACATAAAAAAATACAGGGAAGTTCTTTCATTTGGTTTTGGAGCTTTAAACTTTTTCTTTCTCTGTCTTTTCTGTCTTCCAGTTGGTTGTTTAGCCTTGATAGCAATTGTTTAAATAAGATTGTAGACTTATAATCATTTTATAAAAAGCTGAAATCTTAGTGAAATAAATTCAAAGTTAGAGGTAGAAATAGAGGGATGAAGATTTAGATTTTGCTGAAAGCTTGAGGTATAATCAATAAAGATTAAGTCGTAGTATAGTCTGGAGTCACTGCAAGATGAAAGGTCCCCGCGGCTAACCCTGTCTCTGGTCTGGTTTTCTGTTGATCCCGTGAGCACAGAGATGCAGGATCTGCCGTGGGGGTAAGTGTTCCCATGAAGCAGTGGGTGTGCTGGACCAGGAGGGCATCAAGGATGCAGACTTTGTTCTTTATGTTGGTGCTCTGGCCACTGAGAGGTGCAGCCATGAAAACATCATCTCATATGCGGCCTATTGTCAGCAGGAAGCACAAATGGACAGGTAAACATTCCTCTGAGACCTCTCCTGAAGATTTATTAATGAGAACTCTTAAAACACGTTCATGTATCTTTCATTTGTCACATTGCCTCTAGTGGTGAGAACTAGCTTTCTGCCTGGCCTGGCCTGGGGTGTGGGCCAGCTGGGACTGTTGTTCATGTGGGGAAGGAGATTTGAGTCAGATGGAAGGAGAAGAGGGAAAGCCTCCTTCCATTTTTTTCCCCTGCCACTCTTCTTCCATTCCCACACTATGCTTTTTGCCTTCAGAGAAAAGGTGTGTTGCCTAGAGAATTTGCTGCGAGCTGAATATCCCCCTAAGGAAACAATTTGATCCTTAAAGCCAGCACTTCTGTGCTAAAAGTGTGACATGTTAAAAGTGTCTAATTGTCCTATCATTTGTTATACAGTATATGCTTCACTTAGCTAAATGATCACTTAAAAATTCAGTCTTCTTTATTATTTACAAAAGATTTCAGAACTTTTTCCTAGTGAAGGAGCCCAGCCTTGAAATGAAAAGTTATTAAATATGCAAAAGTTGCCCATCACACACCAGACAAATCAATTAAAGGTAGTAGAACTTGCCACATGTCTCAGAATAGATTGTATGTCACATTCTCAAATCTGGGAGCAATTAGTGTGACTAATTTATGCACACGTAAGAACTACTACAGAGATGCTAAACATCCATCTATCTGTCAAGAGTAGCAGACCTTAAAGAGATGTCCCATGTCTATTGATATGGAATTATTTAAGGAAAAAATGGAACTGTTAGTTGAACTAAGAAGGCAATACAGAGAAAACACTACAGATTCATACTGTCAGTTTTGAAGGTGCTAAGGACGTCAAAGTCAGCAGCATGTACAGTCTGCCTTCCATATTCTGCAGGTTCTCCATGCTGCTAATAAAGCAACATTGGATCAAAAATATTCGGGGAAACAATTGCAACTATACTGAACATGTACAGACTTTTTCTTGTCATTATTCTCTAAACAACATAGTGTAACATCAATTTGTAAGCATGTATGTCATATTAGATATGACAAATAATGTACAGATGGTTAAGTTATATGGAAGGATGTCTATAGGTTATACACAAATCCCATGGCATGTTACATACTAGACTTGGGCATCTGCAGATTCTGATGTCCATGGGAGGTCCTGAAGCCAATCCCCTGGATGCCTACGGTTGGCAATATTGTCAAAAGCAGTGTGTTACCATGATACTGTGAGGTTTTGGATGGGCTTTGGAAATCCTCTCAGGAATCTAGGCTGCGTGTTGAGAAAGCTTAGTGTCCACTACTGAATGTGCTACTGCAGGAGGCAGTGCTGAGTGCTTTCAGGGGTATGTGTGTGCCAGAGTTTCCTTTTTCCTGAGAAGTTGTCATTGAATTTTTGATATTTTATAATTAATGGTGTCTTAGGATCAAGGAAAATGTGATACTTGAAGTGCTACATGAATGGTGGCCCAGTTATTTGTTGAAGAGAAGTGCTTTCTAACAGCAGATGTCCTTGAGAAATAAGCCTTCACAGTAGCAGTGCTACAAAACCATGGTTCTTAGTTTCTAAGTTTGACCTAAAACATGGATTGCATACGCAGGTGAAACTTCATTTAGGATATGCTATTAGGTCTCAAAAGAACATTGCGAAACAGTGTATATGCTTTTCCATATTTAAATGTTTATAGCACTGTAATGATTAGTTTACATTTGATATGAACAGGTAGCTAAGTGTTCTTTGTACTAGTGAATATGAAGCTGTTCCTGTATGTCTACTCATATCAGGGGAAAGATTTTGATTTCTTTTAAGAGTGTCACGTTGGAAGAAAAGGCCATATCTTCACTGTTCATTTTGAATCTTTTTGAGGAGAGTGAAACTTTGCCTGTGCATAGTACCTAATTAGTTGCCAACAGACTAGGTGAACAGAATAGACATGTACTCCTGCCTAATGGAATTTACAGAGTACAGACTGAGAGAGTATTAGTTAATGTGCTTGCAAATAAATGCATGATTTCACAATATGATAAATACCTTTTAGAAAAAACCAGGATGCTGGGACTGGTATTGTGGCACAGTACATAATGCAGCATACCATATGGGTGCTAGTTTGAGTCCTAGCTGCTCCACTTCCAATCCAGTTCCCTGCTCATGAGCCTGGGAAAGCAACAGTAGATGGCGCAAGGCTTGGGTCCCTGTGCCTTTGTGGGAGACCTGGAAGAAGCTCCTGGCTCCTCGCTTTTACTTAGCTCAGCCCTGGCTGTTGCAGCCATCTGGGGAGTGAACCAGCAAATGGAAGGTCTCTCTCTCTCTCTCTCTCTCTATCTCTCTCTCTCTATCTCTCTATCTCTATCTCTATCTCTATCTCTATCTCTATCTCTATCTCTATCTCTATCTCTATCTCTTTGCTTCTTCCTCTCTTTGTAACTCTGCCTTTCAAATAAATAAAATAAATCTTAAAAAAAAGGATGCTGTAATATAAAAAGGAAAACAAAGGGACACTGCATTTTGATCAATTGGGTGAGGAAGGCCTCTGAAAAAGGGAAATTTTAGTGGTTACCTGAACATTGGTAGACTTTAGTGAAAAAATTTGTTAGGGGAAAGAGCTTATGTTAAGAAATCGCCACGTGCACCTGTTGCTCCGAAGCCGCTTCAGTAGACACTGTGTCCGAGGACAAGTGCTTGGAAAGGCAGACAGAACCATTGTGTTCTCAGTGCTGTAGGGAGTCCCTGAAGGGCTTTAGGCCTGGCAGTGGCTTCATTTTATATTTTAGAGATCACCGTGGTGTTGTTGTTGTTAAGATTTACTTATTTATTTGAAAGGCAGAGTGACAGGGAGAGAAAGAGAGATCTTCCATTCTCTGGTTCACTCTCCAGCCTGGGGTGGGCGAGGACAAGCCAGGAACTCCATCTGAGTCTTCTTCGTTCATGGTGGGGGCCCAAGTACTTGGCATCACATGCTGCTTTCCTGGCCACATTAGCAGGGAGTTGTATCAGGAGACGAGCCGCCAGTGCTCCTATGGATAGGGGATGCCAGCATCTCAAACTGAGGCTTCACTTGGTACAGAAACACCAGCCCCCCTCCACTTTTTTAAAACTTTAAATAAAGTAAGTGTTCTTTGTAATAGGTACTTGTAACTTCTGGGTTTGTGGTTATTTCTATGGTGAAATATTACCTTGGAGTTCCTAAGGACCTTGGAGTCCCTTAGCCTTACTCATTTGCCACAGCTTTTGGAAACCAGGTATCTGCAAGGTAGATCTGAGTCATCCTGGACTCTGGGTCCTAGTCTAGACTCTGGTTCTAGACACAGGGAGAGCTGTGGAATTCTGTACATTCCAAAAGATGTAGAATTTGAAAGAAGATAATGGGAAGATAAAAAATCTTTTTGTGAATATAAGCAGTGTTGGGGCAGGAGAAAGATGGAGAGAAGGTTCAGCAACTTTCAGTAACCTGAACAGTTTGCTTATTGTCCTGTTAATGTATTTGATTTTTCTTTCTACCTGTCTGTGTGCCTGAAAGAATGGTGAAATGCTGAAGTCAAATATGGATTTTGCAAGTAAAATAGTGTTTGAATACTTCTGTTCATTTTTTAAAAATTATATTGACATTTAAAATTTTTATATTTTTTAAAAATTCATACTAAAGTATAATAAACTGAATATGTTCCTTTTATGGAAACAGGTGTTATTAAGTTATAGGAAAGCAAAGTGTACGTGTCTTGAAAATAAAAGATAGTGAAAGTTAGCTGCTAGAGTTCAGAATTACATTTGACATTAGCAAATACTTTTTATGTCTGAGCAATTGTGATAGAGAAGTCTAGATGAGAAATATTGTTCTGATATATTAAAAAACACTCAACATCTATTTTAACAGGCCAATAGCAGGATATGCTAACCTGTGTCCAAATATGATCTCTACCCAGCCTCAGGAGTTTGTTGGGATGCTGTCCACGGTGAAACATGAGATTATTCATGCCCTGGTAATTCTACCTTCACCTAATGTTCTTTCTTGCATGCCTTGGTTTTCTGTTTATTATGCTCTTATACTGTTATTTTTATACATATATTAACATTTAAGATTATGTGGATTCTTATATTCATGTTCAGTAAAACCTGATTAATTAGGTTTCTGCCAATATAGAAAGTTTTGATGATCAGGATAGTGTCTGGGTCGAATTTTGCTGTCTAATATAATTAAAGACTAAATCCATTAGGTAAATTTTTGAGAGAAGAATTAAGATTCTCAAGAAAATCTCAGGAGTGGGAATTATGACACAGCTGGTTAAGTCGCCACTTGCAACACCAGCATCCTGTTTCAGAGTGCAGGTTCAAGTCCCAGTTGCTGTATTTCCAATCCAGCTCCTTGCTAATGTGCCTGAGAAAGCAGAAGATGGCCTAACTTCTTGTACCCCTGCCACTCATGTGGGAGACCAGGATGGGGTTTCGGGCTCCTAGCTTCAGGTTGGCTTAACCTGGCCATTGAGGCCATCTGGGGAGTGAACCAGCGGAAGGGAGATCTCTCTCTCTCCCTTGTTCTCTTTCTCTCTCTGTTACCCTACCTTCCAAATCTTAAAGTGAAAAACAGTCATTAGAAAAATTAAATTTCCTGTACAGTGATAACTGATAAGCTAGCTATAGCTTTTTCTTATTTCTTAGCTCATTTCTAAAAGCCTGTCTGGGTTTTCTAAAATTTATGTAAACCAACTTATTGAGAATTTCTCATTCTTTTTCCCCAATTTGTTCAAAACAGTATACTTTTACTATATATGTCTAAAGTTGCTAAAGACTCTAGGAAATGTTCTTCTAATGCCATTTGTGTATTTAGAAAATAGAGGGTAGCAAAATTTGATGTCTGAGAGAGAGAATGAATCACAAAGACATGGGTAGGAATCTTCTTACCTATATCACTAAAAGGCATCTTAGACAAATTACTTAGCCTTTGTAAAAGCCTCAGTTTTTTATCCTTGTGTGTAAAATGAGGACAGTAGCAGTACACTTTTAAAAGCTGGTAGGGACAGGGTGTTTAATGCAGTAGTTATGACACAGTTTAGGACACCCTACTTTCACGTCATGGCTCTACTTCCAATTCCAACTTCCTGCTAATGCACACCCTGAGAGGCACCCTGAGATAGCTCATGGACCTGGGTCCTTGCCCCTCATGTGGGAGACCCAGACTGAGTTTAGACTTCTGGCTTCTTCCTGGCCTGTCACTGGTTGTTGTGGGCATTTGGGGATTGAACCAGTGAATGGACAATCTCTCACCGTTTCTGTTTCTCTGTCTCTCTGCCTTTCAAATAAATAAAATTTTAAAAATGTTTTTATAAAGTTTGTGGAAAATGGAATTAAAAAGTAAGTTTATTTCAGAGCAGAAAAACATTGAAAACCATGGATACAAGGATTCTCTAAAGAATTCATAGAAAATATATATTATGACAAAAAAACTATGCATGGATTTGAAATTTCTTTGCACAAAATAAACTGGCACCATAAGGGATGCTGGCATCACAGGCAGCAACTTAACCTACTGCACCACAGTGCTGGCCCCTAAAATCCTTTTTTTTTTTTTTAATTTATTTGAAAGGTACAGAGACTGAAAGAAAGAGAAAAACAGACAGGCACACAGACGAAGATGTCTTATACCCTGGGTCACTTCTCAAATTCCTGCAATAGCTGAGCTTGGATTGGGCTAAAGGCAGGAGCTAGGAAGTCAATCCAAGTTTTTCATATGGGTGGTAGGGACCCAACCACTTGAGCCATATCACTTGATTTTTCCCAGAGTACATATTAGCAAGAAGCTAGAGTCGGGATGGAGTCAAGTCTCGAACCCAGGTACTCCAGTATGGGATGTGAGCGTTCCCAGAAGTATCTTAACTACTGTGCCACAAGTCCACCCCTAAACTTACCTTTTCCTCCCTCCCTCCCTCCCTTCCTTCGTTTCTTTTTTTTTTTTTTTTTAAATTTATTTGAAAAGCGGAGCTACAGAGAGAGAAGGAGAGAGAGAGAGAGATCAATCTTCCATCTGCTGGTTCACTCCACAAATGGCCACAACAACTAGGCTGGGCCAGGTCAAAGCCAGGAGCAAGAAGCTTAGGGGCTTCTTCTGTGTCTCCCACATGGGTGCAGGGGACCAGGTACCTGGGCCTTCTTCCATTGCTTTCTCAGGTGTATTAGCAGGGAGCTGGATCAGAAGTGGAGCAGCTGGAACTCAAGCTGACACCCATATGGGATGCAGGCAGAGGCTTAGCCTTCTATACCACAATGTGCCGGCCCCCTAAACTTACCTTTTAATTCCCTTTTCACAAACTTTTTGAAGCACCCTCAAAGAAAGGATTTTTTTCTTTTTTTTTTTTTAAAAGATCTTATTTATTTATTTATTTGAGAGGTAGAGTTACTGACAGTGAGAGAGAGAGACATAAAGGTCTTCCTTCTGTTGGTTCACCCCCCAAATGGCTGCTGCAGCCAGAACTACACCGATCCGAAGCCAGGAGCCAGGTGCTTTCTCCTGGCCTCTCATGCAGGTGCAGGCACCCAAGCACTTGGGCCATCCTCCACTGCCCTCCCGGGCCACAGCAGAGAGCTGGACTGGAAGAAGAGCAGCCCGGACTAGAACCTGGTGCCCATATGGGATGCCAGCGCCTCAGGTGGAGGATTAGCCGTTTCTTGAGCCATCACCACTGCCTCCCAGGATCTGCACTAGCAGGAATCTGGAGTTAGGAGCTAAAGGTGGGTGTTGAATTCAGGCACTGTGATGTGGGACACAGGCATCTTAAATGCTAGGCCAATTGTCCACCCCAGTTTTCCTTTCATTAAAAAAAGTTAAGGGGCCAGTACTGTGGTGGAGCAGGTAAAGCCACTGCCTACAATGCTGGCATCTGATATGGGCTCCAGACCCAGCTGTTCCACTTCCAGTCCAGTTCTCTGCTGTGGCCTGGGAAAGCAGTAGAAGATGGCCCAAGTGCTTGAGGCTCTGCACCCATGTGGGAGACCTGGAAGAAGCTCCTGGCTCCTGACTTCATTTAGGCTCAGCTCCGGCTGTTGCAGCCATTTGGGGAGTGAACCAGCGGTTGGAAGACCTCTCTCTCTCTCTCTCTCTCTCTCTATGCCTTTCAAATAAATAAATAAATAAATAATTTTTTTAAAAGTTAAGTTGAACCTGGTGATTGTAGTGAAAGATAAGCATCATTCTAAGTAACATTTTTAGCACAAAGAACTATAGATAATTCAATACTGAGAGAACCAAAGAAAAGCAACAGATACGTTTATTTATAAGGCAGAGTGACAGAGAGAGAGAGGGAGAGACAGAGAAAGAGAAACTTTACATTTATTGGTTCACTAACCCCAAATGCCTACAATAGCCAGGAGTGGGCCAAGCTGAAGCCAGAAGCCCAGAACTCCGTCTGGGTCTCCCGTGTCAGTAACAGACCCAAGTTCTTGGGCTGACTGTTGCCTTCTCAGGTGTATTAGCAGGAAGCTGGCTCAGAAGCATCCTGTCCAGAACTTGAACCAGGCGCTCCAGAGTGGAATGCAGGTGTCCCAAGCAGCAGCTTGTCCTGCCAGTGCCAGACTGCCTACCCCTCTAACTGTGTACTTTCAAATGGTAACATTTGGGTGGGCATTTGGCCGAGGGGTAAAGCAACAAATGGAAGCTCTCTCTGTCTTGCTTTCTTACTCTGCCCCTGCACCTGTCTAATTTTAAAAAGACAAAAAGAAATCATCCTGGAATGGAACTCACTGACTTGCCTCCCCAGTTCCTCCTCCTAACTTCTATTCTGCTTTCTGTTCTCTGTGAGTGTGACTATTCTAGGGGCCTCAGTGGAATCATACAATATTTGTCTTTTTGTGTCTGGCTTATTTCACCTAACACAGTGTCTTCAAGGTTCATCCATGTAATAATATGTACAATTTCATTCCCCTTTAAGGCTGGTTAATATTCCATTTTTTGTGTATACCAAACATGATACCACTTTTGTAAGTTTTTAATCTCCACAAATAAAAGTGTATCTTGTTTATGGTTATAAATATGAGTATAGTCAAAGTATAATAACGTTCATGAGAATTATGCACCCTTATGTCAAGGTAGTGGTTACCTCTGGGAGAAGTAGGAGAAAGGGATGAGATTATAGGGCTTCAGCAATATTGCTCTCCAATGATTTCCTTCTTAAAAAAAATCTGAAGATGGTATGGCAAAACTAATATCATAATTCTCTTAAAGAAGATGCATGCATTTCTATTTTTTTTTGATTTTTCATATATTTTAATAATTTAAGCCTTAAAAACTGTCTTGAGGAGCAATAAGAATTAAATAATTTGGGGCCAGTGCTGCGGCTCAATAGGCTAATCCTCTGCCTGCAGTGCCGGCACCCAGGGTTCTAGTCCTTGTCGGGGCGCCGGATTCTGTCCCGGTTGCCCCTCTTCCAGTCCAGCTCTCTGCTGTGGCTCAGGAGTGCAGTGGAGGATGGCCCAAGTCCTTGGGCCCTGTACCCGCATGGGAGACCAGGAGGAAGCACCTGGCTCCTGGCTTTGGATCAGCGCATTGCGCTGGCCTCAGTGTGCCGGCTGCAATGGCCACTGAAGGTAAACCAACGGAAAAAGGAAGACCTTTCTCTCTGTCTCTCTCTCTCACTGTCCACTCTGTCAAAAAAAAAAAAATAAAATAAAATAAAAAAGAATTAAATAACTGGGACCAGTGCTGCTGTTGTGCAGCCAGTTAAGCCACAGTCAAGCAGTGCTGGCATATCATATGGGTGCCGGTTCATGTCCCAGCTGCTCCATTTCCAACATTTCCAATCCAGCATCCTGCTAATGTGTCTGGGAAAAGCAGAAGAGGTTGGCCCCTGCCACCCACATGGGAGACCTGATGAACTTCCTGGCTCCTGGCTTTGGCCTGGTGCAGTCCCGGCCATCATAGCCATCTGGGAGCAAACCAGCATATAAAGATACTTCCCTCTGTCTTTTGTTCTCTCTCTCTCTGTGTAACTCTGCCTTTCAAATAAATAAATAAATCTTAAAAAAATTTTTTTTACAATGTGAATTTCTATGCTTATAATCAGATTTTAAAAACAGTATTTTTAAGAAGTCTTAAATTTTAATGAGATAATGAGTGCTTCCCATAAAAGTATTCAGATTCCATTCTTTATCTCTTCACCACTCAAATAGATAGAGAAAGGAACTAAAAACCACAAAATTATTGTTTGACATTTCCTTTTCCTTACTGAGATTTCTTTTCTTGCTTTCTTTTCTAATACAATAATAAAAACAAAGCATTTTTTAAAAAAAGACTTATTTATTTTAATGACAGAATTACAAAGACAGGTAGAGAGAAAGAGGTCTTCCATCTGCGGATTCATTCCCCAAATGGCTGCAGTGGCCAGAGCTGGGCAGACCCAAAGCCAAGAGCCAGGAGCTTCTTCTAGGTCTTCCATGTGGGTACAGGGGCCCAAGGACTTGGACCCTTCTCTGCTACTTTCCCAGGCACATTAACAGGGAGCAGATTGGAAGTGGAGCATCCAGGACTTGAACTGGTGTCCATATGGTATCCTGGTGCTGCAGGCCAGGACTGTAACCTGCTGTGCCACAATGCTGGTCCCAAAATCAAACTACTCTATAACTACTTCTTTATGCTTTATACATTGAGAATATGCTATAGCTTGTATACAGATAGCTAACAATCATAACTGGTCACCTAGTAAATTTCTACGCCAACATTCTTTGCTGATATAACTATGAACTCCATGTTTTTCAAGTCTTGACAAAATGATGATGAAATTCACATTATTCTTGTTTTCTTATATGTTTTTTTCTTCTTTACTTTTAAGTCCTTAAGACAAAAAGAAAGTTAATGGAGTCTGTTAAGAAAATTTATAGAGGTGTAATATACAATTCACTGACATTATACAAAGCTTAGAATGGTATAATTTCTCTCATCTTTTATCATATTCTAACTTTATTTTTTTAACTTAAAAAAAAACTTATCAGCTTGAAACTTTTTCCAGGCACTCGGACTTCAGAAGGCTCATCTAATATTGAAACCACCATGGCCTACAGTGGTTGATAGTGGCAGGCATACATAACTTTACAGGGAGTACTTTGTTTGTTAATCATTTAATTTTAAAAAAAGATTTATTTATTTGTTATTTTAAAGAGTTACAGAGAGAGGGGAAGAGGCAGAGGGAGAGAGAAAGATCTTCCATCTGCTGGTTCACTCACCAATGTCCACAATGGCCAGGGCAAGTCAGGCCAGAGCTAGAAGCCAGGAGCTACTTCCATGTCTCCCATGTGGGTGCAGGAGCCCAAGTACTTGGGCTATCCGCCACTGTTTTTTATGGTAGAGTAATGGGTAAAATCACCATATTAGAAATACTGGGGGTGGGAGGTAGCCAGCATCGTGGCATAGCAGGTAATGCCACCACCTGCGAGCTGACATCCCATATGGGCACCAATTTGAGTCCTGGCTGCTCCACTTCTGATCCAGCTCCCTGCTAATGTACTCTGGAAAGCAACAGAGAATAGCCCAAGTCTTGGGACCCTGCACCCTTGTGGGAGACCCAGAAGAAACTCTTGGCTCCTGGCTTTGACTGACCTAGCTCCAGCTTGTTGGGACTATTTGGGGAATAAACAAGCCGATGGGAAATCTCTCTCTGTGTGTCTTTCTCTCTCTCTCTCTCTCTCTCTCTCTCTGTAACTCTACCTTTCAAATAAATAAATAAATCTTTGAAAAAAAAATTCTGAGACTACTGAATAAAATATAGTAAAAGGGCTATGAAAGTGTGTAGCTATGCAGAGCCATGGGCTGCTACTGTTTCTGATAACCGTAGGCATCCTTATAGGAAGAGAGTAAGAATGACTACCTGCCTTCCCCACATTAGACAAATTAAATTGTTAGATGATATTTATATCTGTATTTGAACACATACAAATGTACATCTTCACAGTAATTTTTAATCGAATCTGTGTATTTTATTTTAAGCCTGTGTCAGTCTTGGCTATGCAGTTCACTGTCCTGCTTCCATCTTTTCAACCCTTTCAGCATTTGTCCAGTCCAGCATTCAGAAACGAGGAACAAGGCCCAGACAACTTTAAAAAGCAGACAGAGGAATTAGAAAACACAACAGCTGGTGCTCTGGAGTGTATGGTTTTTAAACTCTGTTAAGGATCATGATAGCACAGTAATTGATGTTTGTAGTGTTTATCCTGTACATAGTTTTTAAATGCTGTTTGGAACAATTTCATTGCAGATGTTTACTTCAAGTAATTAGACACTAAGAGATTCGTAAAAATGGCACATTTAACTGTTGTCCAACCCCAGTGTGAGGGAGGCTCCTCTGGCAGTGTTGTGTACTTGATCACATCTCTTAGGAAAGCAGGCATGTTAAGAGGGATATAATAAACTTGATGTTTTACACTTTAAGAGATTCTGAACTCTTCCTTGTAGGGTTTCTCTGCCGGGCTGTTTGCATTCTACCATGATAAAGATGGAAATCCTCTAACTTCAAGGTTTGCAGATGGTCTCCCACCTTTTAATTACAGGTATTTGTTAGTTTTGTTGTTATTCTCTCTCTTTTTAAAAAAAAAAAAAAAAAAAAAGAGTATTGGCCGGCGCCGTGGCCCACTAGGCTAATCCTCTGCCTGCGGCGCTGGTACTCCGGGTTCTAGTCCCGGTAGGGGCACCGGTTCTAACCCGGTTGCCCCTCTTCCAGTCTAGCTGTCTACTGTGGCCCGGGAGGGCAGTGGAGGATGGCCCAGATGCTTGGGCCCTGCACCCACATAGGAGACCAGGTGAAGCACCTGGCTTCTGGCTTCAAATCGGCACAGCGCATTGGCCGTAACGACCATTTGGGGGGTGAACCAATGGAAGGAAGACCTTTCTCTCTGTCTCTCTCTCTCTCACTATGTAACTCTGCCTGTCAAAAAAAAAAAAAAAAGTATTTATATGTCGCGAGCACCTACTGTCATGCAACTCGACAGTAGCAAGTGCGATGTACGACTTGTCAGTCACGGGGAAGAAAGGAACACCAGGACACAAGACTGTCTTTCCAATGAGAGATTTCATTGCTTACACACCAGGGTTTTTTTTTATCACACTACTCATCAGCATGCTCACTGAGGTCAATACACTTATCAGTATCAATATACTTATCAATCTATACTATTTAATACACTTATCAATAAACACCACTACTTAATGTGACTTAACTACTTAACTTTGCTACTTAGCTTAACGTAACTACTTAGCTTAACTATTTGGCCTAATCACCTAACTTAACATAATTACTTAACACACTTATCAATATCACTAATATCACTATATATAATATCAATAAAATCACTTATCATAACTTATTGCTAACTTAACACACTTACTGAATTACTTAGCTTAACATAACTACTTATCTTCTACTTAACTTATTTACTATAATACTTAACTATCAGAGTAACACTATTTCCTTAATGACTAGAGGACTATTGGAATCAACACCATTAATATCAATATCAATAATACTATTTGAACTTGTTCATTAATCCATAGATCACAGTATACTGTGTTAAAGTAATTTTGAGGGCTATCTAATTATAATGGTATATGTACATCAAGGTTTCCAGCATTATTTACAGATACCTTGCATAGGGTCAAAGCATAGTTATATTATATTACACATGACTAATATTATTTGTAAAAGCTGCGTTTTCAAGGCTCGTATCATGGTCACGAAAAAGAGTGTCAGTGTTGAAGGTCTAGAGCTCCATGTCTCAGCAGAGAAGGATCTCGGATCAGTCACTTACAAGCAGGAAATTGTGGGAAGGCTGTCACTCTGGGAAGTAGGCTCAAAGTTACCAGGCGGACGGCCAGGCGAGAAGTTGGAGAGGTCCCCTGCTGAGAGGCCTGGTCCAGCTTTATGGTCAGTCTGGTAGTAGGCTGATAAGGACTCCAGGCAAGGCGGTGAGGCAGCATCTTGGCTGGAGTTTTGATCCCGTAGTCGCCTTGTGTAGCTTAACAAGGGGGCTAGCAAGCTGGCACTTCAGCTCCAAGAGCGAGGAGATCCAGAGGTTCGCTCGCACTGGGCCCACTCACACACACACACTCACACAGACAATGGGGTTACAGCTCAGGGACAGCTCTGCAGGTCGGCTTGTGCTGCTACCTGCTCCATGCAGAGTAGCAGGCTGCCCCTTCAGCTCTGGATGTGTGGAGATCCAGAGGTTCACACACACTGGGCCATGATCCCCGAGAGGATGGAGAGTGGTGCAAGGGCTCCCTTTTTATCCTCATTTTTGGCAGCTTGCCATCCTCCAACTTGTCCAATCAATGCTGTTTCCTCCTTGCTTGCAGTTGAACAGTCCAGTCAATACTGTTCCTGCCTTACTTATGTTTGAGCTGTCCAGTCAGCATGGGTAGGAGGGTACTGTCCATTGCACACTGTTATCTGACTGACCAGAGATGTCTGCTTGGTGTGATTAGGAGTGTCTCCCTAACAGCCATTAGGCATTGCCTCAGCTCCTGACTTATAACTCCACTTTACTTTTATTTTGTGGCTAGTGGTAACTTCTTAACTCAATGTTTTACTGTGTTTCCACAGTTCATCTCCTTTCCAGGTAAGCGGTGATCCGTGACTCTCTTTGAGATTCCTGTGGGATTCTCCACATTATATATTTGAGAGTCAGAGAGAGAAGAGTGAGAGAGAAAGCATGCACTCACACCCATCTGCTTATTCGCTCCCCCAAAATGTCCACGAAGACTGGGCCAGGCTGAAGTCAGCAGCCAGGAATTCAGTTCAGGTCTTCCATGTGGGTAGCAGGGACCCATCTCTTTGAGCCATCACTGCTGCCTCTTAGGGTTCAAAATAGTAGGAGGCTGGAATCGGGAGCTGGAGCCAAGTGTCGAACTTGTCCTGCTCCAGTGTGGAACATGTCCTAACTGTTATTTTTACCACAGTCAAATGCCAGCCCCTGAACTTCTCCTTTAGAAGGTTGCTAAGAATGAAATCGGAGAACCATAGCATGTTAGGTGCCATAAGTAATAGTGCCTTTGTGGGTAACCTAAGGAAACTGTAGATGTGAAAACAAGGTAAGGTATGAGGCCTTTTAGCTTCATCCTTCCAGTTTGTGGTTGAAGACACTGAGGTACAGAAGCTCACATGACTTATCCACAGAGCCAGGGCTCTTCTCACCAGCCAGGCTCTTCTCCCACACTGCACTTGTTTTACTTTCAGTACAGTCAGTGTTGTGGGAAAATGTGGGTAGATTATGTTTTACATTTTAGTAATTATCTATTGTACGTGGCAATACTGATATGTTAATGTTAATTTATTTAGAAAAGCAGATCAGCAGTAACTATTTACTTTTGTATATGGCATGAAATAAGGGTTTAACTTTTTTTTTGCTGGATGGGTAACCAGATCCATGGCACAATTATTAAATTCTACTTTTCCACTAAATCACTATGTCATGCTTTTAAAGTTCCCTTGTATATTTGCATATGTTTCTGTGCTTGCTTTTGTTTTACCTAATTTGTCAAAAGGAAATAATTAATTGTTATCTTAGCTCAGTATTAACTATGTGAACTTGAGCAAGTTAACTTCATCTCCTTAGGGAGATTTACATACAAAATAATAATGATAATTTCATAGACTTGTTGAAGATATTAAATTAGAAAATGCTTATCAACTACTTTGCATGAACTTGGTACGTAGTTAGCTCCCAAATATTTTAATTTCATATTGATTTTTACATTTAAAGTGGAATTAAATTTGCAAAAATGACTTTTTTTATTCTATAATTGCAGTCTTGGATTGTATCAATGGAGTGATAAAGTAGTTCGGAAAGTGGAGAGATTATGGGATGTTCGAGATAATAAGATGGTTCGTCACACTGTGTATCTCCTAGTAACACCTCGTGTTGTTGTAAGTATTACTGAATTTCATGTCAGATGAGCTATCTGCTCTTCTCCTTCATCATGGTCCTTTCTTTACTATTCATTTTCATTTAAGAATTTATGGTTAAATTTCAGAGCCTATAGTAGAAAAAATAATATTAAAGCAGTACAAAAAGCTACAAGCCAATAGAAATCTGAGAAATTGGACATTTGAAAGTGATTCTCATGGCCCCCATCTTGACCAGTGCCACCTCCATTGTGATACCTTTTAGAATCACTGATATTGTTTACAAAATTGATTATCCTTTAATTCGGGGTATGTATTAGTCAAAATTCTTGAGAAAAACCAAACAATAGGATGTACGCATATACAGAGAGAGAAAGAGAGAAAGAAGAGATTTCTTTTAGAGGAATTGACTCCTGTGACTGTGGAAGCTTATTGATGCCAATCTGATTGGGGAGACCAGCAGGCTGGAGACTCGGGGAAGAGCTGTAGTTTGAGTCCAAGCAGAATTATTTCTTGCTCAGGGGAAGGCAGTCTTTGTTCTTTCAAAGCTCACCCACACTGTGGAGAGCAATCTGCTGTAATTCAAAGCCAGTGATTTAAATGTTAGTCTCATCCAAAAACACCTTCACAAAGACATCCAGAATAATACTTGTTCAAATGTCTGGGCATTGACTCAGCCAAGTGGACACATAAAATCAACCATCACAGGGACCATTTTTCCCTTATTTACTGACAGAAAGCTGTTCTTTCTCCTTTCCTTGGTGACACAGCTCTTTGCTGTGGGTAGCTCTTCACACTGCTGTTAGGCTTTTTCCCAGCTTTGGTAATCTCTGACTGATGGACAGATAAAACCTAATAAGTAAGGTTACATTCTTCTGAACAACTTTTATTCCCCCTACAAATACTATATCTGTAATAAAAGCAGTTTATACCCGTATTTGATGATTCTTGGGGCAGAGATGTTTGGTGTAGCAGTTAGGATGCCACTTGGGATGCTTGCACCCCATATCAAAGTGCTATCTTCAAGTATCAGCTCCACTTCCAATTCCAGGTTCCTGCTAATGCACACCTTGGGACGCAGGAAGAGATAACTCAGATAGTTGGATCCCTACACAGAATAAGCCTTCGCAAATTCAAGAATGTTAAATCAATTATCTTTTTTGGCCATAATGATATAAAACTAGAAATCAACAGAAAGAATTTTGAAAACTTCACAAATACATGGAAATTAAACAGTGTGCTCCTGAATAACCAGTGGGTCAATGAAGAAAATAAGAGAAATTTGAAAATATCGTGAAACAAATGAATGTGGAACTAAAACATAACAAAACTTATGGGATATACCAAAGCAGTTCTAAGAGGAAAGTCCACAGCAATACACATCTGCATCAAACAAGAAAAAGTTCTCAAATAAACCTCCTAATGTTATTTCTCAAAAAACAGAAACAACCTAAGCCCAAAGTTAGCAGAAGGAGGGAAATAATAAATATCAGAGGAGAAATAAATTAAATAGAGACTAGAAAAACAATACAAAAGATAAATTAAACCAAGAGTTGATTCTTTGAAAAGCTAATATTGACAAACATTTAGCTAGACTAGACAAAATAATTTAATAAAATCAGAAATGAAAGAGCAACTAATGCCAATGTTGCAACTAATACCACAGAAATACAAAGGATCATGAGAGACTATGAATAATTATTTGCCAACTGGATAATCTTAAAGAAATGAATAAATTCCTATACATATACAACTTACTAAGACTGAATCAAGAAAAAACAAAAAATCTAAACATACCACTAAGAGATTGAGTGATAAAAATTTTCCCATCAGAGAAAAGTATGACTTCACTGATGAATTCTATCAGACATTTAAGGAAGAAACCATATCAGTTCTTCTCAAGCTCTTCCAGAAAATTCAAGAGGAGATAATGCTTCCAAACTCTTGTAAGGCCAGCATTACCAGGAACCAAGACCAGACAAAGATGTCACAAAGAAATCACAGGTCAACGTCCTTAATGAACCGAGATGTAAAAGTCTTTGATACAATGCACGCAAATCCAATTGAGTATTGCTTTAAAAGGGTCATGCATGAGCCAATGAGATTTATCCCTGGATTGCAAGTATGATTCAGCATTTATAAATCAGTAAATGTGATCCATTACATTAACAGAATGAAGCTCAGGGCTGACATTGTGGTGTGTCAGGTTAAGCCACCACCTGTAACACCCGCTCCTGTCCCAACTGCTTCACTTCCAATCCAACTCTCTGCTAATGCACCTAGGAAAGCAGCAGAAAATGGTCAAAGTACTTGGGACCCTGCACCCAAGTGGGAGACCCAGAGGAAGTTCCTGGCTTCGGCCTGGCCCAGTCCTTGCCATTGTGGCCAAATTGCAAGTGAACCAGCAGATGTAAGATCTCTCTCCTTTCTTTGTTTCTCCATCTCTACAACTCTCCTTTCAAATAAATAAATCTTTAGAAAACAATACTCAAGGATGAAAACGTAAGTCATTTCCTTCAAGATATAGAACAAGATAAGGTCTCCTTTTTATTTTTTGTAAGATTCATTTATTTGAAAGGCAGTGTGTTAAGTAGAGAGAGAGAGAATCTCCCATCTTCTGATTGACTCCCCAAATGGTTGCAGCCACCAGGGCTGAGCCCAGCCAAAGCCAGGAAACAGCTACTCCATCTGGGTTCCTACATGGGTGGCAGGGCCCCAAGCACTTGAACTGTCATCCGCTGCCTTCCCAGGTGCCTTAGCAGGAAGCTGGATGGGAAGCAGAGCAACTAGGGCTCAAACCTGCACTGTGATATGGGTTGCCTGCATTGCTAGAGGCTCCTTAACACACAACACTGGCCCCCAAGGATGTCTACTGCCACTTCTATTCAACATAATATTAGAAGTCTGCCAGAACAAATGGGCAAGATAAAGAAATAAAAGACAACCGGATAGAAGAAGAAGAAGTGAAATTGTTGCAGTTTGTTGATAATACGGCAGACAATGACATTACATCAAACTAAAAAAATATATACTATATATATATATAGAGAGAGAGAGAGAGAGAGAAAACCATAAAGACTCCAACAAAGGCCATTAGAACTAGTTAAAGAATACAGTAAAGTTTCTGTATACAGAATGAACATATACAAATCAGTTGTGAATTTTTTAAAAAGATTTAATTATTTATTTGAAAGGCAGAGTTACAGAGGCAGAGAGAAGGAGTGACAAAGGTCTTTTGCCGAAATGAATACAGCTTGACTGGACTCTGCAACCAGGCATCCTGCCCTCTGACAAACAGCTAGTATGCCACTGTCAAAGAAGAGAAAGGACAGTGCTACTTGTAAATGAAGGTGACAGAATGAGCAGCTTTTCCCAGGCGTATGTGGGAAGGGTTCAGCTCACTAAGAACCATGAGAAAGCGCTGGAGCAAATAGATGAAAATCTAATTTACTGGTCCCATTTCTTTTTTTTTGACAGGCAGAGTGGACAGTGAGAGAGAGACAGAGAGAAAGGTCTTCCTTTGCCGTTGGTTCACCCTCCAATGGCCACCGCGGCCAGCGCGCTGCAGCCGGCGCACCACGCTGATCTGATGGCAGGAGCCAGGAGCCAGGTGCTTCTCCTGGTCTCCCATGTGGGTGCAGGGCCCAAGCACCTGGGCCATCCTCCACTGCACTCCCTGGCCACAGCAGAGAGCTGGCCTGGAAGAGGGGCAACTGGGACAGAATCCAGCACCCCGACCGGGACTAGAACCCGGTGTGCCGGCGCCGCTAGGCGGAGGATTAGCCTAGTGAGCCGCGGCGCCGGCCCCCCATTTCATTTGACACAAATTTATGTAGACATTCACCAAGGTAACCCAGTACCTAATTTTAATTTTAATTTACCCTAGAATAACAGAGAAAATGTGTTATTTTGAGTAAGAAAGTAGAGCATAGGAAGAAAAGAAGAGAGGTAAAGGCATATTAATAGCTGCTTAATTGGACAATGCCATGGAAAGCGAATTACTGGAAAGACTGAAACAAGATACATATGACGACATCTACAACTACCCGATTCATGCCTTCTACAAGGCCCTGAATAACAGAAAATGGAGAGTAACTCTTCAGACAGAGAACAAGATGATGAAGATGTGAGAAAAAGAATTTGTGGAAGATGAAGAGGTGGATGAGAGTGACATGACTGGTTTTGAGGAGATGCCTAAACTGGATGCCAGCAGTGATGAGGGCCAGGATGGCAAGTCCCCCAGTGAAGAAGAAGAAAAGGCCCCTAATGCAAAACACAAAGGCAGAACACGCTTGAGAGGGCATCTGCAGAGAAAGCAAGCCTGTGTAGAGATAGAGTACGAGCAGACCAAAACTACCTGAAGTCCCCCAGGCAGTTACACACAGGACTTGAACACACTTCCAGGTTTTGTTATTTCATATTGTATATAACACAGTATTTGTGTTTTTAATATTTTTGTGACTTCAGTGGACAAGACATCTGGAGTCAGTGGAGGAATGCCTTAATTTGTGAACAGAATATTTTCGTAGCATATATCTTGAATAATAGTTAAAGCCCACAAAGGTTAAAAGGTCAGTTCGTGAAGCTGCGATGAGACTGAGTGTAACTAGTTCTAAATGTTGAATGCTGAATTCCTTCGTGTATTTTTCCTACCATGGCAGGACTTCCATTTTCTCTTGTTCTCTTGTCCTTAGTCCTCTGGGGGTAAAAGGAAACAAAAAAGGGGAAAGAACTCTGACACAGTGTTTAGTATGAAAGACTCCATTTGTACCATGTGAGATAGGAAGAAAAGCCTTTCCGCTGGAGAGATCTCTGAAGTTTCAGGGCCAGGAGACCCTGCAACATGAAACCAAACAGGCTCTGACTTGTTCTCCCACCCAACCCCTTTTACCTTGAGTTCTTCATTCTTGATCTCACATTCAAGAGGGAAAGCGGGGGCCAGCGCTGTGGTGTAGCAAGTGAGACTGCCACCTGCAGTGCCTGCCGGCATTCCCATATGGGCGCCGGTTTGAGTCCTGGCTGCTCCACTTCCCCACCAGCTCTCTGCTATGGCCTGGGAAGGCAGTGGAAGATGGCCCAAGTCCCTGGGCCCCTGCATCCACGTGGGAGATCCAGAAGAAGTTCCTGGCTCCTGGCTTTGGATTGGCGCAGCTCCAGCTGTTGCAGCCAATTGGGGAGTAAACCAGTGGATGGAAGACCTTTATCTCTCTCTGCCTCTCCTCTCTGTGTAGCTCTACTTTCAAATAAATAAATATTAAAAAAAAAAAGAGGGAAAGCGTAGATGACACCAGGTCAACAAATGTTACTTTAGAAATTGTTAACATGCTTATAAATGTTCTGCTTCCACATAAAGGAGCTATTCTATGACAGCCAAAGCACAATCAGTTGGCTATCAGGCTTACCTGTCTAATACTTTAAGAGCTAGGATGAAATAGTTTGAATAAACTGATAAAACAGCAAACCCTATACTATCTCCAAATATTTCTAGGATATGAATTACTTTTCACGATGCTTTCGTCTTTCAATTAAATTATTTCTCCTATCCCACCACCTGGATTTTGCATTTAATATCAGAGTGCCTGGGTTCAAGGCCTGGCTCTACACTCGATTCCAGCTTCCTGCTGATGTGCACCTTGGAAAGCAGCAGTGATAGCTCAAGTACTTGACTCCCTGCCACCAATGTGGGAGATCCAGATCAAGCTCCTGGCTTCAGCCTGACCCAGTCCTGGTTGTTGCAGGCATTTGTTTTTACTCCTTGTTGTTTTATAAAAGCTCATTATTTCTCCCTTTTGAATTCAGAAAACTAGAACAGAATGCATTTTTAAAATTTATTTATTTTTAATTTATTTGACAGGTAGAGTTATAGACAGTGAGAGAGACAGAAAGGTCTTCCTTTTACCGTTGGTTCACCCCCCCCAAAATGGCCACTATGGCCGGCGCTGTGCCGATCCGAAGCCAGGAGCCAGGTGCTTCTTCCTAGTCTCCCATGTAGGTTCAGGGGCCCAAGCACCTGGGCCATCCTCCACTGCCTTCCCGGGCCACAGCAGAGAGCTGGACTGGAAGAGGAGCAACTGGGACTAGAACCCGGTGCCCATATGGGATGCCAGCACTGCAGGCAGAGGATTAACCAAGTGAGCCATGGCGCCGGCCAACAGAATGCATTTTTAAAAAGATTCATTTATTTGTTTGAAAGGCAGTTACAGAGAGGCAGAGAGAGAGAGAGAGAGGTCTTCCATCTGCTGGTTCACTCCCTGAATGGCCACAATAGTCGGAGCTGGGCCCATCTAAAGTCTGGAACCAGGAGCTTCTTCCAGGTCTCCCACGTGGGTGCAGGGGCCCAAGAACCTGGGTCATCTTCTACTGCTTCCCCAGGCCATAGCAATGAGCTGGATCAGAAGTGGAGCAGCTGAGTCTCAAACCGGCGCCCATATGAGATTCTGGCACTGTGGGCAGCAGCTTTACCCGCTACCCCACAGTACCATCCCCGAATGGTTCTGAATAGCTTTAAAAGAAAATAAGGTATTTTATCAAACTCTAGAGGCCAGAGGGTGCAGAGATAGAGACCTAAAACCCTCTTGTCTTCATTTCCAGATGTGGTCAGGCCCATGAACAATAAACCATAATCCATCGCAAGAATTACCTAATGGGGCCTGACTGAAATCAAGCTGCAACCTCTATTTTACCTTCACCTGTCCTTGAGAGCAGTGGTCTAGGATAATCAGACAGTCTGTGGCCTCGTGTAGCAAGGCACACTTAACAAGTTCATGTGTAATGGATGAGTCCTTTGCTATATTACACACAAGTTTCAGGAGAACCTTCAGAAAGACATCAAGTCTGTGGGGACTTCTGGGATTAAGAAGAAAAACTGAAGAAAAAAAAAAGAAGAAAAACTGTTCATACTCTAAATCAGGGTATTGAAATTACGAGACTTCAGAGGTTATCCAGTGGAAAGCCCTCATTTCATAAAATGAACTGAAGCCAAAGTTGTGTGACACAGAAGTCCACAGAGCTAGTAACAGAGACCAGACTACAGATTTCTTAATGTCAAGTCTGTTATTTCCATAGCATACTGCCTGTATACATACACTGGCCTTCCCAACCATACTCTTCCTTCCAGAAGCTTGGTTCTCCTGTAAAGAAACAGCCATATCGGCTGGCGCTGTGGCTCACTTGGCTAATCCTCTTCCTGTGGCCACAGCACGCTGGGTTCTAGTCCCAGTTGCTCCTCTTCCAGTCCAGCTCTCTGCTGTGGCCTGGGAAGGCAGTGGAGGATGGCCCAAGTGCTTGGGTTCCTTCACCTGCATGGCAGACCAGGAGGAAACACCTGGCTCCTGGCTTCGGATTGGCGCAGTGCCGGCCTTAGTGGCCATTTGGGTGGGTGAACCAACGGAAGGAAGACCTTTCTCTCTGTCTCTCTCACTGTCTATAACTTTCTCTCTGTCTCCTCTCTCACTGTCTATCTTTGCCTGTCAAAAGAAAGAGAGAAGAAAGAAAGAGCGAGCCACCTCTCGTCTGAGAAGGGGGAATCAGGTTCCCTCCTTACTAAAGGAAGTTAGAATGTGAGGGAGGGGCCAGTGTTGTGGCTTAGTGGATAAAGCCTTGGTATGTGACACTGGTATCCCATATGGGCACCAGTTCATGTCCTAGCTGTTTCACTTCCAATCCAGCTTCATGCTATGTTGTGGGGAAAGCAATAACAGATGGCACAAGTGCTTGGGCCCCTGCCACCCATGTGGGAGACTTAGGTGAAGTTCTTATTTCCTGGTTTTCGCCTGACCCAGAGCAGGGGAGTGAACTGGAAGAAGGAATATCTGTCTCTCTAACTCTGACTTTCAAAATAAATAAATAAAAAGCAAGCAAGCAAGCAAGGGAAATAAGCTTGGCTTCTGAGACTTGAAAATTATCATTCATCTCAGATCCTACTTTGCCATAGGTTAAGTCCAGCTTACTTCCAATTACCAGCTATTCTAAAAGTTCTTATTCCCTTGAAAGAAGAGTTCTGGAAGTGGATAGTGGTGATGGTTGTGTAACATCATGATTTGTACACTTAAAAATGCAAATTTTATCTATTTTCTACTACAATAAAAAACTTAAAGCTGAAATAAAAAAATCAAGAGAATCCCATTTACAAAAGCCATAAAAGTATAAAATACTTAGGTATATATTTAACCAGGGGATTAAAGACCTGTATACTAAAAACTATAAAACACTGATGAAAGAAATTAAAGAAGACACAAAGAAATGAAAGGATATATCATGTTAATAGATTGGAAGAGTCAATTTTTAAATATTTTATGCTTTTTTGAAAGGCAAAGAGACAGATGGAGAGTTCTCTCATCTGCTGTTTCACCCTTAAATGCCCATAACACCTGGGGCCGGGCCAGCCTGATGCCAGGAGCCAAGAATTCAGTTCAGGTCTTTCTCATGGTTGGTAGGGACCCAACTTTTATTTATTTATTTGACTTTTTTGGTTAAGATTTATTTTATGTATTTGAAGGTTGTTTGGGTTTTTTTTTTTTGGTTTGTTTGTTTTAAGATTTATTTATTTATTTGAAAGGCAGAGTTAGAGAGGAGGAAAAACATGAAAAGAGAAATCTTCCATCTGTTGGTTCTCTCCCCAGATGGCTGCATTGCCCAGAGCTGAGCTAGGCCAAAGCCAGGAGCTTCATCCTGGTGTCTCAAATGGGTAGCAGGTGGGCCATCCTCCACTGCTTTCCCAGGTGCATTAGCAGGGAGCTGGATTGGAAGTAGAGAAGCCAGGACTTGAACCAGTGCCCAACTGGTATGCTGGCATTGCAGGTGACAGCTTAACCTGTTGCGCCACAACACTGGCCCTATTTTGTGTATTTGAAAGGCGAAGTGACAGAGAGAGATGAGAAGAAGAGACAGAGAAAGAGATCTTCTATTCAGTGATTTACTTCCCAAATGACCGTGATAGCCAGGCCAAGCCAGGAGCCTGGAACTCTATCCTGGTCTCCAACATGGGTAGCAGGGGCCCAAGTACGTGGGCCATCTTCTGCTGCTTTTCCATGCACGTTATCAGGAAACTGGATTGGAAGTGGAGCATCTACAACTTTAAACCAAACTCCATGGGTTGCTGGTGTCAAGGCAGACTTGATCTACTATGTCACAATGCCAGCCCTAGTACCTAACTTCTTCAGGTATCACTGCTGCCACCCATTTGTGCACATTAGCAGGAAACTGGAATTGGGAATGAAAACAAGTCTGGATCCCAGGCACTCCTACATGGGATGAGTGTCCAAAGTGGTGCTTAATTGCTGTACCAAATGCCCAATCAAAAAATTAGCATTATTAAGATATCAGGTCAGGTGTTTGGCCTAACAATTAAGAGACTGCCTCCCATATTGGAATACATCAGTTCAGTATTTGGTTCCAGCTCCTGATTCCAGCTTCCTGCTAATGCAGACTCTGAGAGGCAGCAGTGATGGCTCAAGTAGTAGAGTCCCTGTCACCCATGTGGGAGACCTGGCTTAAGTTCTGGACTCTCGGCTTTGACCTCTGCCCAGCCCTGCCCATTGTGGGCATTTGGGGAATGAACCAGCAGGTGGGAATCTCTCTCACTCGCTTGCTCGCTTTTTGAGATCTTTCTATCTATTTACTTATTTATTTGTAAGAGCAACAGAGAGAGGAAAATTCAGATTGTCCATATACTGGTTCACTCCCCAGTTGGTCACATCAGCCAAGTCTGGATCAGGCTGAAAGCAGGAGCCAGGAACTCTATCCTGATTTCTCACATGGGTGCAAGGGCCCAAGTTGGTCCATCTTCCACTGCCTTCCCAGGCACATGAGCAGGAAGTTGGCTCAGAAGCAGAGCAGCTGGCACTCAAATTGGCTTATGAGCTTCCAGTATCCCAAGCAGTGGTTTATTTTTTAAAAGATGTATTTATTTATTTGAAAGTCAGAGTTACACAGAGAGGCAGAGAAAGAGAGAGAGAGAGAGAGAGGGAGGTCTTCCATCCACTGGTTCACTCCTAAATTGCTGCAGCAGCTGGAGCTGCACCGACCCAAAGCCAGGAGACAGGGTCTTCTTCTGGGTCTTCCACGTGGGTGCAGGGGCCCAAGGAGTTAGGCCATCTTCCATTGCTTCCCCAGGCCATAACAGAGAGCTGGATAGGAAGAGGAGCAGCCAGAACTGGAACCGGTGCCCATATGGGATGCTGGCACTGCAGGCAGTGGCTTTACCCGCTATGCCACAGCGCCGGACCCACAAGCAGTGGTTTAATGCACTGAACCATAATACCAGCCTTTCCTTCTTTGCTTCTCAAATAAGTTTAAAAATAAAATAAAATGTCCATATCACCTAAAGTATTCTACGTATCACTACTCAACTCCTATCCAAATTCCAATATCAGAGGCAGGCATTTGGCCCAGCTGATATCCTACATCTGAGTGCTCGGGTTTGATTCCTGGCCGTGGCTGCCGTTTCCAATTTCTCACCAATGAAGACTTTTGTCTTGTTTTAAAAGATTTATTTATTTATTGGAGAGGCAGAAAGGTTTTCCATCTGCTGGATCACTCCCCAAATGGCCACAATAGCTAGAGTTGGGCTGATCCAAAGCCAGGAACCATCAGCTTCTTCTGGGTCTCTCATGTAGGTGCAGTGGCCCAAGCACTTGGGCCATCTTCCACTGGCTTCCCAGGCCACCAGCAGGGAGCTGGATCAGAAGTGGAGCAGCTAGTCTTGAACCGGTGCCCACATGGGATGCCAGCACGGTAGGCACAGGATTAACCTACCACCACAGTGTTGCCTCCAGTGAAGACTCTTGGAAGCACCAGGTGATGGCTCCAGTAGATTGAGTTCTTGCCATCAACATGGGAGACCTGGATTAAGATCCCAGCTCTGGCTTTTGTCTTGGTTTAGTCCCCACCATTGTAGGAATTTGGGGAGTGAAGCAGTCAAGGGGAGCTCTCTTTCTCTATTTTTATTTATTTATTATTATTATTTTTTTGACAGGCAGAGTGGACAGTGAGAGAGAGAGATAGAGAGAAAGGTCTTCCTTTGCCGTTGGTTCACCCTCCAATGGCCGCCGCGGCTGGCGCACTGCTCTGATCCGATGGCAGGAGCCAGGTGCTTCTCCTGGTCTCCCATAGGGTGCAGGGCCCAAGCACTTGGGCCATCCTCCACTGCACTCCCTGGCCACAGCAGAGAGCTGGCCTGGAAGAGGGGCAACCGGGACAGAATCTGGCGCCCTGACCGGGACTAGAACCCGGTGTGCCGGCGCCGCAAGGCGGAGGATTAGCCTAGTGAGCCGCGGCGCCGGCCTCTCTATTTTTAAAAAATATTTATTTATTTATTTATTTGATAGGCAGAACTACAGAGAGGGAGAGATGGAGAGAAGGGTCTTCCATCCATTGGGTCATTCCCCAAATGACCCAATAGCTGGAGCTGAGCTGATCAAGAGCCAGGAGCCAGGAACTAACTTCTTCTGAGTCTCACAGGGGCACATGCATTTGGGCCATCTTCCTGTGCTTGCTTGCTTGCTTGCTTGCTTCCTTCCTTCCTTCCTCCTTCCTCCTTCCTTCTTTCCTCCCTCCCTCCCTTCCTTCCTTCGTTCCTTCCTTCCTTTCTTTCTAGATTTTATTTATTTAAAAGGTAGAGTTACAGACAGTGAGAGGGAGAGACACAGAGAGGTCTTCCTTCCATTGGTTCATTCCCCAAATGGTCACAATGGCCGGAGCTGCACCGATCCGAAGCCAGGAGCCAGGAGCTTCTTCCGGGTCTCCTTGGTGCAGGGGCCCAAAGACTTGGGCCATCTTCTACTGCTTTCTCAGGCCATAGCAGAGAGCTGGATCGGAAGAGGAGCAGCTGGGACTAGAACCAGCGCCCATGTGGGATGCCAGCACTGCAGGCGGAGGATTAAACCTACTGTGCCATGGCACCGACCCCCATCTTCCTCTGCTTTCCTAGACCCTCAGCAGGGAGCTGGATCTGAAGAGGAGCAACCAGCGCCCATATAGGATGCCAGCGCCATAGGCAGAGGCTTAGCCTACTAGGTCACATCGCCAGCCCCCTCTTTCTCAATTTATGTGTTCTCTCTTTCTTACCTCTCAAATAAGTTATAAAAAGTCTTTTATTGTGAGAAGGAAGTAAACATTTAGAAAATAAAAGATTTTAAATAAAAAGGGGTTTTACAAAATGATCCCATGTATAGGGAAAAACATGCATATATTAGATTTTGTACTGTCTGAGGTCTTCAGGCATGTACTGGGTCTTGGAACATATCCCCACTGATAAGGGGGTACTACTGTGTATTCTACAACTACTGTCTTTAAAACAGCACAGTAGTAGCATAAAAGTAGATGCGTCAACTAGTGAGACAGAATAGAGATCCCAAAAGTAAACCCTTGCATGTCCAGTCAGCTGATTTTTGACAAAGGTGCCAAGAATACACAATGGGAAGTGGATACTCTTTTCAGTAAATGGCGTTGGGAAAACTGGATATTCATATGCAGAAAAATGAAATCAGACCTGTATCTCACACCATATACCAGAATCAACTCAAAATGTAATAAACATTTAGATATAAGAACAAAACTGCTACAAGAAAACATAGAAGGGAAAGCATTGCATTTGTCCAGACAATGTTTTTTTTTAGATTTGACCCCAAAAACATAGGCAACAAAAAAAAATGAGATTATATAAAACCAAAAAGCTTCTACACACCAGCAAAAGAAACAACTGAGTGAAGAGACAACCTGCAGAGTAGGAGAGGATATTTGCATACTGTACATCTGATAAGGAATTAATATCTGAAATATATAAGAAACTCAAGCTACTGAAAAGAGCCAGGAAACTAAAAACCCAGCTTAAAATGAGCATGGAAACTAAACAGAAATTTCTCTTTTTTAAATTTTTTATTTGACAGAGTTATAGACAGAGACAGAGAGAAAGGTCTTCCTTCTGTTGGTTCACCCCCCAAATAGCCGCCACTGCCGGCGCTGTGCTGATCTGAAGCCAGGAGCCAGCAGCTTCTTCCTGGTCTCCCGTACGGGTGCAGGGGCTCCCACTGCCCTCCCAGGCCACAGCAGAGAGCTGGACTGGAAGAGGAGCAACTGGGGCTAGAACCTGGCACCCATTTGGGATGCCGCTGCCACAGGTGGAGGATTAACCAAGTGAGCCATGGCGCTGGTTCCTATACAGACATTTCTTAAAAGAAGACAGCCAAAATGTATATGAAAAAGTACTCCACTTCCAATCTAGCTCTCTGCTATGGACTGGGAAAGCAGTGAAAGATAGCCCAAGTCCTTGGGCCCCTGCACCCGTGTGTGAGACCCAGAAGAAGCTCCTGACTCCTTCTTATCGGCGCAGCTCTGGCCATTGCGGCCAATTGGGGAGTGAACCAGCAGATGAAAGACCTCTCTCTCTGCCTCTCCTTCTCTTTCTCTAACTCTGACTTTCAAATAAATAAATAAATCTTAAAAAAAAAAAAGGTTAGAGTTGGAGAACATGCTAAGTGATATAAGCCATGCACAGAAACATAAATACTTTCTCATGTTCTCACTTGTAAAATCTAAAATAGTGGAACTCAGAGAAGCAGAAAGCAGAATGTGGTCATGTACGTAGGAATATCAGGGCATGAGAAGATGATAGGCAAAGGGTATAGAAATCTCATGAGGGATATGGTTTTATTTTTCTGTTGCCTAGGAGGATGGATATAGTTAATAACAGTGTCTTGCACATTTAAAAATTGCTAAGGGAGTAAATTTCACATTTTCTCACCATTAAAAAAAGTACTTAAGGTGATGGGTATGTTAATTGGTTTGATTTAATTATTCTGCACTATATTCATAAACTTTTACCCCATAAATATATACAGTTACTAATTATCAATCCATAAGGAAAGCTTTAAAAATCATCAATGTAAGAGTTACAAATGGCAATCACTCTAGTTTATAACTTTTTCGTATATATAACTTAAAATTTTAAGAAAAAGTAATTTTCTAGCAAAGAATGTGACAGCCTCAAAATGTTTTATTTATATTAAAAACCATATTTTTAAAAGAAGTTATCACCAAAGTCATTCTTTAATGTCTACTTTATTATATCCATGTTATATAGAGTTTGTCATTTATATTTTTTCTCATTCTTAGGATGAAGCACGAAAACATTTTAACTGTCCAGTTCTGGAGGGAATGGAGCTTGAAAATCAGGGTGGTATGGGCACTGAACTCAACCACTGGGAAAAGCGGTTGTTAGAGGTCAGTTTATATTTAAATTTTACTAGACTTAAAAATTTTTTAATTTTTTTTTATTTGAGAGAGAGAGCAAGTGAGCTCCCATCATCCTATCCATTGGTCCACTCGCCAAATGCTTGCCACAGTCAGGAATGGGCCGGAGCTGAAACCAGGAGCTGGGAGTATAATCCAGGTCTCCCCCATGAGTGGCAGGAACCCATTGATGTGAGCCATCACTATTGCCTCCCAAGGTTCACATTACCAGGAAGCTGGAGTCAGGAGCCAGAGCCTGGAATGGAACCCAGGCACTCAGATGAGGAAACCAGGCATCTTAAATACTAGGTTAAACACCTCCCTAGGCTTTTATTTATTTAATAAAGGCATTCAAATAAGTTATAAAGTAAAAAATTTAAATATTACTTTACTTCTTCAGTTCTTGAAATTCACTTTCCAGATGTAACCACTACTATAGTGTTTTATATATCCTCCATAAATATTATGTGTATTTTCTATGTGTGTATATGCATACACACATACATAATACATCTAGGTTTTTTTAATGGGTTCGTGCATTTATGCAACTTCTTTCAGTTAATGGTATATTTTTAATTCTTTCAAGGTAGTGAGGATGCTTTTGCTAAATGTGACCTATGTTTTCATTTAAAAAAAAAAAAATCTCTTTTTTGGCCGGCGCTGTGGCTCACTAGGCTAATCCTCCACCTTGCGGCGCTGGCACAGCGGGTTCTAGTCCCGGTCGGGGCGCCGGATTCTGTCCTGGTTGCCCCTCTTCCAGGCCAGCTCTCTGCTGTGGCCAGGGAGTGCAGTGGAGGATGGCCTAAGTGCTTGGGCCCTGCACCCCATGGGAGACCAGGATAAGTACCTGGCTCCTGCCATCCGATCAATGCGGACATTGGAGGGTGAACCAACGGCAAAGGAAGACCTTTCTCTCTGTCTCTCTCATTGCCCACTCTGCCTGTCAAAAAAAATAAAAATAAAAAATAAAAAAATCTTTTTGGGCCGGTGCCGCGGCTCACTAGGCTAATCCTCCGCCTAGCGGCGCCGGCACACCGGGTTCTAGTCCCAGTTGGGGTGCCAGATTCTGTCCCGGTTGCCCCTCTTCCAGGCCAGCTCTCTGCTGTGGCCAGGGAGTGCAGTGGAGGATGGCCCAAGTACTTGGGCCCTGCACCCCATGGGAGACCAGGAAAAGCACCTGGCTCCTGGCTCCTGCCATCGGATCAGCGCAGTGCGCCGGCCGCAGCGGGCCAGCCGTGGCGGCCATTGGAGGGTGAACCAACGGCAAAAGGAAGACCTTTCTCTCTGTCTCTCTCTCTCACTGTCCACTCTGCCTGTCAAAAAAAAAAAAAAATCTTTTTTTCAAAACTGACATTAAAAGTGCCAAGCCTTGTGGGCACAGCAAGTCACCAGAGCACTAACAAAAATAGTAACTCATAATAAAAGCTACCAGCTCACTTTAGAAGCCATTCAAATTCCAATTAATAAAAAGTCCTATCTCTAGGATTTTATCTTCACCAAGAAGAAGAAGCAATGATAGCTAGATGAAGGATTGTAAATCTGCGTAATAGGGACAAGGATAGAAAAACCATGCAATAAGACCTTGCAGATAGGGCCTCTGGCTATTTTCAGCCAAGTGGAAAAAGATGGAGTGCATAGGCATCAGACACAGCACAGCGTTCCCCTGTTTAGCTGTTTTACTGTACTTTGCATTTAGTTATTACTGCTTTGTCTCGAAATATTAATATCCAGGAAAAAATCATTATGAACCAACATGATTCCGTGCTATGTTGATGTCACTTTCTTATTTTCCAATTTCACATGAATTTATTCACACTGCCAAAACACGCTTCAGCAGAATAGACGATAATACTTGAATGTCCTAATTTTTAAATAGCATTATATGAATGTAATATGACTGTCTGCTGTTAATGAAAAACTGTAGTTTAAATTGTTAATTTTTAAAATGTTGTAAAGCGATACTTAATTATATCCTGAATCCCCTCCCGGGGTAGTGTTTCAGTGAGTGTTCTTAGGCTCAATTGAACAATCAAACATACAAGACCTAAACTGCTCACATGATAAAAGATTTTTTTTTCGTCAGAATTTTTACACACTTGTTACTGTACCAACCCACTAATCACCCCCAACTGAACATGCCTGGCTGTCTAGAAGTGGTGGCATATCATTAATGGGATATGGTTAAGTTAGTGACCTTGATACAGCATAAAGATGTGTGCCATTGCAAGTGCATTCCTTTAGACCCAGTGTAGTTCTCCAGTGTCTCCTCTTGGAGGAGTTGGACGTATTTTATTACCAGGTTTTTGTCCAAATCCGTTGGAGAATGAGGCAATTTGTTTTTCTTTTTGGCCAGGAATCTCTTGATTCTGAAAGTCTTTTGAGAAAACACGGTAAGTAACAGTCAGGTAAACTCACCAGATGGTAGAGAAAAGGAGCAAAAGATTTGCTTAGAAAGATATTAGAACACGCTGCATGCTAGCATGGCAGAGTCAAGAATCTCCCTTGGGGCCGCCGATGTGGCATAGTGGGTTAGGCCAACGCCTGCAGTGCCGGCATCCCATATGGGTATTGGTTGAGTCCTGGCTGCTCCACTTCCAATCCAGCTCTCTGCTATGGGCTGGGAAAGCAGTGGAAGATGGCCCAAGTCCTTGGGCCCTGCGCCCGCCTGGGAAACCCGGAGGAAGTTCCTAGTTCCTGGCTTTGGATCAACGCAGCTCCAGCTATTGCAGCCCTCTGGGGAGTGAACCAGTGGATGGAAGACTTCTCTCTCTGTCTCTCCTTCTCTTTGTGTGTAACTCTGACTTTCAAATAAATAAATAAATCTTAAAAAAAAAAAAAAAAAAAAAGAACCCCCCTGTGCTCCACACAGTTTTCTAGGGCCTATCTGTCATCTGTGGCTCTCCCCCACCCTCTCCATCTCAAGTACTGGAACAAAAGACCACAACGGATAGATACAAGAACCAGCCTGTTGCATAAGTAAACTATGTCCAAAATAGGGACCAACATCATTTTTGAGTCCCATTGGAGCTAGTATTATGGCATAGCTGGGTAAGCCACCAACTCTGATGCTGGCATTCTATATGAGTGCCAGTTTGAGTGCTGGCTGCTCCACTTCCTATCCAGTTCCCTGCTAATGTGCCTGGGAAAGCAGCAGAAGATGGCCCAAGTGCTTTGGCCCCTACCACCAACGTAGGAGATCCGGATAGAGTTCCAAGCTCCCGGCTTCAGCCTGGCCAAGCCCTGGCCATTGTAGCCATTTGTGAAATGAACCAGCAGATGGAAGATCTGTGTCTCTGTCTCTCTTCTCTTTCTGTAACTCTGACTTTCAAATAAGTAAGTAATGATAATTTTAAAAATTCCATAGACATAATTTACAGATCCTCTTAATGGTTATACCCATAGGGCAGGTGCTGTGGCATGGAGGGTAAAGCCACCGCCTGTGGCGCAGGTATCCCACATGGACACTAATTGAAAGTCCTGGCTGCTCCACTTCCCATCCAGCTCCCTGCTAATGCACCTGGGAAAGCAGTGGAGAATGACCCAAGTGTTTGGGAGCCTGTACCTATGTGGGAGACCTGGAAGGAGCTCCAGGCTCCTGGCTTCAGCTTATCTCAGTCCTGAATGTTGCAGCCATTTGGGCAGTAAACCAGTAGATGGATGATCTCTGTGTCTCCCTCTCTCTAATTCGTTCAAATAAATAAATAAATAAATAAATCTTGAAAGAAAGAGAGAAAGCTATGGATTGGTCAGAAGTGAATTTTAGGGGCCGGCGCTGTGGCGCAGTGGGTTAATGCCCTGGCCTGAAGCGCCGGCATCCCATATGGGCTCCGGTTCTAGTCCCAGCTGCTCTACTTCTGATCTAGCTCTCTGCTATGGCCTGGGAAAGCTATAGAAGATGGCCCAAATCCTTGCGCCCCTGCACCCACGTGGGAGATCCAGATGAAGCTCCTGGCTCCTGGCTTCGGATCAGCACAGCTCCGGCCGTTGTGGCCATCTGGGGAGTGAACCAGTGGATGGAAGACCTCTCTCTCTCTGCCTCTCCTCTCTCTGTGTAACTCTGACTTTCAAATAAATAAATAAATCTTTAAAAAAAAAAGTGAAAATTAATGTGCTTTTCAGAGGAAGACCTCAGAGTAGTGATTTTATTAACTTCTTCCTTTCTCTGAAATCAATTTTGTGTCTTTGAATGGTTTTATTTTATTTTTTTAAGATTAATTTTATATATTTCAAAGACAGAGTTACAGAAAGAGGTAGAGACACAGAGAGAGGTCTTCCATCGCTGGTTCACTCCCCAAATGGCTGCAACGACTGGAGCTGAGCCAATCTGAAGTCAGGAGTCAGGAGCTTCTTCTGGGTCTCCCACATGGGTACAGGGACCCAAGGACTTGGGCCAGCTTCTACTGCTTTCCCAGGCCATAGCAGAGAGCCGGATAGGCAGTGGAGCAGCCTGATCTCAAACCGGCACCCATATGGGATGCGGCGCCTCAGGCCAGGGCTTTAACCCACTGTGCCACAGTGCCGGCCCCGAACGGTTTTGACAGGCAGAGTGGACAGTGAGAGAGAGAGAGAGAGAGAGAGAGAGAGAGAAAGGTCTTCCTTTGCCGTTGGTTCACCCTCCAATGGCCGCCGCGGCCGGCCCGCTGCGGCCGGCGCACCGCGCTGATCCGATGGCAGGAGCCAGGAGCCAGGTGCTTTTCCTGGTCTCCCATGGGGTGCAGGGCCCAAGCACTTGGGTCATCCTCCACTGCACTCCCTGGCCACAGCAGAGAGCTGGCCTGGAAGAGGGGCAACCGGGACAGAATCCGGTGCCCCGACCGGGACTAGAACCCAGTGTGCCGGCGCCGCTAGGTGGAGGATTAGCCTAGTGAGCCGCGGCGCCGGCCCGAACGATTTTATTTTTAAAGGATGGTAGTAAAGTACTTGAGATGACTGTCCAATGTTTAATGTAAACATCCAAAGAATAATTAAAATACGAATGGGAAATGCTCCATTAAGAGACAGACAAGCCTTCCCACTGTTGGATAACCTCCTGGTAATAATTGTATGATATGAATTAAAATATTAAGATGACAGTATATCTTGATGTTATTTTAGGTTCTTCATGTAAATTCTTTCGTTCCACGATTGTGTGATACTTGCTTTGCATATTTGTATATATTCCTGTGAACAAAGTTGAAGGTTATGAAAGCACTATTTCCCTTACCTCAATTATTTAGTCATCTTTCTCAGCTTCCTTCTTTACTTTGCCAAGACAGTATATTTTTACCATAGTATCTACCTACCTACCTACCTACCTGTTTATCTTCGTTGTCATCACTGAGTTCTAAATGCTGATTGCTTACCGTTCCAGGGAAGTGAAATACAATGGAGACATTTAAGGCAGACAATAGATTTTATTTTCAGAAGTACTTGGACTGTCTTCTGCTGCTTTCCCAGGCACATTACCAGGGAGCTGGAGCAGCTAGGACTTGGAACCGGCACCCATATGGGATGCCAGCACTGCAGGCGGAGGCTTAATCTTCTAAGCCACTGCCCCGACCCCTGTTGCATCATTTTGCAGAACACTTTGACCTACTCTTATACTTAAAGCATTTTGAATCTACATCAGAGGAATTACAAGTTATTGGGAGTTGCAGAATGCAGTCTTCTAATTCAAATATGTTGGTGATTTTCAGAATGAAGCAATGACTGGTTCTCATACCCAGAACCGAGTCCTCTCTCGAATCACTCTGGCATTAATGGAGGACACTGGGTAAGATAGCTGTGAGAATGTGATATAAGATGCTTCTTAAAATGAAATGCATATTAAGTTTATAGCTTAAGTAAATGCTGGTTTACATTTACTTAATTACAAAATGTTCTTAATCTTTGAAGTTTGTATAATTACTTGTCCATTATGTATAAGAGCACCGTTCATTCATTCATTCAATGAATGTTTGAGGCCCTGAGGTATAATGATGAATAGAACAAAATCCTAGATCTAAAGAGATTTATTTTCTAAAGCAGAAGTCATGACCATATAAAGGAAAGACTAAATAATTTTTAAAATTGTAAATGGAATTGGTAATGTTTAGATCCTGGTTTTTAAAGCATGTAGGACCTTCTTAGTGAAATGCTATTTTTAAATTAAATTTTTTGGAGGACCCCCAACATCTCAAACAAATAAAATCATAGCTGCTTCTGTTTGCTCTCTCCTAACAAATCAGAGGGAACATTTGAAATTGGAATTGAATTTGAAAATTGGTGGTAGAGATGTTATTAAATAAAACAGAAAATAGTTGATGTGTTAATTTTAGGGTATCAAAGCGATGTAAGGAAAGTCATTGTTGACTCTGAGAAAAGTTTGAATAAAAATGAGAAAGACAAAAGTTCTCAGGCGGAGCTGCCTAAATGAGAGTGAAAGATCTAGGTAAGAAAGGCTATTACTCACAAAGTTTTGCAAGATGGGTGGGAGCCAGAGAATTAGCTCAGTTGGGAAGGAGGAACCACCGCCCTGTCCATTAACTCAGGAAGAAAGCATGGGAGTGTGAGTGCCAAGTTGTATTTAGATGGAGGCAAGAAGTTGAACAAGTTCAAAAGTTATGGTCATGTCTGTCAATTCAAAGGCAAATCTATCCCTGAGGGAAGGAAGGCAGAAGTTAGATATAACTGATTTACCTCATAAGCATTGTTTTATATCAAAGAATCTACAGAGGTTCTCTACTTTCTTAATTTTCCTTTAGCCCAAAAGAAGAACTGTAGTGAAAAAATGTAGAGTTCTTTTGCCTGACAAAGAAACTGAGGCATTTTTATACCTTTAGGGTATAGAGATAGGGAGAGACAGAGAAAGAAAAAGATCTTCCATCTGCCAGTTCACTCCCCAAATGGCTGCAATGGCCAGGGCTGGGTGAGGCTGAAGCCAGGAGCCAGGAGCTTCTTCTGGGTCTCCCATGTGGGTGCAGGGCCAAAGCACTTGGGCCATCTTCCACTGCTTTCCCAGACACATAAGCAGGAAGCTGGATCGGAAGGGGAGCAGCTGTGCCCATATGGGATGCCGGCTTCACAGGTGGTGGCTTTACCCACTATGCCACAATGCCAGTGCTAGAGATTAAAGATTATTTTCTACAAGTGGTAACAAAGTTTTGAAGTCCATATATGTTCTTTTAAATACTTTATTTATTTATTTATTTATTTATTATGAATTGTACCATTATACACAAAATCCATGTATAGAATAGAGTATAATACCCCGTATGCCTAGAACCTGGATTCAGTAATAATTAAAATGTTTTATTAATTACTTAATTTAGATGTTATGTGCAAAATTCTTTAAGGCTTTTATTTTGCAAATTGAAGGCATCAAGTCATGTCAACCCTGTATACTCCAGCATGAGTCCCCAAAATATACAGACATTTTTTAATGTAACCACATGACTAGTAGCAAAATTAATCATAATTTCCTAATAGCTCTTAATACCCAGTTCATATCCATATAGCTCCTTTATCGTTGTAACTGGTTTGTTTAAATCAGGATCCAAATGAGATCCTGGTTGGTTGTTGCATCACTTAAATCTTTTAATCTAGAGTAGCCCCTGCACACCTCCCCCACCTCTTTTTCCTGTCATTGATTTATTGCAGAACCATGTCAGTTATCCTATAGAAGACCCCAAATTCTTTATCTCCTTGCATATTGCTTTGTTCTAAAATTCCCTGTATTTCTTGTAAATATAAGTTAGCTCTAGAGCTCAGTTAGATTGGAGTTTAGCTGTTTTGTTTGCTGACGAGATTTCTTCATAGGTAAGGTTTCAAACAATGCCTGCTTTCCTCATGACAGAGTTGCTGCAATTGATCAATGGATGCAGCACCTTACTGCCTGATACCTCCATTTTAAAGTTCTAAATCAACTTTTTTTGGAAATTTTCTCACCCATTAATGATTACTTCCTAAATAAATTAATTCATTAGGGATTATATGATGGCATTTTTTCCATGATGATATTTTTCTAATTCTATTTTCATTAACTGGGTTTTCCCTCTTAAATCAAGGCTATTTTTCTGTTGTCTTTTATTTTGTTTAAGATTTATTTAATTATTTAAACAGAAAAGAGATGGAGAGAGAGAGAGATCTTCTACCTGCTAGTTCACTCCCCCAAGTGGCCACAATAGCCGGGGCTGGTCCAGGCTGAAGCCAAGAGTCCAGAGCTCCATCTGGTTCTCCCATGTGGGTGGCAGGGTCCCAAATTTGGACCATCTTCTGCTGCTTTTTCAGGTACATTAGCAGGGAGCTGGATCAGAAGCAGAGCAGCTGTGACTTGAACCAGTGCTCTGTTATAGGATGCTGGTGTTAACAGGTGGCAGGTTAGCTTGCTATACCGCAACACAGGCCCCAGCTATTTTTTAACCCTGATATATGGTTTGTAACAGTAAAGATAAGATTAATGCTCTCCTTTTAATTACCAATTTCAATAGAAAACTTTCTGTGTTAGTTTTTTATTAGCAGATAATAATTTTACATATTTATGGGGTACAGTGTGACATTTCAGCACATGTATACAGCATGTACTGGTCAAATCTAGGTAAATAGCATTTGTATTTCCTTATCCATCCATCCCTCCCCTTCCTTTCTCTTCCCCTCCCCTTCCTTTCCCTTTCCTTTTTCTCTCTCTCTGTCTCTTTTTCTGTTTTTTTTTTTTTTCTCTCTCTCTCTGAAGATTTATTTTACTGTTTTTGAAAGGTAGAGTGACAAAGAGGGAGAGCCAGAGAGAAAGGAATCTTCCATCTGCTGGCTCACTCCCCAAATGACTACAACAGCCGGACCTGGGCCAGGCCAAAGGCAGGAGCCTGAAATTCCATCCAGGTCTCCTGCATGGGTGGCAGGGGCCCAGATACCCAGGCCATCCTCCACTGCTTTCCCAGGTACATTAGCAAGGAGCTGGATTAAAAGCAGAGCAGCTGGGACTTGACCCAGTACTCTGATACAGGTTTCTGGCATTGCAGGTTGTGGCTTAACCTTCTGCTCTTTTAATATGAGTTCTACTAAAAATGTATTTATTTAAAAGTCAGAGTGACAGAGAGAGAAATTATCCATCTACTGGTTCAGTCCTCAAATGCCCACAACACTCAGGGCTAGGCCAGGCTGAAACCAGGTGCCTGGAACTCTCTCCAGGTTTCCATGTGGGTGGTTATCAGGGGCCCAAGTACTTCAGCTACATTGCCTGCTGCTTTCCAGGATGGATTGGTAGAAAGCTAGGTTAGAAGCATGGAGTAGCCAGAACTTGAACTCAGCATTCTGATACAGGATTTGGGCATCTCAAGTGGCCATCTGATCCTCTGCACCATAACACATGCCCCTGAACTATTACAGTTTTTTTTTTTTTTCCAAAACCTGTCTCCCTCCTTCTTAAGTGGTTCTCTCACTGCCTGAAGGTGTTTAGACTTTCTTTTTTTTTTTTTTTTTGCATAGTATCTCAAATAGTAAGAACTATTTTTTTTTTTTTTTTTCAAATAGTAAGAACTATATCATGACCAAACTACACCTGTTTATAGTAGTTAAAAATACAGACAGTTGGGGCTGGAGCTGTGGCTCAATAGATTGATCCTCAGCCTGTAGTACTGGCATCCCATATGGGTGCTGGTTCTGGTCCCAGCTGCTCCTCTTCTAGTCCAGCTCTCTGCTATTGCCTGGGAAAGCAGTGGAAGATGGCCCAGGTTCTTAGGGCCTTGCGTGGGGGACCTGGAGGAGGCTTCTGGCTCCTGGCTTCCGATCAGTGCAGCTCCAGCCATTGCAGACACTTGGGGTGTGGGCTGGTGGATGGATGACCTTTCTCTCTGTCTTCCTCTCACTGTCTGTGACTCTTATCTCTCAAATAAATAAATAAAATATATTTTTGAAAATACAGTGACAAAAGTACCAAGAGTATTCAGTGAGAAAATAATTTTTTTTCAACAAAAGGTGCTATTACATCTGGATACCCACATATAAAAGAATGAACTCCTATGCTATATGATTTGTATAAATTAACTCAGAGTTGATAGGAAACTTAAATATTAAGAGTTGGAGCTATAAAATGCTTAGCAGGAAACAGGTATAAATTTTCATGACATTGGATTAAGTGGTGATTTTTTGGATAGAACACCCAAAGCTTAAGTACAATTTGAAAAACTGTACTTCATAAAAATTAAAAACATTTACTTCAGATAACACTATCAAGAAAATGAGATGGATGGACATTTAGCATAGCAGCTGAAGTTGCCACTTGGAATGCCTGTATCCCGTATCAGAGCGCCTGTTTCAAGTCCTGGCTACTCTCTTTCTGATCCAACTTCCTGCTTTTGTGTACCCTAGGAGGCAGTAGGTAATGGCTCAAGTGCTTGGGCTCTGCCACTCACATGGAAGATCCAGCCTGGTCCAGCCCTGGATGTTATGGGTATTTGAGGAGTGAACCAATGGATGGAAGACCTTTCTGTCTTTTAGTCTCTCTGCCTCTCAAATAAAATGAAGGAGTAGGGATGGGGGCGGGAAAACAGCTTACAGAATGGGAGAAAATATTAAGAGTCTAGTACTCAAAATATAGGTTTTTAAATTTTTTATTTATTTGAAAGGCAGAGAGACAAAGAGAAATCTCCTATTTTTTGGTTCACTTCTCAAATGCCAGGGCTGGGCCAGGGCAAAGCCAGTAGCTAAGAACTCACTCTAGGTCTTTCATGTGGGTGGCAGGGATCCACTACTTCAGCCATCACCTGCTGCCAGAATGGGAGGTGGGCATCTCAAGCACTGGCTTAACTACTACGACAGACTCCCACCCCAGAATATTTTTAACCCTTATAACTCAAGAATAAAAAAGCAGCTGAATTTACAAATGGGTGAAGGACTGGAATAGATATTTCTTCAAAGAACATAATGTATGAAGCAAATAAGCATATGAAAAGGTGCTCAATATTCTATCATTAGGGAATAAGAGATTGTACTGAATTTGGGACATGCTCAATCTGACTTGCCCCAAATGGTAGAGTTAGAAACATACCAGGGGATTCCAATTCAATCCCATCAAAGTGGCATGTACCAGTGCCATCTCACTAGTACAAGTGATCAATTTCAGTTCACAGTTGATCACAATGAAAGGACTAAGAGTCAAAGGGATCACATAAACAAGTCTAGTGCCTGCTAATACTAACCCATAGAATAAATAAAGGGGAGAGCGATCCAACATGGGAAGCGAGATACACAGCAGACTCATAGAATGGCAGATGTCCTAAACAGCACTCTGGCCTCAGAATCAGCCCTAAAGGCATTTGGATCCGGCTGAAAAACCCATGAGAGTATTTTAGGCATGGAAAGCCAAGACACTCTGGCAAAAAAAAAAAATAAAAACCAACCCTAAATGAAAGATCTCTGTGAGTGAGATCCCAGTGGAAAGAACAGGTCTTCAAAAAATGAGGTACCTTTCTCTGAAGGGAGGAGAGAACTTCCACTTTGACTATGACCTTATCTAAATAAGATAAGAGTCGGAGAACTCAAAAGGCTTCCATAGCCTTGGAAACTCATGACTGGAGCATAGGGAGATTACTGATGCCATAAACAGGAGTGTCAGTTTGTAAAGTCAACAACAGGAGTCACTGTGCCCTTAGTCCTCATGTAGGATCTCTGCCCTTAATGTGCTGTACATTGAGATTTAATGCTATAACGAGTACTCAAACAGTATCTTTCACTTTGTGTTTCTATGTGGGTGCAAACTGTTGAAATCTTTACTTAATGTATACTACACTGATCTTCTATATATATAGAAAATTTAAAATGAATCTTGATATGAATGGAAGGGGAGAGAGAGCGGGAAAGGGGAGGGTTGCGGGTGGGAGGGAAGTCATCGGGGGGGAGGGGAGCCAATGTAGTCCATAAGCTGTACTTTAGAAATCTATATTCATTAAACAAAAGTTAAAAAAAAAAAGAGATTGTACTGAACACCTAGTAGAATGGTAAAAAATCCCAAACACTGTCCACACCAAATGCTGGCAAAGATATAAGGAACAGAAACTCTCATTTGCTGTTGGTGGGATCACAAAGTGATTGAAACAGTCACTTTTGGAAGTTTGGCAATTTCTTACAAAGTTGAACATTTTCCCACTGTGCAATCCAGCATCAAACTCCTTGGCATAACCCAGATGAATTAAGAACCTAGGTCTGCATTAAAGCCTGCATGTAGATAATTTTAGTAGCTCTACTCATAGCTGTCAAAACAAGGAAGGAGCCAAGATGTCCTTGAGTAGGTGAATAGATAAATAAACCATTGTATATCCACAGAATGGAATATTATTCAGTGATAAAAAGAAGTGAGCTCTCAAGCCATTAAAAGATATGTTGGAACTTTAAATGCACTTCACTAAGTGGAAGAAGCCGGTCTGAAAAGGCTACATCTGACAGTCCTCAAAAAGTTTGTGGAAAATGTATATTATGACAAAGCTGCATGGATTTCAGAATTTTTGTGTGAAAACTTATCTTTTAATTCTGTTTTTGAAAAAGTACTTTCCTACTGTGTGATTCCCACTGTATGCCATCCTAGGAAAGGCCAAACTAGAGACGGTGATCAGAGGATGTCAGGGGTTAGCAGGGGAAGGAGGGATGAATGGGCAGAGCACCGAGGACTTCTGGGGAGTGAAACTATTCTGTGTGTTACTGGAGTGGTGGATCCATGTCTTTACATGCTTGTCAAAGCCTACGGAATGTCCAGCATCAGGAGTGATGGGTGATGACGGGGTATGAATACAGGTCCAGTGATTTTAGCAAACTTAGCGCTCTGGTGAGAGATGTTGGTAATGGAGGAGCCTGTGAGTCTGCGGGAGAGGAAAGTACTTGGGAAGTCTCTCTAACTTGTGCTCGATTTTTCTGTGAATCTAAAACTTCTCTAAAAAAAAATGAAAAAAAAAAAGAAGTAAAATAGAAATGAACTCCTAAAATATATTACAGTGTGTATGAACCTTGAACATATCTCAAGTGGAAGAAGGCAGACACAAAAAGCCATATTGCATGTCTCTGGAATGTTCAGAATAGGGAAGTCCATCGAGACAGAAGGTGTATTAGTGTTTGCCGAGGGCTGGGCATGGGGGTGGGTACGTGGTTTTGTTTGGGCTGATGAACATGTTCTGGAATCAGGTGGTGGTAATAGTTGTACAACCTTGCGAATATGCTGAAAGACATTGTGCATATTATGCAGGTGACTTTGATGGTACGTGAATTAAATCTCAATGTTTGGTGAAAAAAGGGTTAATACCATGGTATGTGGATTATGTCTCAGGATTTTGGTAAAGTATAACAGCACTGAAGCCAGAAACCCTATATTCAGATTATAGTATTGCCACTTACTAGCTTGTGTCATTGACTCAGTTCCTTTATCTGTAAGACAGTGATGAAAGTAAAACCTCATCAACTTCATGAGACTTAAATGAGTTGACATACTTACCGTCCTAGTACAGTGCTTGTCTCATTGTAATTACTGCTAAGTATTAGCATTGTATAGAACACTGAACCAAAGTCTCATGAAACAACTTTACCTTTACTACCTATAATGCAGTTCTTTTTTCTATTGTGTTAGTTTTTTTTTAAAAAAAAAAGATTTATTTATTTATTTAGAAAGAGTTACTAAGAGACAGGGAGAGATTTTTCCAACAGCTGGTTCACTTCCCAGATGGCCACAACAGCCAATGCTGGGCCAGGAACTTCATTTGGTCTTCCACGTTGGAGCAGGGGCCCAAGTACTTGGGCCATCTTCCACTGCGTTTCCAGGCCATTATCAGGGAGGTGGATCGGAAGTGGGGCAGCTGGGACATGAACTGGTGCCCATATGGGATGCAAGTGTCACAAGCGTTAGCTTGTGCCACAGTGCCAGCCCCTCTATTATATTAATTTTAAGAGAGAAAAAGAAGTGTTTCCCAAGAGCCATAAATTGATTACACAAATCACTGTGCTACTAAGAAATCCTATGTTTCTAATGCTCTGTCTGCTGCCTCAGAAAACTGTGTAGATCCTCTGGGTTTAGCTTAAAGTTGCTTCCTCAGGAAAACCTTTCCTGATTCCTCGGACTAACTAAGGTATCCCCATGAATATGCTCCTCTGAGCTCCTTTTACTTCTCCTTTGTAAATACTCATCACAACTAAAGTGTCTCTTTCTAATATCTTTCTTCCCCTTTGGATTATAATCTGCATGAGATCAGGAACTGTGTGCTATTCACTTCTGTAGCCTTGTCATTTAGCAAAGTGTCTAGTGAGTAATGAGTGCTCACTACTGCATAGCATGGGAGGAGCTGCAGTGAAGGTTTTCAGGAACCTCTTACCCTGTGGAGGTGATGGAGTGGCCATGCTGATACTGCACTCTGCACTCATCCGCAAATACTGGGTGTGGGCATCTCCTAGGGTAGCCAGTAACTTTATGTTTTATCCACTGGGCAGAGGACTTCCGAACCAAGGCACTGTTAAAGTAGTTGCTGGTGTGGTGGGGGCACCTGTTAACATTTGACCGACTTACCCTTGCTGTGATGAATGACTTAGCTAACAACTCCCATGGTAGCTGCAGAGGTTGCAGGCATTTTACTCCTGGAGTAAACAGTACAGTGATTCATTTCTGTATTTTTTCTCTGAGAGCATTCTCTTCTTTGAAAGAGGAGAAAGTTTAGAAGTGCTATCTCACATATTTCTACTCTCATTTGATTTTTGTGGGAAGAGTGCTAGTGTTGGAGAAATGGTTCTTAGATCCCCAGCCTTTGCACTTCTGTTTTTGCTTATTGTTTTGGTAATACTAAAGGGATAAGATATAATAGAGACAGACAAGAAAATATTTTGCATCATTTTGTAACCTTTGCAAACTAATCTTGTCCCTAAGAATAAAGAAAAACTAATAAAAATAAGCACACTGACTGGTTAAATTTAGGGAATGAAATCTTTCCTTTTCTCTGAAATTCGAACATTTAAAAAATACTGGAAGTGATATTCATTTGTCTTGTTAATAACATGTAATGCTTAGCTTGTAGTGATGGAATGTCACCAATTCAAGGCCAGAAAAGCAAGAAAGTAGGGCCAACTGAATCATGGTAAATAAAGGCTGATAGCCAACTAGAAATTCCCATATATCTTCCTCAGGGTATTCTCTTCTCTTTCTCTCATTCTCTTTCTGTTTCCTTGGTCCTCATTCCCTTTAACTGTATCTTAACATCTTCTATGACTTCTGTCATCTTTGAAAATTGCAATGGGCCGGCGCCACGGCTCTCTAGGCTAATCCTCTGCCTGCGGCGCCGGCACCCCGGGTTCTAGTCCCGGTTGGGGCACCAGATTCTGTCCCGGTTGCTCCTCTTCCAGTCCAGCTCTCTGCTGTGGCCCGGGAGTGCAGTGGAGGATGGCCCAGGTCCTTGGGCCCTGCACCCACATGGAAGACCAGGGGGAAGCACCAGCTTCTGGCTTCAGATCGGCGCAGTGCACTGGCCACAGCGCACAGCTGCAGTGGCCATTTGTGGGGTGAACCGACGGAAGGAAGACCTTTCTCTCTGTCTCTCTCTCTCTCACTGTCTAACTCTGCCTGTCAAAAAAAAAAAAAAAAAGAAAAAAAAGAAAAGAAAATTACAATGGACGTATGTTTTGTCTTCCAAACACAGAAGTACCTTCCCAATGAGACCAGTTCCCTGTCCCTTCTGCAGTGACCTGGTGCAGCCAGGACTCTGTGAAAGCCCCCTAGTGGCAATGGCCTCTCTCATCCTTATTACAGTCTTATTAATAATAGGTGCTTATTGAAGTTTGTAAGTGGTATATTTTTTAAAGTGACAGTAATTAAAAACTGCTTTGTTTGATTATTTCCACAGCTGGTATACAGCGAATTATAGCATGGCTGAGAAGTTAGACTGGGGCCGAGGAAAGGGCTGTGACTTTGTCAAGAAGAGCTGTAAATTCTGGATTGATCGGCAGAGACAAGAGTAAGAAATGCTTCTCCTAAAAATGTCTTTGATTACACAGTTGGTTTCTGATGTCGTTCTTTATCCTAAGCCTAAAATGTCAACTGTTTTCAAAATGTAGTCAGGAGAAATTTAATTTCTAAATGTGCAGAAGACCATCTGCAAGTAGTTGGTAATAATATCATAATAAGTAGCTGCAGTATTGTATTTAGACATACACTAAAAATAGCCACAAGGAGGGGCCCAGAGCCATGGACATTTCTGTTTAGTTTATAATTCATAAATATGCGTCTTTTGTATACTCTGTCATCCTTACTGTTTTCTTCACATAAACATAGGTGCACATGTGAATTCAATATTTTAAAAAAGGTACTTTTAAAAATGTATTCATTTGAGAGAAAGCAGAGGGAATGAAAGGTAGAGAGCTCCCATCCTCTGCTTCACTCCCCAAATGCTCAGAACAGCTAGGGCTGGAGCCAGGAGCCACAATACTGGCCCCAATCACTAATTTTTCTTTTTTTGTTCGTTCATTTAGCCAAAACTCATTTTTTTAATCAAAGTAAGTATAATGTACTCTTTTTGTGTTAGAGAATAAAGGAAATGAGATTCCAGGTAGTAAGAATGTGACTCATGGGTGATCCTGATGAAGTTCCTGGCTCCTGGCTTCGGCCTGGCCCAGCCCCGCCCTGACCGTTGAGGTTATCTGGGGAGTGAACCAGCAGATCCAAGATCTCTGTGTCTCTTCCTCTTGCTCTAACTCTGCATTTCCAGTGAATTTAATTTTTTAAAGAATCTGACTGGGGGTGGGTACTGTCGCGTTATAGGCCAAGCTTCTCCCTGGGGCACCCGCATGGGTAAAGGTTCAAGTCCTGGCTGTTCGACTTCTCATCCAACTCCCTGCTAATGCACCTGGGAAAGCATCAGGTAATGGCCCAAGTGCTTGGCCCCTGCAGCCAAGTGGGAGACCCTGAAGAAGCTCCTGGCTCCTGGCTTCAGATAGGCTCAGCTCCTGCCATTGTGGCCATTTGGGGAGTGAACCAGCTGGTGAAAGATCTCTCTGTCTCTACCTCTCTCTTTAACACTTTCAAATAAATAAAATAAATCTTTAAATAAAAAGAATTTGAAAATTACTGGTCATATTCATTAGAACTTTATCATAGGGAAGTTATAAAACTGCCTTATTTGGGCCAGCGCCGTGGCTCACTAGGCTGATCCTCCGCCTGTGGCACCAGCACCCCGGGTTCTAGTCCCGGTTGGGGTGCCAGATTCTGTCCCGGTTGCTCCTCTTCCAGTCCAGCAATCTGCTGTGGCCCAGGAGGGCAGTAGAGGATGGCCCAAGTGCTTGGGCCCTGCACCCACATGGTAGACCAGGGGGAAGCACCTGGCTCCTGGCTTCGGATCGGCGCAGCACTCCGGCCATAGTGGCCATTTGGGGGGTGAACCAACGGAAAAGGAAGACCTTTCTCTCTGTCTCTCTCTCTCTCACTGTCTAACTCTGCCTATCAAAAAAAAAAAAAAAAAAAAAAAACTGCCTTATTTTAAGATTTTGTAAAAATGATGTGTACAGCGGATGTTCCAGTTCCAGTGCTAGGCCCTGAGTGCTTTGCTGTTGGATATTAGGAAAGTTAATACCACGTGAGTGGCTGGTTCTGGTGTTTGAGCCGAAGCTGTGAGGTGCCTTCAACATCTCTGCTTTTTTTTTTTTTTTTCTTTTCTTTTTTCTTTTGACAGGCAGAGTTAGACAGTGAGAGAGAGCGACAGAAAGGTCTTCCTTCAGTTGGTTCACCTTCCAATGGCCACTGCAGCCAGCGCGCTGTGCCAATCTGAAGCCAGGAGCCAGGTGCTTCCTCCTGGTCTACCATGCAGGTGCAGGGCCCAAGGACCTGGGCCATCCTCCACTGCACTCCCGGGCCAGAGCAGAGAGCTGGACTGGAAGAGGAGCAACCGGGACAGAATCCGGCACCCCAACCGGGACTAGAACCCGGGGTGCTGGTGCCACAGGCGGAGGGTTAGCCTAGTGAGCCGCGGCGCTGGCCTCAACATCTCTGCTTTTCTATGACACTGTACTGCTTCAGGTGTACTGAATGAAGCCTAGCGTGGATATTTTACGTGCTTTGTCTTCAAAAGCTGTGATTCCCTAAAATTGTTTTTATGGATGTATTATGGTAATTTGAATGAAATATATATCAGTTTTCCTTAAAATAAGAAATCAAAATAGGCTTTTTCTCTTTAGCAAATGTGTGAAAAGAGGAAAACATGAGTGATCGTGTAATACTTTTACAGAGCAGTCTTTATAGGGTGCTGTTGTTTAGAATACTGAGATTTTGTCTGTTAACCACTGTCATGACATTAATATAAATTTTTTATTATAACATCAGTTTGATGACTGATCAGAGTTACAAGTTGGAGGTTATTTTTATAGGACAGTGCAACAGATTCTGATATCTTTCAAGAATTTACAATAACTCCTTTTTTTTTTTCAAATTATATTTACAAGATTAAACAGAGGACAAAACAGTTGAGAATGTTCACACAGTACTCATTTTGCAGAGGAAAACAAAGTTGTCTTGTGAATTTTTTGTAATTTAACAAATTGTCAAATAAGATTCCTTAAGTAGATTTTGACATTGGAAACATTTTGTTCTTTATAGCTATGGGACAGAGAGGACACCATCTCCATCTCTTCCTGAGACTCTTATTTGTTAATTATGAAAATTGGATTTTTAGGCCAGGATAAGGAATTTTATTTGTTGGATTAAAAATACAAAGCAGGTCTGCAGAACTGAATTTTGCTGATAAAAATGGAGAATAAGATAAATAGGATTTTACTTAATAACCATGAAATAATGGTACAATGCACCAAGTATTACCCTTCCATATCTATGTTAATCATTTCCTTTTACTCTGAAAAATCGCATAACCTGAATCAGCAATTAGTTATAAACCATTAAAATGTTTAGATTATAACCAAGAGACAAGCTCTATGATAGACTTAAACTTTTTTTGACATTGATACCATGATGCTTATCTTTGTGCACAGGAGACAGACGCTGAGCCCCTACTGTGACACACTCAGAAGTAATCCGTTGCAGTTAACTTGCAGACAGGACCTGAGAGCAGTTGCTGTGTGTAATTTGCAAAAGTTTCCTAAACCTTTACCACAAGAGTACCAGGTAACACTTGTTTGGGGCATAATTTTAGGAATCAACTTGCTAAAATGTAGTCTCTATTTTGAATTAGAAGAATTAATTCTCTAAAATTTTTCATTATATAAGGTCCCATGTGTTTTTCATGTTAGAAAAAAACTGAAGGGCCGGCGCTGTGGTGTCGCAGGTAAAGTCACCACTTGCAATGCCTGCATCCCATGTAGGCGCTGGAGTCCTGGCTGTTCCACTTCTGATCCACTCCCTGCTGGGATCCCTGCATGAGATCTAAAAGGCTAACGAAATAGTCTCATGGGTCCAGAATGAATATCTAATTTGACCTTTAGCTTTTTTTTTTTTTTTTTTAAGATATATTCAAAAGGCAGAGTGGCAGAGAATCTTCCATCTGCTGGTTTCTTGTTACCATGGCTGTTTCTAAATACCTTATATTCACTTGCCATTCACAAAGGAATTTTTAGTAAGAAACATGTCTCAGAAGCTAACTTAAAATGGTAGCCACTAAATTTTGAGCTTCCTACATATATTTGTTTTGTTTTAAAGATTTATTCTTGCCAGTGCTGGGGCACAGTAGGTTAAAGCCCTGGCCTGCAGCATTGGGCCTGTTCAAGTCCTGGCTGCTCCACTTATGATCCAGCTCATTGCTATGGCCTGGGAAAGCAGTAGAAGGTGACCCAAGTCCTTGGGCCCCTGCATCCACGTGGGAGACCTGGAAGAAGCTCCTGGCTCCTAGCTTCGGATTGGCCTAGCTCCAGCAATTGTGCCCATTTAGGGAGTGAATCGCCATTGGAAGACCTTTCTCTCTGTCTCTACATCTCTTACTAACTCTTTCAAATAAATAAAATAAATATTTTTAAAAAATACTTAATTCTTTTACGTGAAAGAGTTAGAGCAAGGGAGAAACACAGAGAGAGAGAGAGATCTTCCATTTACTGATTCATTTCCCAGATGGCTGCAGTGGTCTGGACCAGGCCAAAGCCAGGAATTAAGAGCTTCTTCTGGGTCTGTCCCATGGGTCCAGGGGCCCAAACACTTGGGCCATCTTCTGTTGCTTTCCCAGGCCATTAACAGGGAGCTGGATCCGAAGTGGAGCAGCTGGGACATGAACCGGCTGGCACTCATCTGGGATGCTGGTGTTGTAGGTGGTGGTTTTACCCACAATGCCACGCCGGCACCCCTACATACGTTTATGACCCTGCTGAGGCAATGGTATTTCTAGACATAGTAATATAACTCAGCAAGTTTATGCAAATGTGAAATCTTTAAAGTTTATCTAATACCTTGCTCCTTTGGTATTCAAAATATCTCATTTGTTTTCTCAATTTTGTCAAAAGAACTCTTCAATTAAATCTCCTAAAAACACTTGTATATTTTAAATATCTTAACCTCATATATATTAGTTTTGTTTTGTCAGCTATTAAACCCTATTGTTTTGTTCAGTGTAATTTCTAGTTAATCTTTTTTTTTTTTTTTTTTTTTTTTTTTTTTTTTTTCAGAAACAATGAGTTTTTTAAAGATTTATTTGTTAGGCCGGCGCCGCGGCTCACTAGGCTAATCCTCCGCCTAGCGGCGCCGGCACACCGGGTTCTAGTCCCGGTTGGGGCGCCGGATTCTGTCCCGGTTGCCCCTCTTCCAGGCCAGCTCTCTGCTGTGGCCAGGGAGTGCAGTGGAGGATGGCCCAGGTGCTTGGGCCCTGTACCCCATAGGAGACCAGGAGGAAGCACCTGGCTCCTGGCTCCTGCCATCGGATCAGCGCGGTGCGCCGGCTGCAGCGCGCCGGCCGCGGCGGCCATTGGAGGGTGAACCAACGGCAAAGGAAGACCTTTCTCTCTGTCTCTCTCTCTCACTGTCCACTCTGCCTGTCAAAAAATAAAAATAAAAAATAAATAAAAAATAAATAAAGATTTATTTGTTTATTTGAAAGGCAGAGTTACACAAATAGAGGGAAAGACAGAGAGAGAGCTTTTCATCCAATGGTTCACTCCTCAGTTGGTAATAATGGCCAAGGCTGGGTCAGGCTGAAGTTAGGAGCCTGGAATTCTATTCTAGTCTCCCATGTGGGTGCAAGAGCCCAAGCAGTTAGGCCATCTTCTGCTTTTTCCCAGGCATGTTGAGGAGCTGGATCGGAGGTGGGACTCGATGGGATGCTGGCATTGCAGGCAGCAGCATAACCGTCTGCACCACAACCCCTATTTCTTCCTTTTAAAACATTAACTAAACTTGCCATCCAAATAAATAATTCAGACTAATTTGGTGACTTCTAATACTTTAGCAACCTTAAAATACCCCTCATGTGATTTTTACTACGTTTTTTGTGTTGGGCTGTTTATGAAGTGTATCAGTGTCTTGTGTTACATGGAATTAGAGCATTGCTGTACATTGACTTTGTTTTTAAAGACTGCTTCTTTCTCTCCTGTCTTCCCAATCATTTCTTTGCAGTACTTCGATGAACTCAGTGGAATCCCTGCGGAAGAGCTGCCTTATTACGGTGGTTCAGTAGAAATTGCTGACTACTGTCCTTTCAGTCAGGAATTCAGTTGGCATTTAAGTGGTGAATATCAGCGCAGCTCAGACTGTAGAATTTTGGAAAATCAACCAGGTTAGTAGTCTAGTGAAATGCATATCACATACATATTAATATTATATGTCAGCAATGTGAAATATTTACGCTCTGTTTCCACCGCTATCCATTTATAAAAAGTGACTTAATTTCCCTCTGTTTCCCATTTGTACAATGTGGATAATAGTAGCTATCTCATAGATTTGTTATAAAAATTAAATGAATTAATATGCTAAGTGCTTCAGACTCTTCTGACACATACCAGAGATTGTTCGCTGTTAGGTCCATACACACATGCTTTCACACGCCTCAGCTTTGGTTGTACCTTACATCTGAATAGCCCTTTCCACTTGAAAAGAGTGTTTTTCATTTTTATCATTTCATTTTATTCTTCTAAAAGCCTTGTAAGATACATAGACAAAATACTGTATTTCACAGGTGAGTAAACAGACACTAAGTGGAATAGTTAATTCGTGTCAGTGCAGGATACTCAGTATAGCATGGCTTTTAAGATTTTTATTAAAACATCTCGTATAACTTTTTGTTCCTTTTTGAGGATGCACATTTTATATAATTTAGAAGTAGCATGTTGTTTTTCAGAAATCAGAATAATAACTATTGTCCCATGACTAGACACATTGCTATATTATTGATTTCCTTTTAATACATATAAGTGAACAGGCCATCAAAGGAGGAAAGAGTATGGCAGTTGGGTGTTCTGTGATTAACTATCTTTGTAATCAGAAATATTCTCAAATCTGATATGTTAATGAAGAACAGCAATTAGTTTTTCTCTCTGTGGCCATCAGTATTTTTAACCCAGTCTTTTCTTTTGCCTTATTCCATACTTGGTTGTAAGTAAGTGATTTACATTAAATTTTACCTTTCAAACCTAGCAGATTTAACTGGATTTGTGCAGTAATTTTTCCCCATCACCCTTTTATTTAATAAATGGCCTAAAGACTTGCTCAGCTGTTCCATATTAAAGTAAAAGAAATGTACAGATTTGTCACTTAGGGACTTGCTAAAGACATAATATCACATTTTATTGCTTTAGAACTATGGTCAACGTATGTTGTTTTTTAATAAAGAACAAGACATGAATATCTCAGGCTTTGTGAGTTCAGTCTCTGTGGCCTCTACTGAGCTTTGCTGTTAGAGTGCGAATGCCCTTATAGACTATACATAAATGAATGAGTGGGTCAGCATTTGGCTGAACTCTTTTAGATGCTGGTCACAATATTTTTTGAAGACTTTGAAACTCGTAAGTAAAAGAAATAGAGTCTGTTTTATTCTGTTTTACATTTTCAGATTTAGGTTATCCAGTTAAGATTTTTCAAAACAAAAAAAATATTTACAATATTTCAAAATGGGCTGGTTGAGCTCTCTACTTTCACAAAATAAAACTTGTAGAGAATGTGAAAAGAACAAATGATTGCTAGGGTTTAAGAGTTTGATCCTTTTGTCAGTAGGTGTTCAGAGGTCCATAGTCCATGCCCCATGCCTCTGCAGGTTTGCGCGGTTTCTGAGACTAGCTCAGCCTGTTATTTGTGGACTTCCAGGAGGTGGCCCAAGTTGAAGACACCAGGAAGTTTTACAAAAATTGGGATATCTCAAAAAAACTGTCATTACATGAATCATTTGGCCCCATCCTGTTTTGGGTCACTTGGAGGTGACGTCTGATTAGGCCACCACTGAATCAGATTCCTGTCTCGGTGTCCAGTCATCTATTGATTCTTAGGACCAGTTGCTCTGATACTGTGGGCTAGTTTTATTCCCTTGTTTCTCTGATAATAATTTTCTCCCACTCATCCCTTCATTGAGAACTCAGTTTGAGACTGAGTTCTACTTACCTTAATTTTTAAAATTTAATAGTCCCGTTAAACATATTTGATTTGAAAAGCAACTTTCAATCAATAAAATGAAATGTTTCAATTTCTTGTTCTTTAAATCAAAAATTCATTTATTGAGGGAACTTTTCTGGTTTGCTTCAGAAATTTTTAAAAATTATGGTGCTGAAAAGTATGGACCTCATTCAGTTTGTCTAATTCAAAAGTCAGCATTTGTCATGGAAAAGTGTGAGAGGAAGCTGAGCTACCCAGACTGGGGGAGTGGATGCTATCAGGTAAAGTTATCTTTATTAATAATCATGCCAAATATTACATAGTTCTACCTCATCAAATGTTTTTTCTGTGTTAAAATATATTTTTATATAGTTAACCAATCAAGATTTGAACTTATTTATTTGTGTATTAGTTTGGATGCTTGTATTTTGTGAAAATATTATCCTTTCTTTGAGAAACATTGCCTTCCTTCTTTTGCTTAAAAAACATTGATTTGCTACATGTCAGTAAGTTTTATAGTAATTTCACTTCTGGGAATCCGTTCTAACAAAGTACCATGTACTAGATGGCTTGTAAACAACAGAAATTGATTTCTTACAGTTATGGAAGCTGAAAGGCCAAGAGCAAGATGCCAGCACATTCTCTGGTGACCATCACCTTCCTGGGTCATGGATGGCACCTGAAAGGGGACAAGGCAGCTCTCTGGGGTCTTCAAAGCAATACTAATCCCATTCCTAATTACCTCCCAAACTACCCTCAGGCCTAACCTGCTAACACTGTTGCACTGAAGATTGGGTTTCAGCATTTGGTTTTTGAGGGGGCACAAGTATTCAGGCCATAGCAAGACCCCATTTGAGTTTTACCAGTTGTCCCAATAATGTCATTTTAGCAAGAGCTTGTCACATCTCTGGTCTCCTTTATAGAGTTCCTTGACTTTCTCAACCTCGACACAGACTACAGGCCAGTCCTTTGCTAGGACGTCCCTGGGTTTTGATCATCTGATGTTTTCTCATGAGTATGTAGTTTGGGCAGGAAGACCACGCAAACAATGCTTGTTTCCTTCTGGTACTCTTTGTGCCTTCGCTGATGACATTTAACTTGTTGGTGTCTGCCAGTTTCTCATGTTATTACCCTTCTTTTCTTTCTTTATTTGTTGGAGAGATAGACTTCCCATCTGCTGGTTGTTCCCCAAATGCTCACAACGGCTGAGGCTTAGGCCAGGCTGAAGTCAGGATCCAGGAACTCAATCCAGGTCTCCCACATGAGTAGCAGAGACCAGCTATTTGAACCATCAGCTGCTGCCTCCAGGGTGCACATTAGCAGGAAGCTGAACTGGGAACAGGGCCAGAGCTCAAACCCAGGCTCTCCAACGCAGACACCCCAGAGTGGCATCTTAACCACTGTGCCACAGCCCTGTAACTACTGGTATTTTTTTTAAAGAATTATTTTATTTATTTGAAACACAGTTACAGAGAGGTAGAGAGAGAGGTCTTCCATTCCACTGGTTCACTCCCCAAATGACTACAACAGCCAGAGCCGAGCTGATCCAAAGCCAGGAGCCAGGAGCTTCTTCCAGGTCTCCCACACGGGCGCAGGGGCCCAAGGACTTGGGCTATCTTCTACTGCTTTCCCAGGCCATAGCAGAGAGCTGGATGGGAAGAGGAGCAGCCGAGACTCGAACCAGTGCCCATATGGGATGCTGGTGCTGCAGGCTGGGGCTTTAACACACTGTGCCACTGCGCCAGCCCCTTGTTTTGTTTTGTTTTGTTTTTTTAAAGATTTATTTATTTGAAAGAATTACACAGAGAGAAGAGAGGCAGAGAGAGAGAGAAAGAGAGAGGTCTTCCATCCAATGGTTCACTCCCCAATTGGCCACAACAGCCAAGCTGCGCCAATCCAAGCCAGGAGCTTCTTCCGGGTCTCCCATGTGGGTGCAGGGGCCCAAGGACTTGAGCCATCTTCTACTGCTTTCCCAGGCCATAGCAGAGAGCTGGATCAGAAGTTGAGCAGCTGGGCCTCAAACCGGCAGCGATATGGGATGCCGGCTCTGAAGGCGGTGGCTTTACCCGCTGTGCCACAGTGCCAGCCCTATTGTTTTGTTTTGTTTTGTTTTAAAGGTTTATTTATTTGAAAGGTGGAGTTACAGAGAGGCAGAGAGAGAAAGAGGTCTTCCATCTGCTGGTTCACTCCCCTAATGGTTGCAATGGCTGGAGCTGTGCCAATCCAAAGCCAGGAGCCAGAAGCTTCTTCCAAGTCTCCCACGTGGGTGCAGGGGCCCAGTGATTTGGGCCATCTCCCACCGCTTTCCCAGGCACATCCAGGGAGCTAAATCAGACGTGGAGCAGCCAGGACTTGAACCAGCACCCATATGGGCTGCTAGCACTGCAGGCGGCTTCTTTACATGTTACGCAACAGCACCGGCCCCAGCTACTGGTTTTAAAGTGCCTTTATCTCTAAATAGTTCTTGTACTAAAATGCATACTGCAGGTGGCATATTCTGTCATCCTTCAGTAGTTTGCTGGGTGTAGCTTTCTTTCTGAAAAGCATTTCCATTAGAATTCTAAAGGCATTTCCCTTTGTATTCTAGCCAATGTCATTCTGATTTTTTATTATATGTAATATTTTTTCTTTCCTTTCTAGAACTTGATGGCTTTTTTAACTTTTCATACATCCCTCTAAAACACTAAAATTTAATGGCTTGGATCTGTTTTGGTGATCTTTAACCGCCTATTCATATTCAAGACTGACTGGAAGGCATTTGGAAGTTCTGAGCATGTGTATAGGGCCAGTTTCCTGTAGTCTTTGCTGCAAACCTCTTTCTTTACCTTTGATATTTAGACCTTCAGGGGTTTTCCTTGTAGACTGATCAGGATTATCTGAGGAAATTTAAAATATCCTGCCTGGGGTTTGTATTCATAACTGTCAATTCTAGGAACGAAGTTGGTTTTGAATGTTAAAGAGCCTTGATATTTAGTATGTAGGGGCTGGCTGTGGTAAGTGGGTTAAGCCTCCAGCTGCAGCTCTGGAATCCCCTATGGATGCCGGTTCATGTCTCAGCTGTTCCACTTTCAATGCAACTCCCTGCTAGTGTGCCAGGGAAAGCAGCAAAGGATTGTACAAGTCTTTGGGCCCCTGCACCCATATGGGAGACCCAACTTCTGGCTTTGCCTGGCTCAGCCATGGCCTTTGCAACCACTTGGGGGAGTGAACTTGCAGATAGAAGATCTGTCTGTCTGTCTCTCTCTCTCTCTGCCTTTCAAATAAATAAATAAAACCCTTATAAAAAATATTTGGTTTGTAAACTTTTACTTAGAGTCCTTATTTTCAGAATGGCTCCCAGCCTTCACCCGTACTTGCTTTCCCCCAAAGCAGAAATCCTCTGTTTTTCTCTTTCCCAAACATAAGTCTCTTGTGTGGTAGATTAGGAAGAAACAGTGGCCCCCACTGCTCGTGGTGTTGGAAGGAAGCCTGGGGTCTGTCTCTTAAAGGGACTTCAGTCTTTCTAGCTGAACTACTCTCATGTTCTAGTTTCTGGCACCAGCAATTCTTGAGCCTTCCTTTTGTTCTGCAGTGTTGATCCAACTGCTTCTCGGCTTTCGCTCTCATGGATTTTGATTCCACTGTCTTTTTTTTTTTTTTTTTGAAGATTTATTTACTTATGGCCAGCACCGTGGCTCAATAGGCTAATCCTCCGCCTGCGGCGCTGGCACCCCGGGTTCTAGTCCCGGTCGGGGCGCTGGATTCTGTCCCGGTTGCCCCTCTTCTAGTCCAGTTCTCTGCTGTGGCCCGGGAGTGCAGTGGAGGATGGCCCAAGTGCTTGGGCCCTGCACCTGCATGGGAGACCAGGAGAAGCACCTGGCTCCTGCCTTCGGATCAGCGCGGTGCGCCAGCCACAGCATGCCGGCCGCAGTGGCCATTGGGGGGTGAACCAATGGAAAAGGAAGACCTTTCTCTCTGTCTCTCTCTCTCTCTCACTGTGCACTCTGCCTGTCAAAAAAAAAAAAAAAAAAAAAGATTTATTTATTTAGTATTTGAAAGTCAGAGTTACACAGAGAGAGAAGGGGAGGCAGAGAGAGAGAGAGAGGTCTTCCATCTGCTGGTTCACTCCCCAGTTGGCCACAACGGCTGGAGCTGTGCTGATCTGAAGCCAGGAGCTTCTTCCAGGTCTCCTACAAAGGTGCAGGGCCCCAAGGACTTGGGCCATCTTCTACTGCTTTCCCAGGCCATAGCAGAGAGCTAGACGAGAAGTGGAGCAGCCAGGTCTCAAACCAGTGCCCATATGGGATGCCGGCGCTCCAGGCCAGGCCGTTAACCCACTGCGCCACAGTCTTGAGTCTGTTCAGTCTGCTACTACTTGTGCATCTGCCCTTAATTCCTAGAATTCCTCAATGACAAGTCTTCTTCAAAAGAGTTTTCTTCTTAACCTGTCCACACTCTCATATAATTCTCATCTCTAAGTCTTGTGCAACCTGTAACCCAATCTGTAGCATCTGCCTTACCATGATCCAAATATTAGTCACATCTTTAGATTAGAAATCTTCCACTTCTTCCATCTTCCACTGCTTTCCCAGGAACATTAGCAAGGAGCTAGATCAAAAGTAGAGTAGTCAGGGCTTGAACCAGCGCCCGTATGGGATGCTTTCTCTGCGGATAGCAGCTTTACCCTCTATGCCACAGTGCCAGCCCAACACAGTAATTTTTTAAAGATTTACTTATTTATTTATTTGAAAGTTAGAGGAAAAAAATAGATTTTTTTTTTGGCACTGATTCACTTTCCAAATGGCTAAAACAGCCAGGGTGAAGCCAGGCCAGGCCAAAGCCAGGAGCCCAGAATCCCATCTGGGTCTCACACATGAGCAGTAAGATCCCAAGTACTTGGATCATCATCTGCTGTTTTCCCAAGCATGCTAGCAGGGAGCTGGTTCAGAAATGGAGCCTCCAGGACTCCAGCTGGCCCTTAGATATGGGGGCGTTGCAAGAGGTAACTTAACTCACTGCACCACAATGTCGCCCCCTAATCAAAATTTGACTTAACAACATTTAATGACTTATGGAGAAAGTGCATGGTTGATGGTTGTTCAACAGAGACTTAAGTTGAAGTTTATAAGGATACTGGAAGCTACAAAAATGTTATTCCTAATTTGGCTTCATGGTCTATGAATTCAAATTGTATTTAAAGCTGTTTCTTATATTTTTCAGGAAAAGAGTCCATAGTTTCCATTAGATTCTAAAACAGGTGCTGGCCTCAAAGTTTAAGGACTACTACCACAGAGTGAAATTCTTTTAGAAGCTAAATAACTTAACCCTCTTTACAAAACATTAAGATAATGCTGGTATCCCAAATTCTGTTTTATAGCCAATATATTTAGTAAATTTTAACATATGCAGAATCTTCAGAAAGTTCATGGAAAGTATGTTTTATGAAAAAACTATGTATGTATTTCAAACATTTTGCACCAAAATAGACTTATCTCTTAATTCAATATTTCCACAAACTTTTTAAAGTCCTCTAGTATATTCCTTCAGTTGAAGTATAAATCTCAAAGTCTCATATTCCTGATACTGACCTGGACTTCTCCTCCCCTCTCCCCCCACATTTGAAGGTTTCTTGTTCTCCGCAAGGTCTGAAGGTTTGGGTCCAAGATACTTCATATTTGTGTAGTCGTGCCAGACAGGTGCTCCCTGTCAGTATTCAGATGAATGGCTGGATTCACAATGGAAACCTGCTGTGCCCATCCTGTTGGGACTTCTGTGAGCTCTGTCCTCCGGAAACAGATCCTCCAGCTGCTAACCTGACCCGGGCTCTCCCACTGGGTGAGTGCTCTCGCTCTCTATGGTTGGTGTAAAGGGAGAAACCTAAAGAGGGAAGCTCTTCTTACAAGACCTTGGAAGTTCCCTTTAAGAGACACAAGGTGAACTTCTCTGCTGCTTGCAGGTCTGTGGGAAAACCCTCCTTCCCACCACTGTTAGAAATCTACAGTAGGGAAAACCTCCTTCCCACCACTGTAAGAAATCTACAGTAGTAAATGTGACATTTCTATTCAGTATGAGCAAGGGTGAGGAATCTTGCTGTGTAAAGAACCAGTGACTTGCACAAAATTATTCACTGAGAGTCACAAAAGGTGAATGTGTCATCCATTGATTTTTGTTTTTTTGAAGATCTATTTTATTTATTTGAAAAGCAGTTACAGAGAGAGAAAGGGAGGGATAGAGAGAAAGGTCTTCCATCTGCTGGTTTACTCCCCAAATGGCCAGGGCTGGGCCAGGCCGAAGCCAGGAGCCAGGAGCTTTTTCCAGGTCTCCCACATGGTGCAGGGGCCCAAGCACTTGAGCCACTTTACTATGCTTTCCCAGGCCATTAGCGGGGAGCTGGGTCAAAGTAGAGCAGCTGGGGCTCAAGCCAGTGCTTATATGGGAGGCCAGCAGGCCAGCAGCTTAACCTGTTATGCCACATTACTGGCCTCCATCCATTCATTTTTAAATTAAGGGTAAACAAAATTCTACTCATTAAATACAAAAGAAAATTAAAATTATTTTGGTTATATCATAACTAGATGAAGCAAAAGTGAGGGGAAAACATCAGAGAAGGTACTCAAAGAGAATGACAGGGGCCATCACTGTGGTGCACTGGATTAAACAATAGATTTAATAACATCCCATAACATCCCATAACAGAGCAACAGTTCCAGTTCCCATATGCTCTGCTTCCCATCCAGCTCCTTGCTAATGTGCCTGGGAAAGCAGTAGAAGATGGCCCAAGTGCTTGGACTCCTATCACCTATGTAGGAGACCTGGATAGAGTTCCAGGCTCCTAATTTCGGCCTGGCCCAGCCCCAGCCATTGCAGCCAGTTGAGGAGTGAACCAGTGGATGGAAGATCACTTTCTCTTCTATCCAGTGCTCTCTCTCTGGCTTGACCTTTCAGGTAAATAAAATAAACCTTAAAAGGGAGGGCAGGGCAGAATGACACCCACACAAAGAAGAGGAAGACACAAAGAGACACATATACACACACTAAGACGAGATGGAAGGACACAGGCTGGCAAAGGTGGCATTCGTTGAGGAATGATCCAGTTTGAGTATCCCTAATCCAAAATGCCTGGGACCAGAAGTGTTTCAGATTGTGAATTTTTTTTAGATTTGGAATATTTGCATTTACATAATGAGATATCTTATTTGGATCGAATCCAGATCTAAGCATTAAATTCACTTATGTTTCATACATGCCCTAAACATATTTCCTGAAGGCTTTTTTTTTAAAAAGATTTATTTTTATTTATTTGAATGGCAGAGTTAGATAGAGAGAGAGAGATCGATCGATCTTCTATCAGCTTGTTTACTCCTCAAATGTCTGCAATGGCTGGAGCTGAGCCAATCCAAAGCCAGGAGCCAGGAGCTTCCTCTGGATCTCCCATATAGTTGCAGGGGCCCAAGCATTTGGGCCATCTTTTGTGCTTTCCTAGGCACATTAGTAGGGAGCTAGATTGGAAGTGGAGCAGCCGGGACTAGAACTGGAACCCTTATGGGATGCTGGTGCTGCACATGGCAACTTAACCTGCTACACCACAGTGCTAGCCCCCAGATTTCACATTTTTTGATTAGGAATGTTCAGCCTTCTTCCTCATTCTGTGAGACTCCCAAGAATAGAATTGGGACCAAAAATAAGCTATGGGAAGACAGAGTGGGATGGACTGGACAGCGTTGAGAAGAGTGCCTTCTCCATTACTGCAGGTGCTCACGCTGAGGCTGATGACCCACTGCTAAGAGTTAAAAAAAAGCAGAATTCATGAATTCTCAACTAAAGCTTTGATTTAAGTGACCTAGATTCTGTGGTGGCCTGGCATTTTGGAATATAAACAATAAAAGTCTTGTGCAGTGTTTTATTTTCTCAGCTGGAAGTATTTGTCCTTTACCTGTCCTGGTGGTCTGGTTGAAAATAGAGGGTAACATCTACAAGTCAGTTCACACCTCTAAGATTAACTTCTTTTCTTTCCCAAACGCCGGGGGCTGCAGACAAGAGTGAGTTTGGGGAGATTTGTACTTGTGTTGGGGCTCCACAGTTCACAGAAGAGCTCACAGTTCCTGCTGCTTGTGGCTTACATTCACGAAAGCGAAAGGATGCAAAACAAAATCAGCAAAGGCAGAAGGTCCATGGGCTGCAGTGCAGAGGAAACCGCTTCCCAGACAGCAGCTCAGCAAGCAGAACTTTATAAGGAGAGCAGTCTCGGGCCAGCTGGGTTAGCTCTCTTCTGCTTGGTACTCCAGTGAGCTGGCTTTTTTCTGCAGTTAAGATAGTATGATACAACGAGTCATTTGAAAAAAGAGAAAATCTTAGGTCTTTTGATGTGGTTTGTAGTATTAAATATGCTCAGTTAACTTTTGCTTTTCATGTGGAGCTGGTGAGATGACTTAATTTTGTTGTTAAGAGCTGATGGTCCATAAATAGATGACTCTAATGGAGTTCCCATCCTCATACCTAATCCAGACTTACCTGTAAGAAACCACCACCATCTCAGTGGTCAAGGAGATGAGTGTGGAAAGCGGGCTTTTGACGTAGATGCCAGGACACCTGTGTCCCACACTAGAGGGCCTGGGTTCAATTCCAGGCTCCTGCTGCTGACTCCAGCTTCCCTCTAATGCAGATCCTAGGAGGAAGTGGTGATGGCTCAAGTTATTAGGTTTCTGCCATCCATGTGGGATACCTGGATTGACTTCCCAGTTTCTTATTTTGGCTCCCAACCAGGGCTGTTGGATGAATTTTGGGGAGTGAACCAGTGGAAGGGAATGTTCACACTCTCTCTTTCCCACTCTGTCTTCCTCGCCCTCCCTTCCTCTCTCTCTCCCTTCTCCCTCCCCCTCCCTCCCTTTGTTTCCTTACTTCTCAAGTAAATAAAAAAATTGGTAAAATTAAAGAGATAGGCATAGATTCAAACCATGAGCAGTTAGGGTTGAGATAAAGGAAGATTACCTCTAGCCGGTCCAGGACTAAGATCTTAGGAGTACAGGAGAAGAATGTCTATGATTGAGTAGAAAGCCTGGCCAGGCAGAAGGGCTGTGAGTTGAGGCAGACCCTGCCCCTGGAGTGTGACAGTCATGTGACTCTGTTGAAAGGAAGCTGGGCAGTGGAGATTGCAAACAACTCCGTCTCCTCTTGCGTCTATATCCTACTTCTTACCCTGCTCCCACTGTAGCTTCACCCTTCTGAGACTGGTGCTATGATGTGCATGTAGTTACCCGAGGAACAGGATGTGCGTTACAGGATGCTGTGATGTTTCAGTTACATGAGGAAGCCTGCTGAAGAGAGCATCTTAACCTCCAGATCCCTAACACAACTTTGAAAAATGTGCAGAATGTTACAAGAAGAGATACCCCTTCAGTGCTGTTTTTTTTTTTTAACTTTAATAAGCACACCTGTTGAAATGCTAAAATACCCTCATCTCCCGTATTTGTTAGTATGCGTGAATAGATCGCGCACAGAGGTTTTACTCAACAGGTAAATGTATGTCCCTATGTGCCAGGGGCTTCAGCAAACTTTATATATGTGATTTCTTTTTCTTTTCTTTTCTTTTTTTTAATTTGGCCAGCAAAGTTATAGACAGTGAGAGAGAGAGACAGAGAGAAAGGTCTTCCTTCCATTGGTTCACTCCCCAAATGGCCGCCAAGGCCGGTGCTGCACTGATCCGAAGCCAGGAGCCAGGTGCTTCTTCCTGGTCTCCCATGGGGTGCAGGGCCCAAGCACTTGGGCCATCCTCCACTGCACTCCTGGGCCACAGCAGAGAGCTGGCCTGGAAGAGGGGCAGCTGGGACTAGAACCCAGCGCCCATATGGGATGCCGGCGCCACAGGTGGAGGATTAACCAAGTGAGCCACAGCGCCAGCCCCATATATGCTATTTCTTTTAGATAAATTGTTTCATCATCTTTTTTTTTTAATGTTATTTGTTTGAAAGGCAGACAGCAATCTCCTATTTGCTAGTTAATTCCCCAAATACCTGCAATAGCCAGGCTGGGCCAGACCAAAGCTGAAGCTGGAAGCCAGGAACTCCATCTGGGTCTCCCACATGGGTGCCAGTGACCCAGCCACCTCAGCTGGAGTCAGAAGCTGACCCGAGACTCAAACCCTGAAATGGCATGTGGATATCCCAAGTGGCCACTTAACCACTAAGCCAAATGCCTTCCCCTGATGTTTTGACATATATATATATATATATATGTGCAATGTGGAATGATTAAGCAAGCTATTAACAAACCCATCACTAGGGCGGGTGCTCTGGCATAGTAGGTTGAGCCTCTGCCTGCTGTGCCGGCATCCCATATGGGCTCCAGTTTGTGTCGCAGCTGCTCTTCTTCCAATCCAGCTCTCTGCTATGGCCTGGGAAGGTAGTAGAAGATGGCCCAGGTAATTGGGCCCCTGAACTCACATGGGAGACCCAGAAGAATCTCCTGGCACCTAGCCTCGGATCAGCCCAGCTCTGGCCATTGCAGCCATTTGGGGAGTGTACCAGCAGATGGAAGGCCTTTCTCCCTGTCTCTCCCTCTTTCTGTCTGTAGCTCTGCCTCTCAAACAAATAAATAAATATTTTAAAAAAGAACTAAAAAAAAAAATCCACCACTTCACTAACCTATCCCAACTTACAGTGAAATTTTCACATAAAATATTCATTATTGTTGACAGCAGTCACCCTGGCTGTGCAATGCATCTCAGAGTAGTTATCTTTTTATCTAAAACTTTACACCCTTTAGTCAACAACTCCCTGTTTCCCCCCTGCCCCTACCCCAACCTCTGGTAACCAGCTTTCTACTCTACTTACAAGAGTTCATCGGGCTCCCCTCCCCCCACTTTATTTGCAAGATAACAGAAAAACAGAGATGGTCCATCTGCTGGTTCATTCCCCAAATGCCCACACAGCCAGGGCTGGGCCACACCAAAGCCAGGAGCCCAGAATTCAATCTGAGTCTGCCAGTGGGTGACAGGTATCCAAGTACTTGAGCCATCACCTGCTGCCTCCCAGTGTGTACTCTAGCGGAAGCTGGGTCAGAGCCAGCCCGGGAACCAGGCATTCTGATAAGGAATGCAGGTGTCCCAGGTAGCATCTCAGCTGCCACCCCAAACACCCACAGCAAGAGTTCAAGTTTTTTGGATTTTGCCCATGAGAAGTGAGATCATGATGTGTTTGTCCTTTTGTGCCTGGCTTATTTCACTGTTATTTCCTGTTGAGGCAGGAGTTATCAGTTTACACATGAGAGAAGTTGTAAAGAAATGAAGTAATACAGCCACAAACACAACTAGGAAATGATTTGTTCAGACCTTGACCCAGGTGTCACCGTGTCCAGTTCATTTTGAAGCACTCGCTTTGAATCTTTTCTTTTTCCAGAGCAGTGTCACAGAAAGTACAGTGTTTTTGAAGGACAAAATGTGTTCCAGAGCTGCCGTTCATGTCTCAGTAGCTCACTAAGTCCCAGTGGGAATAGTGGATAAACAGCAGCTAGGTCTCCTGCCTGTTTCCTCTGTGCCAGACTGGGAATCAGGACAGGAAGGGTGTGCCTGCATCGTTGGTGACTCCCACACACATTCTTTACTCTGCCAGGCCCACCACCCGTGGTGCTCCAGGCCACAACTTGTCCAGAAGAACTTTCTGCAGTGAGAAATGTTCTGTATTCTGCCTTCACTAGTACAATCATTGTTAGCCATGTGTGTGGTTGTTGAGCCTGTGAAATACATGCATTGTGACTGAGGAACTAAATTTTAACTTTTTTCTTAATTTAAGAAGAATAAATAGCTAGTGGCTACCATATGGGACGTTGTGCCAGCTCTCCATCAGAGGTTCTCAAACAGTAGCATGCACTGGAATCATGTTTAAATGCAGATTACTGGGCCGCACTTGCAGCATTTCTGATAGAGATCTCGTACAGGCCTGAGAGTGTACATTTCTAACAGGTCCCCTTGTAATGCTGATGTTGTTGGTGCAGAAACAACACACTGAGAAGTAAGACTGTCTGATAGGTGGGCCACTTGTAGGGTTTGTATTCAAATATAGTTACATTTGTAACAAAGACAAGTGGACTGCGCTGGGGAAGAATAGATTCCTCGGGAATTACCTGTACTGCACGGTGATATAATTTTTAAAATATTGTTCCATACTGCCTGTGGTGCTCAAAGGCTAGGCTCCAGTGCCTTGACATTACCATTTCATCCATTTTGTAGCTGTAGCATTGTGAGAATTGTTTTAGGAAATGTGACTCATGGCTAAATTTAAATACAACCCTAATGCCCAAAGACTATAGGATCTTCTGCATTTCCAGATGAGGCCCAGGGTGATAGCAGTGGATGGGTAGATATTTACAAAGAAGGGGCCATATGTCTGATTTGTTTGGGAGAGCCTGTTATCCTGGTGTAACTATTAATAGTGCTCTCTTGTAGTCTCAAAATGTATTATTTTGGGGTAGTGAATTATATGGTCATACTACTTAATAGGGACAAGGAAGAACGAGAGTGCTTCATCCCATCATAAAATAACCAAGATATCATTTTAAAAAAATATTTATTTATTTGAAAGGCTGAGTTACAGAGAGGCAGAGGCAGTGAGAGAGAGGTCTTCCATCTGCTGGTTCACTCCCTAGATGTCTACAACAGCCAGAGCTGAGCCGATCTGGAGCCAGGAGCCAGGAGCTTCTTCTGGGTCTTCCACATGGGTGCAGGGAACCAAAGACTTAGCCCATCCTCTACTGCGTTCCCAGGCCATAGCAAAGAGCTAGATCAGAAGTGGAGTAGTGCCCATTATGGGATGCTGGCACTGCAGGTGGTGGCTTGACCTGCTACGCCACAGCACTGGTCCCCCCAAGATATTCTTTTATTTTCCTGTGTATCATCTATAGCTTTGCAGGAGACTATCCCGAGACACGTCTCTTAACCTTGACACAATAGATACACTTTTTCTTCCTCCATATACGTTTTGTTCCTGCTCTATAGAGTTTTGCATGTTTGCATTTCAGTAAGTGACATTTGATTCGCTACTCTTGTTTACTTTTTAATAATCATCTGTAGTCATTTGCCAACACTTAGTTGGTATGATTTATTAAAAAGAATGTCTATGGAAAGTTAGTTTTTTGTCTTCACTTCTAGATCTCTGTTCGCGTTCCTCCAGCCTGGTGGTCACCCTCTGGCTTCTGCTCGGCAATCTGTTTCCTCTGCTAGCTGGATTTCTGCTCTGTGTGTGGCACTAGGAGCGGAGAGTGAACTCTCAAGGTGGTTCTCTATGTCCTGTTCCTGTGGAACAAAGCACAAGATCTGCGACGTGCCAGCCTGCAGAGGCAGAAGTGGCGTTGCTGACCTCGACTTGGAGGTGTTGACCCCGTGGGAGCTGGAGGCAGAGCTCCATGGCAGCCACTTCTCTGCAGCAGCCCGGCGCCCTGGAGCTCAGGGAAGGAGAAGGTTCCGAGCCACCAGGTCTGGATTTTTCAGGATACTTCATCTTCCTGAAATTCTCCTTGGAAAGTGGGATGTTGGTGGGATTTTCAGAGTGATCACATACCTCAGCGTTTCCATTTAAATAGAACAATGGGAAAGTCCCTCACCAACACTGCAGCAGCTGAAACAGCAGCTGATTTGTGTGAGACTCTAAGTTAGGGATCCCGTCCTCCAAAGTATACATTGCCCTTCGATTTATGGAAATGAATTGGATTGGGATTTCCACGTCACTGTATACACCAAGTTTAAATGTAATGGCTGTACACGGTACACGTAAGTCATTGGCCTTTTACAGTGTTTGAAGCGTTGTAAGTGATGGTTTGCTAAATCTCATGATTTACCGTGCTTGCCTTTCTTGCGGAGCGGCAGGTCCGCTGCTGAACTCCTGTCAGTACTGCTGTTGGCCCTGTGCTCGGCGACCTGCAACGCTCAGCTTCCGTTGATTCTCCATGCGTTTCCTCATGACTTGAAAAACAATGGAAGCAGAGCGAGTATAAATGTTAAAGACATGCAAACAGGAGAAAACAGAACTGTATGTGTTTTATATAATAGTTAGGACAGCTGTAATCCCACAAAAACAGAACTATTCTTGTTTGACCAATGATGATACAGAGAAAATTCTGGTATAGACAGGTATGCGGTTAGTTTCAAGTGAGCTAAGAAAGTGTTATGAAAGAATTTTTAATATCTCAAAGTTATTTTATGTAAAAGAAGATAGATATAAGTCAAAACAGCATGGTCTGAGGTAACTATTAGCAGATACAGTTTTGGGGTAGGCTTCTCCTTAGGGCCCACTTCACACAGCATGCAAGCATCGCAGGCCCACAGAAGTTGGAAAGTCGTCTTTGCTTTAAATGTCCTTTACCTCCTGTGTTTGACACTCCTCGCTGCCACACGGGTTCTCTGAATCAGGTCTACTCTGTTGTCAGAGCTTACCAGCTCTATCTAGTAAGGCCAGTTTGAAGTTCTTTTTTAAACTTTGAGAGACGGAAAGACAGATGAAGCTATCATCCCATGATGCAGGCATCCCAACCAGTGCCCTAACTGCCAGGCCAAACACCTACCCTTTGAACTCTTTTAATGATAGTGAAGCCCAAGTTTTCTCTGTTAAGCTAATGAAGTCCTGTGGCAGTCAAAAAACAGTCCCTAGACAAGCTTCCCGCTCCCGACCTCGCCACATCCTTTTCTTCCATTCTGCATGTAGTGACTGAATGCTGCACTTAAGAATGGTGGTAACTGAACAAAGCAGCACAATCACGTAGGAGTAATTCCGCCAGACCCTTTGGCACTGGAGCCAAACAGCAGCCCAACATAAAGGAAAGTCACTTTAAAAAATGCGGAAATTTAACACACGTACTTGCACGCAGCTGTAAATGGCAGGGATCCCATCATGCAAAGCCGGGCGTCTCAGACACAGCTTTAGCTCAAGAGAAGCTGATCGGAGCGGTCCGCAGGCTGGTAGTGCTCAGTTCTGCTTATGTCGCGCATCCTTGAAATTGTGCAAGGTCAGAGACAAGTGAGGGTGTATTCTTAAAGGAACTTATAACCATCTAGACTTACGTACTTACTATGGTTGTGAACCATCCTACAAAGTTATACAAAGAGTTTCACCAAAAATACAATGGATTAATAATATATTTGAGATTCACAGCGATAGGTTCAACTATATTTTGACTGTTGTGCAGTAATGCCATTTAGATAATATTGTTTCTGAGCATGGTGCTTTTTATACTTGAAATATATTTTTGCTTTATTTTTATTGATATATTTGCACTAATGACTTTCTGGAGAAAATATTCTAGATGACCTTTTTTGTATATGTATTTATTAAGCTTGGAACCTGGTAGCCCAGTATTTTGTCTGCACAAACGTGAAACTTGATGAAGTGTGATGTCAGGAAACCCTGAGTTCCTGAGGGACCCCCCACCTACCCACAGCGAGCTCGCGCTGACTCTGCATGGTGTGCTCAGGACGACTGAGAAGGACACTGGATTTTAAGAGGCACGTTTGTAATCACATGAAATATGACAGTGGAGCAAAGACTTTTAAAATCTGAGATCACAGGGCGGAATGATAGGACAGCTGCAAACTGCAGAATTTTCAACGACTGAAACGTTGGTATCCCGTGACAGGTTAGGCCTCTTCATGTTTGCAAAGACAAATGCAGTTCCCTGTGTAAGCGAGAGTGAGCAGGCTGCAGCAGAGACGGGGCAGGGACGGACAACAGGCGCCGCTGCCTTGGGACCAGAGGCTGGAGTCCCGTCGTGACTTAGCAAGGGTCAAGTGCATATGAAAACTGACTACCTCAGTTTTCCGTTCAGAGTTAGGTTCATTTTGATCCTTTCAAGGTCCCAATTGTCAAAAATATCAAATGAGGTTTTCTCAGGTTTTCAAGAACAGAACTTAGAGAAGGAAGTAAAAGCCATGTCAGTAGCCTTGTGCTGACAGCTTTAACGAAACTGGCTAGCAGTTGGGTCATCTTAATGGAGATCCCACTGCTAATCTCCTGGAAACATCCTGTGTTTAAGAAATAACCTCAAATCAGTACCCTTGACATTTCCCTGTAGGACACTTGTTTTTGTTAAGATCAAATAGACATTCTAGCAATGTTATAAATTATGCCTAAAATTAGTCTTCAGCTTAGATTGGCTTAGAATTTATTGATATTTGAAGTTGAACCCAATTTTATGAGATATAAATAGTTTTAGGAAGATACATACATAAGGACACCAGAGCATTCCGAGAAATGTTAGCAGTCCTCCCCTCAGCGATGGAAGACCTGGCGATCAGGGCCCTCTGTGAAATGACAGGCTGGCCTCTCAGAATCCTTCCCGCTCGGCATCCTGTGGCGAGTCCTCGTGCCGGCCTGCCCCTCACTGCTGGCTCTGAGCCGCCTCCCGGAGTGTGCCGGCATGCGTGTTGTGTCCGCTGCAGTGTCTTGTGCACTGTGCCTGCCAGCGTCCATGTCCTGGGGCCCTGCATGGACAGAGAGCCCGTCTCTGAGGGCCGTTCAGTGGTCCCAGCAGGTGGGGAGGGGTTTGGTCACCGTATCACAGTGGGCACAGCCATTCCTGCCTTGACCTGCAGCCCAGGAGGACTAACGTGTTTTTAAAAGTCTGCTGTCGTTCTAAAAAAAAAACTGGCTTGAAAGGAAGATTGTTTTTGTTTTTGTTTTGTACTTTGTGTCAGGGTTGGGGAAGGAGTGGTGAATTATTTTCTTTTATGTTTACATTTTTAATAAGTAAAGTAGAAGATTTAAGAATTAATCTTTATTTATGATATTGAACTTCAAGTGTAATATATTCCTTAGAAAAACACAGTTTTAATAAAAGAGAAAACTTATTTGCATGTTGTCTTTACTTAATGCCGTCAACTTTTTATAAACATGAGGAACACACACGCAGGTGTGCGCTGTATTTGGAGAAGATCAGATGTTTATTATAAAATAGTTTTTACTTAAATGTGATATGAATAAAATTGTCCTACTTCAAAAATGGAGTTGGGGGCCGGCACTGTGGCATATCTGTAAAGCCTCTCCTGTGGTGCCAGCATCCCATACGGCACCGGTTCAAGTCCCAGCTGCTCCCGAGGCCCTGCCAGCGGTGCTGCTGGGGCCAGCGTCTGCGCGATGCCTTGTGCTGCTGCACTGCCTTTCAGGTGGACCAGTGTCACTCTCAGGAGGGCCCTAACCTGTGTGTCAGATGCTCCCGTTTAGGAAATGCTCACAGATGTGAGCACTCGAGAGGTCCTGGACCCACACTCGCTCGGGGGCAGGGGGGGAGGAGTAGGATTAGCCTCCGCTTTCCTGGACTGGAGAAAGCCCATTTCCCTACATTCTTGCATTCTGGTCCCCGATTGTATGATGAGAATTGTTAAGGAGTTTGGCAGTGTCTTTGTGAACCATCCCTAGTTGGAAACATTGGTTCAGGAATTGTGTGGTCCCTTTGATGGTGTATTTTCTGTCAGTCCAGTCGTGAGCGTGGATGTGATAGGCTGTGACCCCCAAATGCTGTATAGATTTCTCAAAGAAGACTCCTTTAGGAGTTAGGATTTTGCGGCCATCTCTGCTCGTGCCCAGGGCTGCCATTCTTACCACCCCCTTGGAATGCTGACCACCCACTTGTTTCTCTCAATACAAATCTGGCAGGAAGCTAGTATGGATTCAGATGTCTCTAATGTTATGGCATAAATTACAGATTATAAAATGTGAGAGGACTTCAAAAGGGTTGTAGAAAATGATATCAAAAGATTATTTTAGGGCCGGCACCGCGGCTCACTTGGCTAATCCTCCGCCTGTGGCACTGGTACCCCGGGTTCTAGTCCCAGTTGGGGCGCCGGTTCTGTCCCGGTTGCTGCTCTTCCAGTCCAGCACTCTACTGTGGCCTGGGAGTGCAGTGGAGGATGGCCCAAGTCCTTGGGCCTTGCACCCGCATGGGAGACCAGGAGAAGCACTTGGCTCCTGGCTTCGGATTGGTGCAGTGCGCTGGCTGTAGCGGCCATTTGGGGGCTGAACCAATGGAAAGACCTTTCTCTCTGTCTCTGTCTCTCTCTCTCTCACACACACACACACACTGTCTAACTCTGCCTGTCAAAAAAAAAAAAAAAGATTATTTTAGGGGCCGGCGCTGTGGCACAGTGGGTTAAGCCACGGTCTGCAGTGCCATCATCCCATATGGGCACCAGTTCAAGACCCCATTGCTCCACTTCTTTTTTATTTTTTTATTTTTTTGACAGGCAGAGTGGACAGAGAGACAGAGAGAAAGGTCTTCCTTTGCCCTTGGTTCACCCTCCAATGGCCACTGCGGCCGGCGCACCACGCTGATCCGAAGCCAGGAGCCAGGTGCTTCTCCTAGTCTCCCATGGGGTGCAGGGCCCAAGGACTTGGGCCATCCTCCACTGCACTCCCAGGCCACAGCAGAGAGCTGGACTGGAAGAGGAACAACTGGGACAGAATCCGGCACCCAGACCGGGACTAGAACCCGGTGTGCTGGCGCCGCAGGCGGAGGATTAGCCTAGTGAGCCGCGGCGCTGACCATCCCCGTTGCTCCACTTCTGATCCAGCTCCCTGCTAATGTGCCTAGGAAAGCAGCAGAGGATGGTCCAAGTGCTTGGGCCCCTACACCCACTTGGGAGACCTGGATAAAGCTCTGGGCTGCTGGCTTTGGCCCGCCCTATCCCTGGTGGTTGTGGGCACTGGGGGAGTGAACCAGTAGATGGAAGATCTGTCTCCTCTCTCCCTCTCTTGCTGTAACTCTGATTTTCAAATAAAAAATAAATAGACCTTTAAAAACAAATAAAATATTAAGTTAAAAAATTGTGCAAAAATATTGAGTACAAAATATTTGAAATCTGTGCAGTTTTTTCATAATGCACATATTCATGAACTTTTTCAAGACCATTGTATGCATGATAAAACAAACTTACCTGTTAATTCCACTTTCCATGAAATTTTTTTAAGTTCCCTCATAGACATCTCGTATCTTTAATGGGCATAAAAATCAGAAGGACTGACCAATGGAATGGACTCTTAAATCTAAAAAGAAAAAATCAGCAAATTATTCATTTAAAAGAATATATTTGTTCTTGGTGTCCTTAAGTATCCCACTTGAGTCTTTAGAATAGAGGCTAAATAAAATAGATTATAGCTACTGTTCCAAAATTTCAGTTGGCTGTAAAGCTTTGTACTTGCTACTTAGTGAGTAAAAGGGTAAAAACGGGCATTTCTTGCATTAGGTCTGACAGAGGAGTATAGTGAGAGCCAGTAATGCTCTGTGTCCATAACACGTGGGCAGGACGTCATCTTAGTGGAGAGCAGAGTGACGACGTAAAGTGTCCAAGGGGCATCCGAGACTCTGCACCAGCCGCAGGAGCCGCTGCTGGGTTTCCAACGGGGAAGTCTCCACTCTTCTCCCACTTATCCTCCCGCCACCCCAGCTGCCCTCCTCCTCCCCATTAGTTTCAAGCAGCCCAGAGCGTTCTCAAGTGTGCTAACCGGCCATCCCTTGTCCTTCAGTATCCAAGGGGGACTGGTTGCTGGTCTCCATGGAAACCCGAATCTGCAGATGGTGTGTGGACTTGCGAATAACCTAAGCACATCCTCTTGTGTACTTAAGTCATCTCTAGATTAGTTATAAATCCTAATACAATGCAAATGCTGTGTGAATGTTTGTCACGCTGTATTGTCCGGGGAATAATAATAACAAGGAAAAACATCTGTGCCATGTCCAGTACCCAGACAGTATTTCTTTTAAATATTTTCTATCTGGGTGATTGAATCCACGGTGGTGGAACCCCTGGAGCCTGCAGGCCGACTCTATGTCTGTCTGGCGGTGTTACTGCAAGGCGTGAGGGTGTTGAGCAGCAGTCAGATACTAAAAATAGGCCAAAAAGCACTGATGCAGAAAATGCCTGCATTCCCCAGGCAGCACACAGTGAGGGCAAGACTGAGTCCAGAATGAGAATGAAAGCCCTGGAAGGAGGTGCGAAGAAATCACAGATGCGGCAGACAGGTCCCTAGGAGCAAGAGTGCACCCATCATGCCCCCCAGCCTGTCCTGCTCGGGGGGGAGGAGCTTGACTGCCAGGCGTCGGTGTGCTGGGGCAGCCTCACTCCATTGCACAACTTCGCACTAACGAAACATTCAAGCACTTACTACGCTCCGTGTGTATGGAGCGCCGATTCTGTTAGGCATTCGACTGAGTCATGAACCAAAGAATTGAACTCTATGACATCTTTCAGATCAGCTTTCCAAAGCTTCCTCTTTATTTACCGGTTTCAGTTTTCTTTAGGAATGCCAGTTACGTACATGCTTGTCCTGTTATCACTTACATCTTTTTTTTTTTTTTTTTTTTTTTTTTTTTTTTGACAGGCAGAGTTAGACAGTGAGAGAGAAAGAGAGAAAAGTCTTCCTTCCGTTAGTTCACCCCCCAAATGGCTGCTATGGCCGGCGCTGCACTGATCCTAAGCCAGGAGCCAGGTGCTTCTCCTGGTCTCCCAAGGGGTGCAGGGCCCAAGCACCTGGGCCATCCTCCACTGCCCTCCCGGGCCACAGCAGAGAGCTGGCCTGGAAGAGGGGCAACCGGGACAGAACCGGCACCCCAACTGGGACTAGAACCCGGGGTACCGACGCCACAGGCGGAGGATTAGCCAAGTGAGCTGCGGCGCTGGCCCATAGTCTTTTTCTCATTTCTGGCCACTGTGTTGTTTGCAGTGTTTTCAGCAGTGTCTGTTGTCCCTCCTACTCCTTTCCGTTTTGCTCTGGTTTGTGTGGTTTTACCTGTCTGGGGTACACCTTCCTTCAGCCCACAACTGTCTCTTGACATCTGCAAAGCTGATGAAGGGACAGGGAACTTGGTGTGGCTGCACCTGCCTGTAAACACTTCAGGCTCCAGTGTCAATGGCAACAGCAGCAGAAAAATGGGCCCTGCTTCACATCTGCCCTCCAAACATCGTGGGAGTGCATCTGATTGGCCGAACCTAGTGCCATTCAGAATCCCAGCTGCGAGAGAGTCTCAGAAAGACACACCCTCTACAATCAGACGGAGGGAACTGTGGAGGTTCAATAACTACCACAGTCTTCTGTGTTGCACATAACTTATTTTTTAAGATTTATTTTATTTATTTGAGAGGCAAAGCCACAGACAGAAGGAGAGATAGAGAAGAGAAAGGTCTCCCATCCGCTGGTTCACTCCCCAAATGGCCAAAATGGCCAGGGCTGTGCCGATTCGAAGCCAGGAGCCAGGAGCTTCTTCTGGGTCTCCCACATGGGTGCAGGGTCCCAAGCACTTGGATCATCCTTTGATGCTTTCCCAGGTGCATTAGAGGGGAGCTGGACCAGAAGTGGAGCAGCCAGGACTTGAGCTGGTGCCCAAATGGGATGCTGGCATCGGAGGCAGCAGCTTAACCTGCTAAGCCACAGTACCAGCCCCAGTCACATGTAATTTTTACAACCTAATAATTTGTTCAATGGAAGTTTTAAAAACATCCCTCTATATTCTTCACCTTGGTGTAATGCTTAGAAGATCTTCATTCCCCCCATTACATGTTTTTCACCTTTAAAGGATTACAAAATTTTTTTCTTGAGGAAATACTGAACACGAAAAATTAAAATAAGTCATAGCCCTACCACTCTTTAAAATAATCATATAAAGAAGGGGCCAGCACTGTGGTGTAGTAGGTAAAGCCGCTGCCTGCAGTGCCGGCATCCCATATGGGTGCCACTTGGAGTTCCGGCTATTCAACTTCTGATCCAGCTCTCTGCTATGGCCTGGGCAAGCAGTGGAAAATGGCTCAAGTGCTTGGCGCCCCCGCACCCACATGGGCGACCCGAGGGAAGCTCCTGGCTCCTTGGAATTGGCCCAGCTCCGGGGCCATTGCAGCCATTGCAGATGGAAGACCTCTCTCCCCGCCGCCCCAGTCTCTCTCTCTCTCTCTTTCTCTCTCTCTCTCTGTGTGACTCTGCCTTTCAAATTAAATAAATAAATCTTTAGAAAGAGAGATAAAACTTAGTAGGTGGAATCCTGGAACAGAAAAAGGACATTGGAGAAAAACTAAGAAAATCTGAAGAAATTAAGGACTTTAGCTAAAGAAGAAGAGAAAATTGCTCACTTGAAAATAGAACATTTTGCATATCTTTTTCACACATAAATTAACCAGTCCAGCATCTGACACAGAGGACAGATTTGATAAATTCTTGATCCTCTCCACTTAGGCCATGTTCTTGGAGAGCGGGACGAAAAGAATTATTTCCTGACATAGTGAAAGGTGCAGAGAGGACTTAGCACGGCAGATCTCTGATCAGAATGAAGAGCGTCACAGGAAACACAACGCGGGCTTCTCCTCTCCCTTCCCAGCCCCCCGGCGCCCTTCTCAGAAGGAAGAAAAAGCAGATGTTTTCCCCATAGCAGCTCTGCCCCAGCCGTGGCCTCCTCCCTCCTCCCTCCCTGCCCTTATCTACTGAGACTGCGCACCGCGGCTTTCAGGGGGTCTCCAAGTGTGCCCCCTGGACCAGCTGCGTTGGTTAGCAGTGCCGATTCTTGGGCCCTAGCCCAGACCTAACCGATACAAGACCCTCGGGTTGGGGCCCTGCGTCTGTTTTAGCAAGTCCTCGAGGGGAGGCTGTGCATGGCCAAGCTTGGAAAACCCACTCTGGATGCTCCTGTGTGTCCCAGCAGCATTCACCTGGGGAAAACCCCGCCTCTGGGGAAACCCACTCACCTGCCCTGGTGCGCCTGGGGAGCAGGCTGCCCCGAGAGAAGCCCTCCGCTGCCTTCCGCCCGGTCTCTGGAGGTCACTCTCTGGCTCTCTTAAGGTTGCCAGATTTCAGGAGAGAAGAGGGCTGGGGCAGAAGGAAGTCCAGTCAAATTTGATTGTCAGATCAATGTACTTTTAAAAAATGATTTATTGCACTCAAGAGTTACTTGCGGTTACCCTGCCAGTCACCTTGACTGCCACCCCGTATGGTTAGCTGGTAAATCTGGCAAGCCTGACAAGGTGCTATAGGCAGCCGGAGGGGCCGGCAGCTTTGGGGGAGCTGAGTGCCAGGGCCGAGGACCAGCTGTGCGATGAAAGCTGGCCTGTGACTTTGATGGATGTGGGCAAGGGGCCGATGTTGTGGGTGCCCAGCCAACAATGGGACCTGGCCCTTCATGCCACAGCTCACCGCACACGCCGCACCAGAGGTTGGAGAGGCTGAAGGGACAGCCGGGGCAAGGTGGGCAGTTGCCAGCCTGGCTGCTGGCTCATCCCAGTAAACAAGTGCCACACTGTGTGGTGCTGCCCTTCTGCCCTCGAAATCGCCCCGAGGGTGTCTCTGGGGACCGTCCTGTTAGGTTTGAGATGTTGGTTCCAAGAAGGCACGGAGGCCACCGGCAAGGGCAGAGAGATTTGTTTTTAAGGAGGTCAGCACGGTGGGCTCCAGTGTAGGAGTTCAACCTGCCCGGGCAGCCGTGGGGCCCTTGTGAGCTCCTGGCCATCAGGAACTGCTGACGCCGACGAGGGGAGTTGCACGTGGAGCTAGCTGCTCAGGTGCTGGTGGCTGGCCCCGTCCCAGGTGGGGCACCTCCAAGAGTTATTGCTGGGGTGGCACCATTCCACCAGGCTTAGGGCTGACACACCCTAGCTGGGAAAGCACAGCGATGGGATCCGTGTGGAGCTGGGCAAGGAGACACGTTACAGTGCCGCTGCACCTGCCCATGGCCGCCCTCTTGCTCACTTGGCAGAGAGAGAGGTGAGAGCTGACTGGTGGCTCTTAGGAGAGCTCTGCTCCCGGAAGGACCTCGTTCTCAAGACCACATCCAGCCCTGCTCACCGCCAGGTACCACCACGCTGGGGGCTGGGACTCCAGCACAGGAATCTGGGGGATACACATTCACTCCCCAGCTGTGGCCTTTACTTTCTTTCTAGCCAAAGTAATACTAGAAGACTTCAAAAAGTTTGCACAAAATGAGTATCATGAAAAAACCATGTATGAATTTCAAAATGTTTGCACCAAAATAATCTTATTCTTTTTTTTTTTTAAGATTTTTATGTATTTGAAACGCAGAGTTACAAAGAGAGGGAGAGACAGAGAAATCTTCCAATCACTGGTTTACTCCCACAGAGATGGCTGGGCCAGGATGAAGGCAGGAGCCAGGAGCTTCTTCCAGGTCTCCCATGTGGGTGCAGGGACCCAAGCACTTGGGCCATCTTCTGCTGCTTTCCCAGGTCAGTAGCAGGGAGCTGGATCAGAAGTGGAGCAGCTGGGACTAGAACTGGTGCCCATATGGGATGCTGGCACTGTGCATCAACACTTTGCCACAACGCCAGCCCTAATCTTATCTTTAATTCTACTTCCTATTAAGTTTTTGAAGTAACTTCATATTAGTAAGACAGAACCTTGGCCCTTAAGTGGTGGCCCTTCAGCTCTTAAGACTGTAAGAACACGGGGCCGGAGCCATGGCACAGTAGGTTAATCCTCCACCTGCGGTACCAGCATCCCATATGGATACCAGGCTCTAGTCCCGGCTGCTCCTCTTCCAGTCCAGCTCTCTGCTGTGGCCTGGGAGGGCAGTGGAGGATGGCCCAGGTGCTTGGGCCCCTGCACCCACGTGGGAGACCGGGAAGAAGCTCCTGGCTCCTGGCTTTGGATCGGCGCAGCTCCAGCTATTGCGGCCATCTGGGGAGTGAACCAGCAGACAGAAGACCTCTCTCTCTGTCTCTCTTCTCACTGTCTGTGGCTCTACCTCTCAAATAAATACATAAAATCTTAAAAAAAAAAAAGACTATAAGAACAGGAAAGTCTTATTTGGTGTGGCAGTTAAGACACTGCTAGGGACAACTATCCCATATCAGAGTGCCAAGTTCAAATCCAAGCTCCTCCACTTCAGAGGTAGTTTCCTGCTAATGCACACATTGGAAGGCACCAGTTGGTTGTTCAAATACTTGGATCCCTGCCATCTATATGGGAGACTGGATTGATCTGGGCCCAACCCTGGCTTTGTGGACATTTGGAGAGTGAGTGAACAAGTAGATAGATCTCTCTCTTTCTGTTTGTCTTTCAAATAAAATGAAAATAAATAAAAAATTATTTTAAAAAAGAATGTGAGAATGGGGCAAGCATTTGGCATAGGTATGAGGAAGCCACTTGTACCTTCCGCATCCCATATGGAGTACCTGGGTTCAAGACCCAGCTCTGCTCCTAATTCCAGGCTCCTGCTAATGTGCGCCCTGGGAGGCTGCAAGTGGTGGCTCAACAACTTGAGTGCCTGCCACTCACACAGGAGACCCAGACAGAGTTCCTGGCTCCCAGCTTTGGCCTGGCCCAGCCCTCTCTGCTCTGGGCATCTGGGGAGTGAACCAGCACGTGGGAGATCCACAAACAACAAAATAAGGACTGTGAGAACAGGGGAAAGGACCGGGGGTGTCAGGAACACAGGTGCCTGGGCTCCCCACGTCACATCTGTGGCCTCAGACAGGTGCTGAACCTTGAAGGCCTCATCTGCAAACCCTGTAATCACATCCACAGGGTCAGCATGCAGAAAGCCTTCAAAAATGCTCAGAACTCATGAATGTCTTTACACGGTTTCCAAAGCGCTTCACTCTCTGAGTCCCTTCTGTTAATCTTGTGATTTCTTTTTTTCTTTGCTTTTACCTCACTTTGTGGGTTTGCCTTTACCATTCCCACGCTGTCCCCCTGGGCTGGGATTATATCCTCCTGCTTGCTGGGATGAAACTCGAGCTTCCCATTGTCTCCTCAACTGGCCCCAACCGTGCAGTTTCTCCCTCGTCTCCTTTGAGCACCGTTCACTCCCAGACTGCGAGGTGCGCACAACAGGGAAGGAACTCTCAAAGGCCCCCCTCAGCCTCCCGACTCCCCCGACCCAGCTTCCGTCCTGAGTCCGCCTTTGCTCCAACCCCCGCGGCCCCGCCGCCGCCGGGAGGGCAGGGTCTCTTCCCGGGCTTCTCCAGACCCCACCTCGAGTCCAGGGCAGACTGAATCCCAGGAGGCCCTGAACCAGACACACACAGCAGGAGGGGGCTGTCTCTGGGGCCGGCGCTGTGGCACAGTGGGTTAAGCCACGGACTGCGGTGCAGGCGTCCTAAATGGGCACTGGTTCAAGTCCTGGCTGCTCGACATTGGATCCAGGTCCCTGCTGGTGGCCTGGGAAGGCAGCAGAGGATTGCCCAAGTGCTTGGGCCCTGCACCCACATGGGAGACCAGGAAGAAGCTCCTGGCTCCTGGCTTCAGCCTGGCCCAGCCCTGGTCATGGCGGCCATTTAGGGAGTGAACCAGCGGATGGAAGTGCACTTTCTCTCTCTCCTCCCACCCTCATTCTCTCTCTGTATCTCTGCCTTTCAAATAAAAGGGGGGGGGGGGGAGAGGAGGCTGTCTCTACTCTGCCTGCAGGTCAGCTCTCAAACCCGCACCCACCCTCACCCTGGCGAGGCCAGCACCTGCAGCCTCCAGCTCCCTGTTTTCTGCACTCTTATATTCAGTTTCCTTCTCTCAGGGAGTGTCTGGGATTTGCCATGCTTTCCCAGGCACATTAGCAGGAAGCTGGATCAGAAATGGAGCAGCCAGGACTCGAACCGGCATCCATATGGAGTGTCAGCACTGCAGGCGGTGGCTGAACTTGCTATGCCACAGCGCTGGCCCCTGGAGTTGTTTCTATGTACATCTCTCCTCTCAGGCCCTGCCCCTCTCCTCTAACTACGTTTTATCATGCTGCTCGGGCCCCTGAGGACAGTCAAGGCTGCTGGCTTCCTGTCACCATACTTGACCTTGACATTTGGGTTTCTGCTCTCCTGTTCCCACAAGCACCATGGCCTGTGCCTGAAGTAACCTGTTCCCTCCTCAGCTGTGCCACCCCCCACACTCTGTCACCCCGACACTCAGCCATGTCACCCCCCCCACACTCAGCCATGTCACCCCACACTCAGCCATGTCACCCCACACTCAGCCATGTCACCCCACACTCTGCTATGTCACCCCACACTCTGCTATGTCACCCCTGCACTCAGCCATGTCACCCCCACACTCAGCCATGTCACCCCCACACTCAGCCATGTCACCCCCACTCTGCTATGTCACCCCTGCACTCAGCCATGTCACCCCCACCCTCAGCCATGTCACCCCACATTCAGCCATGTCATGTCCACACTCAGCCATGTCACCCCACACTCTGCTATGTCACCCCACACTCAGCCATGTCACCCCCACTCTGCTATGTCACCCCTGCACTCAGCCATGTCACCCCCACCCTCAGCCATGTCACCCCACACTCTGCTATGTCACCCCCACACTCAGCCATGTCACCCCACACTCTGCTATGTCACCCCTGCACTCAGCCATGTCACCCCCACACTCAGCCGTGTCACCCTCCACACTCAGCCGTGGTGCTCCAGGCTCACCCTGGGTTTGCCAGTCATGGCTACAAGTCGGCAAAGCATCATCAACAGAAGACTTGTTAGATGTGCTCAAACCTGGGTTCATCATCTAGACGGCATCACTCACACGCTGCCACAGGCAGGACCTCGGAGGGGCTATGCACGTAGAATAAGCCAGACGCACAAGGACAAGTATGGTGTGATTCCACCTACATGAGGTACCTAGAAGAGTGAAATTCACAGAGAAAGGAGAGCGCTGCTTGCCGAGGACTAGGCAGCGGGCAGGCTGGGGATGGGTGTGGGAAGACGTCGAGGTCCTGGGGATGGCTGGCGGCGGCTGCGATGTGAATGTACTTCAGCGAAAGGCACCGAACCGTCCGCCTAGAAGTGGTGAAGTGTGTGTTTTATACATGCTGTACCACAGGAAGCACATTTCTCTTTCTTTTTAGAGATTGATTTATTTATTTGAAAAGCAGAGTTATAGAGGAGGAAAGACGGAGAGAGATATTCCATGTGCTGGTTCACTCCCCGCAACAGCCAGGGCTGGGCCAGGCCAAAACCAGGAGCCAGGAGCTTCCTCCAGGTCTCCCACATGGGGGGCAGGGGCCCAAACACTTGGGCCATCTTCAGCTGCTTTTCCCAGGCCATTAACAGGGACCTGGATTGGCAACAGAGGCACCAGGACACGAAGCCGTGCCCATATGGGCCACAATGCCAGCCCCATATTTTTCAGTTATACAGCTGATTGTAGAACTTTCAGAAAATATAATCAAATAAAAAAAGAAAATGAAAATACTCTTGAAGTTTCTTTTTTTTTACTTTTTAAAATTTATATAAAGGGAGCAGATTTCCTATATTTCATATATACAGATTTAAGAGCAAAATGTTACTTCCCACAATTTCCTCCCGCCCTCCCTCCCCTCCTTCCATCCTCCTCCTCCTTTTCTTATTTTTTTAAAAGATTTATTTATTTACTTGAAAGTCAGAGTTACACAGAGAAGGAGAGGAGAGAGAGAGAGAGAGAGAGAGAGAGAGAGGTCTTCTATCCGATAGTTTACTCTTCAACTGGCCACAACAGCCAGAGCTGTGCCAGTCTGAAGCCAGGAGCCAGGAGCTTCTTCCAGGTCTTGGGCCATCTTCTACTGCTTTCCCAGGCCATAGCAGAGAGCTGGATCAGAAGTGGAGCAGCCGGGTCTCGAATTGGCGCCCATATGGGATGCCGGTACTTCAGGCCACGACGTTAACCCGCTGCACCACAGCGCCAGCCCCTTTTTTTTTTTTTAAATTGTCACAATGACCTACCTTCAATTTACTTCACAATCACCTAACCCTCCACCAAACAAAGAACTCAACAAACATCAAGTAGAAACAGCTTTCCAAGTCACTGGTCCTGATATCTTGCTATAGAACTTAAAACTTGAATGACATTTGTTTATTTTATGAATATATCACAGTTCATGTAATTAGTATATTAATACTAAAGATTGAGGTTATTTCATTTTTAAAAAGATTTATTTACTTGTTTGAAAGAGTTACAGAGAGAGGAGGAGGAAGAGGAGTAGGGGGAGGAGAAAGAGAAAGAGACAGGACAGAGACAGAGGGAGAGAGGGGGGGAGAGAGAGAGAGAGAGAGAGATCTATCCACTGGCTCCTCCCCTCCCCTCCCCTCCCCTCCCCTCTTCTTTCTTTTTTCTCTGCAGTGCTTCTCCTAAGAACCCTTGGCAATCCCGAGAACCCTACTCAAAGGGCAAGCAAGGCACTGAACCTTTGTTCTCGCAGGCAGCTGTGATGGGGGGGCGGGGGCTACAGTTTCTGCACAGCACACTTGAGCAGCCATTAGAAATGCACGTTCTCTGCCCACCTCAGGTCTGCTGAGTGTGTCTGGGCTGGCAGCCCAGCAATCTGCTCTCCAAGCACACCAGCTTTGGAACCTGGTCTTGTATAAGGCATTCCCCTGCCCTGCAGAGCACATCAGATCCACAGACAGGCCCTTCCTCCCTGTACGCTCACTCGCACGTCCCTAGCACCTAGAGTGCGTCCAGCCTAAGTAACCACTGTTCAGGCAAGAATCTAGAAATGAACCAAGCTCTGCTCCCTAGTGTCTGTGTCTCTAGATGGAGAGACAGACTCTCACGCCGGTGGGCACGGACGGGAAGACCCCATCCAGAGCTAACGTTCTGGCTCAGCCTTGCGAATGGAAAGAGGGCGATCAGAGCAGTCTGAGAGCATCTGTAGCCCCAGGGGTGCACAGTGCGGGCTGAGTCCCCAGACCCTGAGCCCATCAAGTCAAAGCGAACCTCAGGTCGGAGTCGCTGTGAGACGATGCTCTTCAAGCAGTGAGCATGAGCAGCAGGCGAAGGGAGGTGAAATGAAGCTTCGGGGTGGCCTCGAGCCCCCAGGAGCCCTTCTGCATCATGCGACTGCCCCCAAGGCTGCTGAGAGCAAGAGTGTGCTGGGCTTCATCCCCTGGTTTTCCTCTGGAGGAGTTGACAAGAGCAGGGCAGGCAGAAACAAAGAATTTTGAAAATGTTCATGTACCCCTACTAGAGTGACTTAGTTCACTGATGTATCCCAGAGCCAAGAACGCTTCTCCCATGTGTTACTGTTACTTCTCCAGTGTTGCTGGAGGCAGACCCCTTAAAAGTCCCATCTGTTAGTAAAGTCCCACCAGAGTCACCATTTATGTTATCTGAGACCCCTTAAAAGTCCCATCTGGGGAGCGAAATATCATTGGAGTAGGGGTGCCATTATATTACCATGTGCTTATTAATAAATTCACAATATTAACTGGCGCCACAGCTCACTAGGCTAATCCTCCGCCTGCGGCGCCGGCACCCCAGGTTCTAGTCACAGTCAGGGTGCCAGATTCTGTCTCGGTTGCTCCTCTTCCAATCCAGCTCTCTGCTGTGGCCCGGAAGTGCAGTGGAGGATGGCCCAAGTGCTTGGGTCCCCGCACCCACATGGGAGACCAGGAGGAAGCACCTGGCTCCTGGCTTCGGATCGGCACAATGCCGGCTGCAGCGGCCATTTGGGCGGGTGAACCAACGGAAGGAAGACCTTTCTCTCTCTCTTTCTCTCTCACTAACTCTTCCTGTCAAAAAAAAAGATTCACAATATTAATAAGCCTTGTGGGTTCTTGCCTAATATTCAGAAAAGAATTCTGATTACTGGCACAAATGAACAAGGTAGCATGACAAGTTTTAAGCTTTTTATTCAGTGAGAGAAATGCATAGGAGAGTGTGGGCCCTATCTAAAGAGAGAGGGAAATCTGGATTCATACCGAGTACCGGGAGCCAGCCATGTGGAGGAGCCTGCAGGCCAGAAAGCATGGAGTGGGTGGCCCGAAGGCCACGCACCCAAAGGCACAGGGCAGCCAGGGCCCGCAATGGCAAAAGAGGCAAAAGGACAAAAAGGGCCAAAAGGGCCAAAAGGGCCAGGCCCACCGCGCTCCAGGCCTTTAATCCATTTCCAAAGGGCCGTAGTTAATTAGTCTGATTGGCCGGTGGGCACACAGGTGTGGCCAGGTAGAGGCATGAGTTCACAGGGGCGGTGGTGAAGGCGTGGTCTTCCAGCTCACAGACCTAATCAGTTGTCTCCTGTATGCCTGCCTACAACAGTCGGTGCTCCATAAATATTTCTTGACTGAAGAAAAATGAGCAAAACACTGTTGCTTTATGAGACCAGTGCTGAAAGGCCAAAACCTTCTAGAACTGATCTGCTCCCTGAGTCCAGTTTTGGGGGGTATCCTGGATCCTAGAAGATTCTACACGAACTCAGGATCTTATCTGTGACCAAAATACCACATCTGAGCCCAGTGCCCGTGGCCGGAGCCTTCAGAGCAGCTCCTAAATTCTCTGAGCCAAGGGGGCTGGGTTGCAGGCCTGCGGCAGTAGCTCCGATCGGATAACCCTTGTCCTCCCGCTCCCTCCCAGCACAGGCACAGGAGGTTAGCACTGGGCAGGAAGGGGGCCCTCCAGCTGACTCCAGGAAGGCTTCCAACTCGGTCAGGCAGCACTTTTATTGCTCACTGGAATTTCCTCCTCTGATTCCCCTAAGAAGCTCAAAACACACGAACTTATCTAGGACGGGAAAACTGGCTTAGGGATTTAACTGTCCTGGGAGGAGAGTCTGTGGATTTAGGATTGGCAAAGCAGCACCCTCTCCCTAGTACCCAAAGCAGGCCTCATCAGATAAGGGCACACGACAGTTGTCACACGGCCCAGCAAAGCAAGAGCAGATAAACTGTACCTTAGTCAAGGAGCCATCAGTTCCACACACAAGCCCAGATGCCACTCAAGGGGGTGACAGACCCAGGGACATCATCACTGGCCATGGCCCTGCTTCCTAGAACCAGGAAAAGCAGCCTTGACCTGGGTCCCCTGTCCGAGCCACCCTTCCCCTCCCCCTCTCGACACACTGCATGTAGCCTGGGTGAGAATATTTCCTTGGGACTAGGAAGTGGATTAGGGATCAGAGCCGTCGCTCCTAAGTGCTTAGGTGACTCAGCGTCTGCCTCAGTTTCCCTAAAAGGGCCCTCAATCACAAAGTCCATGCAAAGCCTCCTGCTTCCTGGCAGCTCACTGCTAAATGACCTGAGTAAGATTTGGACATTTCCATAAGCGAGATCCCCAGAGTAATTTTTATTTCATTACAAAAGACATTTTCTATAGCACACAGGCTTAGGAAGTTATTTTACTTATTTGTATTCCGTCCCCCCAGGATTCTTCCCAGAAATAGTAAACGTTGTTGTTTGCCACAGTCCTTTAGCAAGCAGTGATTTCTAAATCCAGCTCGGGGTTTCGTTTTTTCCCTGTGTTATCTCTGATAATGGTCTTATCCTCACAGCTGCCATTCTCTTCCAGCTTGTCTCAAACACCCAGGAACACGGAAAGATGTGATGTCCCCTGCTGAGTCCTAAAATCTGGAGCTTGCAGTCCACGGCCTTCCTTCCCCTTCCGCCTGGGCTGATAAGATTCAATCACATGAGCACGGTTCCTCCCCACCCCCATGCACTGGCGGCCTCGGAGCCCCAGCAGTCACACACTGGCCCTTCCAAGTCTGGGGGTCACCAGGACTTTGCCTTTTGCAGTGTGGACTCCGGAAAGCTCTACCTTCCTGGCTAAAAGGTCATGCCTTATGTAATCTTAGCTTTTGATTATTTTAAAAATCTCTTGTAAAACATATATATATATAACACAACATTTGCCATTTCAATTTTTTTTTTTTAAGATTCATTTTATTTATTTGAAAGGCAGAGTTGCAAAGAGAGAGGGAAAGATACAGAGAGAGAGAGGTCTTCTATCCATTCACTCACTCTCCAAATGTCTGCAACAGCTGGGATGTGCCAAGCTGAAGCCCGGAGCCTGGAGCTTCATTCCAGTCTCCCATATGGGTGCAGGGCCCAAGCACTTGGGCCATCCTCTGCTGCTTTCCCAAGCACATTAGCAGGGAGCTGGATCAGAAATAGAGCACCTGGGACTTGAACCATTTCCTGTACAGGATGCCAGCCTCGCAGGTGGTGGTGGCTTAAGCCACTGTGCCACACTTCTGGCTCCCCCTCAGCTATATTTAAGTGTACAATTCAGAGGCATTGATTATACTCGCCATGCCGTGCAACCAGTGCTACTCCAGGTTTTCAATCTTTTTCATCATACTAAACTGACACTGTGTGTTGAGCAGTAAGGCCCCACCCCACCTCCTTAAATGCCCTCTTAACCTCTACTCTACTTTCTGTCCATATAAACAGGTGCCAGATATTTCATATAAGTGGAATCCTACGGTATTCTTGTCTTCAGTCTGATGTCTTTCACTTAGTATATTGTTTCCAGGGTTCCTCAAATATAGCGTATGTCCGAACATCATTCCTCACTATGACTGTAATATTTCATTGTAGGTGTATATGGCATTTTGTTTATTCATTAATTCATTGTTGAACACATGAGTTGTTTCTACCTTTTGTTAAGAATTTTATTTATTTATTTGTTTATTTTTTTGAAAAGCAGAGTGACAGAGAGAGGGGGAGAGACAGAGAAAGAGATCCTCCATCTGCTGGTTCACTCCCCAGATGGCTGCAATGACCCAGAGCTGAGCCACGATGGAGCCAGGAGCCAGCAACTACATCTGGGTCTTCCATGTGGGTGGCAGGGGCCCAGCTCCTTGGGCCATCTTCTGCTGTTTTCCCAGGTGCATTAGCAGGGAGCTGGATTGGAAACAGAGCATCTGGGACTTGAACCTGAACTGGCACTCTAATATATGGGGTTCTGAGTTTGCAGGTGGCACCTTACCTCTCTGAGCCACAACGCTGGTCCTTGCTTTCACCTTTTCACTACTGTGAATAGTGCTGCTGTGAATATTGGTGTAGAAATACCTGTTTGGGTCTCAGATTACGATTATTTTAGGTATAACCCCAGGAGTGGGGTTGCTGGGTCAGATGCAGATACTCTCTCTGTATCTCTCCCTCTCTCTCTTTGCACATGTTAAGTCTTTGGGGAACTGCCAGTCTGTTTTCCATAGCGACTGCACCATCTCACATTTTCTATCTTTTTTTTACATCTCCAATGTGTGAGAGTTCCAGTGTTTCCACAGCCTCACCACATTTGTTTCTCTCTCCTCCTCCCCTCCTCTCCTCTCCTCCCCTCCCTTCCTCTCCCATGTTTTAATTACCATCCTGGCAAGTGTGAAGTCGCAGGTTATCATAGCTTCGATTTGTTTCCCTAATGACTGATGTCACTGATCATCTCTCCATGTGTTTATTGGCATTTCTCTATCTTGTTTGGATAACCATCAACTCAGATTATTTTCCCATTGTTTAATTGGGCTGTTTGCTTCTATTGTTTTTACGATTTATTTATTTATTTTAAAGAGTTCCAGAGAGGGGTAGAGATAGAGAGAGGTCTTCCACCTGCTGATTCACTCCTCAAATAGCCGCAACAGCCAGAGCTGCATCAATCCAAAGCCAGGAGCCAGAAGCTTCTTCCAGGTCTGCTACATGGGTGCAGGGGCCCAAGGACTCAGGCCATCCTCCACTGCTTTCCCAGGCCATAGCAGAGAGCTGGATCGTAAGTGGAGCACCCAGGATTCCAACCAACGACCATATGGGATGCAGGCACTGCAGGCAGTGGCTTTACCTGCTACACCAGAGCACTCGCATGGCCCCCTCTTCTTGCAGCTTTACTGCATTTATAATGATTTGATAAATGCTGCATTTCAACTCCATGAGGTAGCTCTATGCATATCCTAATAAAATTCTCAATTTTCTCTCCAGGCAACTTTAATTGAATTCTGTTATGATAACCAAAAGGCTTCAGCCACTCTAAAAATAAAGATCTTCAGGGACAGCAGGCTCCAGGATTAACCCAGGAGAAAAGCCATTTAGTGTGAAGGCTGGCGGGCGCCCTATCTCTTCCTGTGGCTGGTCCTGAGGCCTGGAAACGATGCTGGCGAACGCCCTCCATCAGCACATGCCTGCAGCCAGGGGACCATCTGCAGAAAACCACAGAAGATGGTCACTGCGGCATCGAGCTCTGGCGGAAGCACCCTTTCTCCAAATGTATCCAAAGACAAGACGGGCTCAGGATGTCCACAGCCCTGGCCACACTGAGTGGAAAAAGCAATAGAACGGAAGCCCTCAGAAGTTTTTCTTTCTTTCTTTTCCTCCCTCCCTCCCTCACTGTCTCCCTCCCTCTATCCCTCTTTCCTTCCCTCCCTCCCTCCTCCTCCTCCTCCAGTTGTGTGTGTGTGTGTGTTTTCTGAAGACAGAATTTAGTTTGCAAAGAGCCAGTTGGAATGAAAATTGCCCCAATAGGTGAAGACATTATGTTTATTGTCCCCAACTCACTAAGTGTGCCAGACTTTTGTGCAGCCAGGACTCCCATGGGAAAGAACCAAAGAGCTGGGATGGGGGCTACTGCTTGCTGTGAGTAGCTGTGTTGGCACTGCCCTGGCACAGCCATCGAACGAGGTGGGCAATGTTTTCCTACTTGACACATGAAGAGCTGAAGATGAGAGAGCAAGTAGCCTGTCCAGTCTCACACAGGCAAAATGTGATGGATTTCATCTCATTCTAGAACTTGCAAAGAAAAGTTTATGGACTATTTTCTTGTTGTTGTTGTTTTTAAAAGATGCTTTCTTCTTTTTCTTTTATTATTTATTTATTTGAAAGTCAGAGTTACACAGAGAGAGAAGGAGAGGCAGAGAGAGAGAGAGATAGAGAGGTCTTCCATCCGCTGGTTCACTCCCCAGTTGACTACAATGGCTGGAGCTGCACTGATCCGAAGCCAGGAGCCAGGAGCTTCCTCCAGGTCTCCACTCAGGTACAGGGACCCAAGGACTTGGGCCATCTTCTACTGCTTTCCCAGGCCATAGCAGAGAGCTGGATCGGAAGAGGAGCAGGGGGGACATGAACCAATGCCTATATGGGATGCCGGCACTGCAGGCAGCAGCTTCACCCGCTATGCCACAGCGCCGGCCCCGTTGTTTTGTTTACACACACCAGGCACAGCCTTTAATTGAGAAGCACTTGATTCCCAGGGAAGACGCTGTAGGGTTTTCCCACCAGGCTCTACAGGCCACGCCATGGTCTGCTACAAGGAAACAGTCTGAGCATTCATGCCATGGGCTTCCTGCAGCTCTGCTACCATGAGTCTCACATTCATTCGGAACCACTGTCGGAAGTGGTCAATGAGAAGATGGACAGACCTCGGGCTGTGGGGCAGCCATCTCTACTTCTGACTCCTGGGCCTGCTGCCCAGTCCATAGTGAGGAAAATAATCTTGTCCATTCCACCTCACGAAGGGCAAAGAGGGGGCGAAGGCACTGCCGGGCTGAGTCCCCTCTCACCCTTAGCAAGAGCCCCGCCACGGCACAGAAATGTGACGGTCGGAACACCTCTGTGGCCGGCCGCCTCTCTGGCTGTCTGTGCCCTACATGCCCAAAATAGCTGAGCTGCCCTTGTGCGAGGGAGGACCTGGCAAGACAGGCCCAACTGCCCAGGCACCTATCTGGATCTCCTTGAACCAGGGTTAGCAAGACTTCCTCCAGCTTTGTTTCCCTGAGCACAGCACAAAAGGACAGTGATAAGATTAAGTCACAAGGTGCCTGCATGGTGGCCCAGCCATTGGATGCCTGCATCCAATATGGGAGTGCTGGTTTGAGTCCTGGCTATTCTGCTTCTCAACAGTGTCCTTTTGTTTTAAAAATTTTTTTTTCTTTCAAAGGTAGAGTTTGAGAGAGAGAGAGAGAGAGATCTTCCACCCACTGGTTCACTCCCCAGATGGCCGCAATGGCTGGCATCCCCCACATGCTGACAGGGGTCCAAGCACTCAGGCCATCTTCTGCTGCTTTCCCAGGTGCATTAGCAGGGAGCTGATTTGGAAGCACGGTAGCCGGGACTCAGGCACTCATATGGGATGTCAGTGCCGTAGGCAGCGGCTTAACCCACAGTGCCGCAATACTGGCTTCCTGGGAAGGCAGCAGATGATGGCTCAAGGAATTGGGTCCCTGCTACCCTTGTGGGAGACCTGGCTCCTGGCATTAGCCTGGCCCAGCCATAGCTGTTGTGGCCATTTGGGGAGTAAACCATGGGCAGAAGAGCTCTCTATCTATCCCTCTATGGTTTTCAAATAAATACATTTTTTTAAAAAAAAGGGTAAGTCACTGGGAAAAATTAAATGCTCCTCCCCAGACCCGTGGCCTTCCCTGACACACCTTTCATTCTAGTACTTAGTATTCTGCTTTATTGCCATTTATTCTCAATCCTGTCTCACCCTGATAGACAGTGAAAAACTTAGAATTAGGAGTCTTTCAATGTTACACAAGGAAAACATGAACATATTTTCTTTGTAAATAAATAAATAAATAAATAGATAGATAGATAGATAAAGGGGCCAGCACTCTGGCATGGCAGGTAAAGCAGCTGCCTGTATCCCATATGGGCACTGGTTGGACTCCTCGCTGCTCCACTTCCAATCCAGCTCTCTGCTGTGGCCTGGGAAAGCAGTAGAAGATGGCCCAAGTCCTTGGGGCCCTGCACCTGTGTGGGAGACCAGGAAGTAGCTCCTGGCTCCTGTCTCCTGGCTCCTGGCTTTGGATTGGCCCAGCTCCTGCCATTGTGGCCAATTGGAGAGTGAACCAGCAGATGGAAGACCTCTCTCTCTCTCTCTCTCTCTCTCTCTCTGCCTCTCCTCTCTGTGTAACTCTGACTTTCAAATAAATAAATAAATCTTTAAAAAAAAGAATACTTTTCTCTTTCTCCTTCTGCCTCTCTGTAACTCTTTCAAATAAATAAATCTTTTAAGAGAGAGAGAGAGAGAAAGAGAGAGTTGAAGCAGATGCTCATAACAGCAGACTGTTCACATCAATACGTGAGGAAATATTCATCTTGCTTGTGTCCTAACCAAAGAGGGCCAACAATTAACAGCAGAAACCATAACCTTCCCCATAGACCACTCAGTTGGTTTCATTTATACAATTCTGACTGAAAAATTAAAATGAAGCAAACTTGCTGCTCAATTAGTGCCAAAACTGTTATGCAGATGAGAGCAGGACTTTCAAGAGAAACTTTTTGAAATGTATTTTTAAAATATTTGAAAATTTATTTTCATTTATTTGAAAAGCAGAAAGAGACAGTCAGACACAGAGAAATCTTCCTGCTGACTCACACTTCAAATGCCAGGATTGGACCAGGCCAAACCCAGGAGCCTGGAACTCAATCTGGGTTTCCCATATGGATGGCAGGGGCCCAAGGGCTTAAGCCATTGTCGTCTGCTGGCTCCTTAGGTCTACACTAGCAGGAAGCTGAATCAGAAGCAGAGGTAGGACTTGAACCCAGGCACTCCAATGTGGGTGCCTCAAGTGGTGTCTTCATCACTGTACCAAACGCCTGCTTATGACGAAAATTTTATTTTATTTTATTAAAAGATTTATTCATTTGTTGGCCGGCACCACGGCTCAATAGGCTAATCCTCCGCCTGCAGCGCCTACACCCCGGGTTCTAGTCCCGGTTGGGGTGCCGGATTCTGTCCTGGTTGACCCTCTTCCAGGCCAGCTCTCTGCTGTGGCCAGGGAGTGCAGTGGAGGATGGCCCAAGTGCTTGGTTCCTGCACCCGCATGGGAGACCAGGAGAAGCACCTGGCTCCTGCCATCGGATCAGTGCGATGCGCCGGCCGCAGTGCGCCGGCCACAGCGCGCCAGCCGCAGCGGCCATTGTGGGGTGAACCAACGGAAAAAGGAAGACCTTTCTCTCTGTCTCTCTCTCTCACTGTCCACTCTGTCAAAAAAAATTTTTATTAATTTGTTTATTTACTTGAAAGGCAGGGCAACAGAAAGAGATGGGGGAGAGAGAGGAAGAGATGGGGGGGGGACAGAGGTTCTATCCTCTAGTTCACTCCCCAAATGGCTGCAACAGCCCCATCTAGGGCAGGCTGAAGCCAGGAGCCAGGAACCCCATCCTGGTCTCCCACATGGGTGGCAGGGGCCTGAGCACTTGGGCTGTGTGTTAGCAGGGAGCTAGACTGAAACTGGAACAGTTGGGATTCAGACTGGCGCTCTAACGTTGGGTGCCAGGCCCTGCCGCACCACAAAGCCAGCCCCACAATTGAAATTTCAACAAGTGATGTCAAGATACCAGAGCATTTCTTCAAGAATTGCAAAAGGAGATGAAACATGATGTTGCTAACATATTCCTGACATCAAAGCACAATCAAAGTGATGGCTCACGAGAGGTGGGAGTGGTCCAGTAAAGCAAAAACAGGCCAGGCAGGTGCAAAGGTCCTGGTAACTGCATTTTAGGCTGCTCAAGGCATTTTGCTTGGTGACTGGAGGGCAAAGAACAATAACATTTGCTTATTGAGTAAGTTATGAGAGTGCTTTGGGGAAGTTAGCCAAAGCTTTGGCAAAATTAAACAAGGGCAATTTTCTAAGATATTTTCAAAGATTTATTTATTTATTTGAAAGGCAGAGTTACAGAGAGCAAGAGAGAGAGAGAGAGAAAGAGAAAGAGAGACCTTCTGTCTGCTAGTCTTGTCTTAAACTCCTCTTCCCAGGGGTCAGGAAAGACTGAGCCCTGGAGAGGAAACTGAAAGTCATTCCCAACGCCCAGGCAGACTTTTCACCCATTTTTCTGGCAGCAGCTCTGGGCAATTAGCAGGGACAACCTTTGTTCACAGCACATGGCTTCCCCTCATCCTCCTACAGCTTGTTGCCACCTCTCACCAGCAGCCTCAAGCCCCACCCCACTGTTCTACTAACCGCACCCCCCTTCTCTCTCCCTTTCCCCCGGGACCCTGCCTTCATTGTGGTGTCTCTTATGCACATTTACATGTGGATAAATGTCATGCTTTTTCTCCTGTTAATCTATCCTCAGTTCCTTTCAGCAGACTCAAGTCTAAGCTTCAGAGGTGAAGCGTGAACTTCCCTCCTGGGTCCCTGCAAGACCCACCGTGGGTGTTCTGACCTCTATCCAGGCAGCCTCTCCTCCACACCTAGGCTGACTCTGTGTCCTGACTGGTCCAGGCCGTGGGTCTACGCTCAGAGTAGGCCGCTTCTCATCTCCGGCCTTTGCTTGTGCTTCCTCCCGCCCCCACTCTAACCCTCCCCCAGGCCTTTTGCATCAGTCAGCTCAATGCTTACTCGTCATCTAAGGTTCACTGAGTGGGTCATCTCCAGGGTACTCTGTCACTCCTGGGAAGGTCCAGTTCCACTGTCTGTGCTCCCATGATGTCCTTTCAGTCATTAACCACATCAGATTATGGCATCTCTTTGTAGGCCCATCTTTGTCTTTGTGTTTCATTTTAAAGATTTATTTTTTAGTTATGTGAAAGGCAGAGTTACAGAGAGAGAGGGAGAGACAGAGCAAAAGAGGTCTTCCATCTGCTGGCTCACTCCCCAGATGGCTGCAACGGCCAGGGCTGAGCCAGGCTGGAGCCAGGAGCTTCTTCTGGGGCTCCCATGTGGGTGCAGGGCCAAGAATGTGGACCCTCGTCCATCGCCTATGCTGGTGTTGCAGATGTTGGTTTAACCCAATAAGCCACAACACCAGCCTCCACCTTTCTCGTTACACATGTCAGTATTTTTAGAGCTTATTCTAGTGCTTGGTGTGGTGCCCAGTAAAGGTTTACTAGATGGGGGAGCATTAGCTGCTTGGAATCTATGTGACCTTGGCAATTGCCTGACCTTGTGGAGTCGAAGTTTTCTTTATCTCCACAATAAGGTCACAATAAGTGCTCCCTAAGACTGTTAGGAGAACTAAAGGAGAAAATGCACATGAAAGCATTTAGCATGGCAGCTGGCCAATAGGAGGTGACCAATAATTTTTTTAAGAGCTAAAAGAGGATTCCAGAAATGATCTGTTCCTGCCTCTTGCTTTCATCATCATCAAAAGGCATTAAGCCAGTCTCTCCATGTTGTAAGCTAAATACCACGTTAGATTAAGGAACAAGATAGTAACGCCAGGCATCTCCCCCTGGGGATGCATATTAGATTGGTTTTCAGTCCAAAGAGCAATCCTCTCTCAAAGGTCTCCAGAGTGCATTCTGTGTGGGCTACGCCCAAATAGGTGAGCAGAGTTCATGCATGAGACTTCTGCCAGTCCCTCAATCAGGAAGGGAAAGCAAAGAAGAATCGGTGGTCCCAGAAAAGACTGGTTATGTTGCAAAGATAGCATGTTATTTCTAAACTCTCACCCTCCAATCGTTTCTGCTTCCCACTCCCAAGATATTCATTTGTCTTTGTACTTGGAGTGGACGCAAGGTAAACAGGCATAGCAGAGTGAAAGAACAGACTGGGTGAACCAGGTGTGGCTTTATTGCAATGACTCAAGCAAAATAACCGAATTTCATAATACTATCTTTGTGGCCCTAAATTTTTCCTTGTAATCAGAGTGGCAGCCATGGAAGGTACTGACACCTGGGCAGGCAGAGCTTCCTCAAGCGTCTTTTAGGAGGAGTAGAGGTTTGCAGCCCAATGGAAGCTGCTCCGGCCCAGAGCGTGGAGGGCCCTCCTCAGAGGCAGCACATCTCTGGACAGCTAGTGCGTCTGGTTCAACACATATTGACAGTCTACTCTGGGGCAGCCACTGTGCTGAGGGTCTAAAGACAGTGACCGATACAATTTGGTACCTGTTCTATTACAATCCTCATTTTACAGAGAAAACTAAGGCATAGACAGGGTAAGTAGCTTGCCCAGAATCACAAAATAGAAAGCAAGCCAGAATTCAAAGCCAGGAGGTCCATTTTCAGAGCCCATCACAGTACCCACCAGGCTTTTCTGCTTCTTAGACCTGCTGGTCAAATAATCACTAAGAGATGGCAAATACAAAACTGCTGGACACAGAACAGAGGGTTCATTAAGAGCCAGAGTCCAGTAGGTATGAATTTAGCTTTGGCTAGAAACAGCTAACATATATATATATATACACACACTATATATACATAAACATATATATGTATATATATAATTTTTTGTCTTAAAATAAGAAAGGCTATAGTGGAAGAACCTGCTGGGTTTTCAAATATAAAGGCTGATATCATATTTAAACTATTTGGCAAAGAATCAGACTGTTGAAAGCGACTCATCTGATTCCAGAAATGCGTGTCAGAGATCATTTGACTAAGGAGCTCAAGTCCCTCTGATTAAACAAGGTACCGTGAAATCGCTATCCATTGCCAAGACAGCTCCGTGGAGAGTGAAGAACAGGCTTAAGAATAAAAAGCAAGCCAAGGCAGAGCATTCGGCCTGGTGGTTACACTGTCGCTTAAGATGCCTGAGTCCCATATTAGAGCTCCAGGGTTCAATTCCCACATCCGGCTCCTGATCCCAGCTTCCTGGTAAAGCGTACCTTGGGAGGCAGAGGTGATGGCTCAAGTATTTGGGTTCCTGTTACCCATGTGGGAGACCTGGGTTGAGTTCCAGGCTCCAGGCTTCTGCCCAAGCCCAGCCCTAGCTGTTGTGGGCATTTGGGAAGTGCACCAGGCGAGGGAACACACTGTCATTCTCTGTCTTTCAAACACATTAAGTAAAATTTGGAAACATTAAAAAAAAGAAAGAGTCACACCTTAAGTTACGAATGAGCCATCTTCGGTGGGCTAACATTAGTGGCACCCCTAGAAGAATGCCTGGTGCCTAGGAAGCTCTGTGTATGCGCATGCTACAGAGACAGCATATGGGCACAGACACTGTACAGGCGTCCTTGCTGTTCCCATGGTTCCTTAGTCAGAATGTGGGGGCCGAGGGTAGGAAGGACTGCAAAGATGTCCTGAGGCAGAGGCTCAGACTTCTGGTGCTGCCGCCCAGGATTCTCTGCCCTTCTCCCCAGCCCTCAGCCCAGCCAAGTAGGGGAGAGAGGAGAGCTGTGTCCCTGGCACCTGAAGGTGGAACACACAGTGCTCTCCCGCCCTCTCCGACAGAGTCAAGGGTAGCGGGAGCAGGAGAACAGCACGCCTGCCGCACCAGGTCGGCCACACTCCGGCTTAGCTAGACTTTCATAGAGCGCCCTAAGAGCCCGATGACCGGAGGTAACCTCCTTTCTGTGGGAAAGGCCACAGAGTTTTAAACAACTGGCTTTGTGGGGACTGCCTGTGCTGCTGGACTATGGTACGTACAAAGCCATAGCAGCCCATTGCTATCCATGGGAGACGTTAACCCACAGGCGATGCCCTCCTTTCCCTGCATTTTTGTTTCTTTCGTAGTCTAGTTACCAACCGGCTTGTCTGCATGATTAAATCTAAGGGGACTCATTAAGAATGTATGAATGACAAGACTCCGTGATGCTGTGTGTAGGGATGAGCTGTCACAGAGGGTTAAAAAGCAACAGAAAGCCACCAAGGAAGGATGCAACCAAAGGTAAGAAGGAAGAAGTTTCCACGTAGGATGTAGTTTAAGAGGAAAGCAGAAACCTGCGGGCAGATGGAAAACCTCTGTAAATACACCTTTTAAGCAACTTTCCATTATGCCATCAATAGCAAGGGTCAGATGAAATCTATCTAGAAAGATTTAGACCAGGTTTCTTAATCTTAGATGAAGTGAAAAGGTAGCTAACATCAAACATTATTTCATTTTTATTCATTGTAAGTCCAGCAAGTAGGTTTTATTATCCCCATTTATAGACAAGATAGCCTAGCGGGGGCTTAAGGGGGAATATGTAGTTTGCTCAAGGCCATGCAACTCTAAGATGATGGAGTCAGGATTCAAACTCAGAATAGTCTGACTCTCACCCTGATTTTTCAACCACACCAGGTCATCTCATAGCCCTATGAAAGAGCCAAAACTACTGGACTTTCAAAAAGTAGATAGGAAGAGAATTAGTCTGGAAAGTAGAATAACATTGAATTCTCATACATTTAGTAGGGAAGTACAGTTTAATTTGGAATGACACATTTAGCTTCTGACAACTGATGCATATTTTATCTGGGCGACACTAGTCTTTCTGATTCACTTATTCATAGAAGAATCTCTCATTTATTCAACACATATTTATCATATGTGCATTTTTCTAGATCGAAGGCGGAGAAAGACAAGACATAGTGCTATCAGGGCCAGCATTGTAGCGTGGTGTGTTAGGCTACTTCCTGTAATGCCAGCTTCCAATATGAGTGCCAGTTTGAGACCCAGCTGCTCCACTTCCAATATGGCTCCCTGATAATATACCTGGGAAACTAGGAGATGATGGCCCAAGAACTTGGGCCCCTGCCACTCATGTAGGAAACTGGAATGGAGTTCCAGGCTCCTGGCTGTGGCCTGGCCCAACCTCAGCTGTTGCAGCCATTTGGGGAGTGAACCAGTGGATGGAAGGTCCCTCTTCCTCTGTCTCTCCCTCTTTCTCTGTAACTCTGCCTTTCAAAAATAAAATAAAATAAAATAAAATAAATCTTTAAAAAATGAAAAAAAAGGAAATAGTGCTATCCTCATAACTTAATTATATGTTATGTATATTCTTTTTTTAAAAGATTTATTTTATTTATTTGAAAGACAGAGTTACAGAGAGAGGTAGAGACAGAGAGAGGGGTCTTCCATCCTCTGGTTCACTCCCCAAATGGCCACAATGGGCGGAGCTGTGCCGATCCGAAAGCAGGAGCCAGGAGCTTCTTCTGGGTCTCCCTCGTGGGTGTAGGGGCCCAAGGACTTGGGCCATCTTCTACTGCTTTCCCAGGCCAGAGCAGAGAGCTGGATAGGAAGTGGAACAGCCAGGACTCGAACCGGCGCCCATATGGGATGCTGGCACTTCAGGCCAGGACTTTAACCCGCTGCGCCACAGCGCTGGCCCCATGTATATTCTTCTCTATGTGTCAACTATTAAAGAAAAATGGGGCCTCCTTGCCCATGGGACTTACTTTCCAGTGGGGCTTTAGAGGAGTAATGGCAGGTGCACTAAAGGCACTACACTAGAAGGATTGCAAGACACAGAGGTCAGCTTCCACTGTTACTGCTGGGCCAAGCTCACATGTGTATGCTGATAAAGAACCCCAGAGGAATTCATTTTTCAATATGTCTGGCATATTTTTAAATTTCAGAATTATTTAGGCAACAGGTTTAACATAACAGAGCCCCCCATACATGTGCCAGTCTGGGACAAAACCATGAGAGTAGAGTGGACTGTGTAGGGGGCAAATTCTGAGATGGTTCTGATCCCCCAAAGACACAGGAGAGCCACACTGAATTCCCCAGGCCAAAACCTCACACGGCTGTGGGCCATGAATGGGCTTCATTCCTGTGAGCAGGGCTGGCCATGCTTAGGAGGACTGAGCCTGACTCTGCCCATTTCCCCCCAGTCCAGCGCTTTTCTATGTATGAAAGTCTAAAGCAGGAACTAGTAGGTATGAGCATTAGAAGAATCATACGTAGATTCCTCATTCCTTGATCATTCAGTCAACTTTTTTTTTCCAAAGATTTATTTATTTATTTGAAAGTCAGAGTTACACATACACAGAGAGAGAGAGAGGTCTTCCATCCGATGGTTCATTCCCTAATTGGCCACAATGGCCGGAGCTGCGCCAATCTGAAGCCAAGAGCCAGGAGCTTCTTCTGGGTCTCCCACGCAGGTGCAGGGGTCCAAGGACTTGGGCTATCTTTCACTGCTATCAGAGAGCTGGATTGGAAATGGAGCAGCTGGGTCTCGAACTGGCAGCCATATGGGATGCCGGTGCTTCAGGCCAGGGTATTAACCCACTGTGCCATAGCGCCAGCCCCTCAGTCAACTTTCAATAGCCACTAGGATCTGTGCTTCAGTAGCAAATGAAGAGATGAGCATACTTCTAAAGCTATGTCTTGTTTTGTTTTAAGATTTATTTACTATTTGAAAGGCAGAGTTACATAAGAGAGAGAGAGAAAGTCTTCCACCAAATGGAATGCTAATGTCACAGGCAGCTATTTAGCCTGCTGCACCATAGCACCAGCCCCTAAACTGGTTTTTAAAAGTCTAGATGGCAGGGCCCCGTCTTGTGGTGTAGTGAGTAAACCTGCTGGCTGTGACGCTACAGGCGCCAGTTCATGTCCCATCTGTTCCACTTCCAATCTGGCTCCCTGCTAATGGCTTGGGAAAAGCAACAGAGGATGGCCCAAGGGTTTGGGCCCCTGCACCAAAGTAGAACTGGATGAAGCTCCTGGCTTTGGCCTGGCCCAGTGCTGGCTGTTGTGGCCATCTGCGGAGTTGAACAAAGAGATGGAAGATCTCTCTCTGTCTCTGTCTCTCTCTCTCTCTTTCTGTAACTCTGATTTTCAAAATAAATAAATTTTTAGAAAAGGAGAAGTCCAGATGACCATCTTCTTGGCCTGGCACGTGACTTAGATGGGCGTGTGCAGAGCAGTGCTGCTGCATCAGAATCCAGGCTGGGAGGCGGGTGCTGCAAGGCTCTAGGGCAGGCTGCAAAGAGAGGAAAGAAAATGGAATGTGTCGTATTTTCCAGTGAAGCTTGGGCCTACAGACGAATTGGTGAAAAAGGGGGCAATCAGATGGAGTGACAGAGCCTCTCAGCAACGCAGCATGTGAAGCTGATGGGCCAGCAGGCACCCAGGAGGCAGCGGCCAGTACCACCGAGCCCGCAGCCACTGCCACCGCCGTGCTCTGGCCATAGGTGCTCGGTCCTGGAGGCCGTTTCAAATGCAAGGCTCAAAACAAATGCCCTCCCCCACCCCTTCCAAGGGTCAGCTCTCTTTCTAGCTGCCCTGTCGGCCTATGAAACACCTGAAACCCTTACCAAAGCCGGATGAGATTTATTTGGGGTGACACCTTCCTTTGGTTCTGTCCCACCCCACCTCTGGCAGCCTGGGATTAAGCCTTTGCTTAGAGCCCTATAAGGATCAACACTTTCTCTCGTGGACTGATCTCTGGGTCTCTAGTAGCCAAGCGGTGAGAGAGACACCCTATGTCTCCCGCCGAAAGCTCACCTCAGCTTTCTTTGTTCAGATTTTAGAGACGAAGAGGCAGATGGGAGGTCAGGTGTGATATTAATTACAACATCCTAGGAAGGGGGCACTACAGACAGGCACAGAGGCTCTTCTGCACTGGACTAGACTGGAACTATCTACAGAGAACACAACGCACTATCCAGCAGGTTAGCATGTGCAGACTTATTAATGGCTCGTTCTCTTAACTGGTTGTATCATTAGACACTCCCTTATTTGCAAAGACAGCGGATTCCTAGGATGCATCCTAAATCCATAGCAGTCTGGGGCCAGCACTGTGGCATAGCAGCAAAACCACTGCCTGTGGTGCCAGCATTCCATTCGGGCGCTGGTTTGAGTCCCGGCTACTCCGCTTCTGATCCAGCTCTCTGCTATGGCCTGGGAAAGCAGTAGAAGATGGCCCAAGTCCTTGGGTCCCTGCACCCACTTGGGAGACCCAGAAGAAACTCCTGGCTTCAGATCAGCACAGCTCCAGCCGTTGTGGCCAACTGGGGAGTGAACCAGTGGATGGAAGACCTCTCTCTCTCTCTGCCTCCCCTTCTCTCTCTGTGTAACTCTGACTTTCAAGTAAATAAATAAATAAATCTTAAAAAAAAAAAGGAATGGTTGAAGAAATTGAGATTTTTTTGCCCAGAATTGAGGATTTTTATCTAGGTGAAAAAAATGTTTATGGGGAGGTTATTTGTGTCTTGAAATATCTGGAGATCTGATGTGTGGACACAGAACGAGGTTGGGACACTTGGCAGGAACATCATGGAGGGAAGGCACCCCTCGGAGAGGGCAGCAGAGTTGACCAGGGCCCTTTCCTGTCCAGAGGCTGGGGCATTACCACTCTGGTGCGACAGAGGGACCTTCTGGGTCTTAGTTTCCTTACAGTAAAATGATCTCTTGTGGAACTTGACCTTGAGGCCCCTCCTCTGCTCTGCCGGTCCGTGTTTCTGTATGTCTTTTTCTTTGGATTTTTCCACAAGCATGGCTACACATGGTTGCTAATAAACACGCATTGGCAGGCTGTCTACTTCCAGGAAATGAGAGGAAGGGGAAGAGTCTATGCTGCCCCAGGACAGGCTGTGTGAAGTGGACCACCTGCTGCTGTGGGTTGAATCGTGTGCCTCCAAAACTCATACATTGCCGTCCTCACCCTAGAAGTCAGGGTGTGACTTTATTTGGGTGGAGAGTCTTTAAAGAAGTAAATAAGTTAAAATGGGTCATTGAGATGGGCCCGAATCCACTGTGACTGGTGTCCTCAGCAGAAGAGAAAACTGGGGCACAGACAGGCCCAGAAGGGACACTACATGAAGTCTCAGGGAGAGGATGGCCATCCACCAGCCAGGGAGAAACCAACCTCGTCCCCACCCACCCCCAGGCTGCCAGCCTACCACTAAGTCTGTGGCAGTTTGCTCTGACAGCCCCAGCAAATTAACATGGCTGCCATCTCCACCTCTCCTTTGGCCCCACATATGCCTGGGAGAGAAGGAATGGCAAGATTTTGTTTCTGAAACCCTCCTCCAAAACCGCCCCCTCTACTCGGAGATTTACACTTTGATACCATCGGTCCCTCTCAGGGATAGGGTGCTTTTCCCCTCCTAGCAGATTTGCAGTGAGAACAGACCAGAGACCACAGAGTCCAAACTGGCACTTCTGAGTGTAAGATGCTTACAAGCAGGTTTTGGTCTGGATCCCTATAATATTTAACATTTAAAAAAAAAAAAAAAAATAGCCGGCGCCACGGCTCACTAGGCTAATCCTCCACCTTGCGGCGCCGGCACACCAGGTTCTAGTCCCGGTTGGGGCGCCGGATTCTGTCCCGGTTGCCCCTCTTCCAGGCCAGCTCTCTGCTGTGGCCAGGGAGGGCAATGGAGGATGGCCCAGGTCCTTGGGCCCTGCACCCCATGGGAGACCAGGATAAGTACCTGGCTCCTGCCTTCGAATCAGCGTGGTGCGCCAGCTGCAGTGCGCCGGCCGCGGCGGCCATTGGAGGGTGAACCAACGGCAAAAGGAAGACCTTTCTCTCTGTCTCTCTCTCTCACTGTCCACTTTGCCTGTCAAAAAAAAAATAATAAATAAATAAAATAGTGCTGGGGATCAGCACTGTGGCATAGCTGGTAAAGCCACCGCCTGTAGTGCTGCCATCCACATGAGTGTGGGTTCTAGACCCAGCTGCTCCACTTCTGATCCAGTTCCCTGGTATGGCCTGGGAAAGCAGAAGAGGATTGTCCAAGTCCTTGGGCCCCTGCACCTGCGTGGGAGACCCAGAAGAAGCTCCTGGCTCCTGGGTTCAGATCTGCGCAGCTCTGGCCATTGTGGCCAACTGGGGAGTGAACCATCAGATGGAGGACTTTCTCTCTCTCTTTCTCTCTCTGCCTCTGCCTCTGCCTCTCTGTAACTCTGCCTCTCAAATAAATAATAAATAAATAAATCTCTTAAAAAATAGTGGAGACCATTTCAAACTTGAGGGGCTTTTCACATTCAAACCCAGATTTCCGGCTCCTCCTGGCAGCTGGCTGTGGCAGTGGAGCACTGGGTCCCCCGCAGGTGGGGCGCACACTCTCCCCTTCACCACAGTCCCCACCTGGTCTACTGTACTCCTTTTCCTGAACCTGCGCAGCATGTGCATCTTTGACTCTTGTTGGCAACAAGGACAAAATGTTGTTGCCTTCCACCCTTCAGAGGGTCATCACACAGTGTCTTTTCATTGATGAGATATGGAATAACGATGCTAATATTTCCTTTGTATCTTGTTCAACAGACACGGGCTGTCCCACATTTGATCTCTGGCTCCTGTTTAAAAGCTGAGCAGGCAATTGAGTGTGATACCACGAGAGAGGCCTAGGGAAGTGAGCGGCTTGGCATCCAACAGTGCTGAATCTGCAAAGGGCAACTCGAATTGTCAAGAACAACATGGGAACTGCTGCCTCAAGCTCTCCCGGATGGAAAACATGTAGAATCAGAGTGCATGGCCAAGGACACCATCTCAATTGTGTGTCTGACATGGATTGATACTATTGGGCTGTGAAATGCCTCCTTCAATTCTCCTCCTATAACATAGAAATTTAAATGATGATTTAAATTCTGAAACATTAGAAATGGCCAAGAAAGCTAAAATAGTTTGTACTGCAGGTAAATAATCTATGGCTTGTGAGACATGAAATAAAATTGCCATAGAAAAAACTGCTTTCGGTAAAGCCAAAATTGTCCCTGGAGATACAAAGAAGGAGCTGAATGTCGCTTTATGCCATGTCCATTGTGTTGAGTAAGTTCTCACCAGGCTATACCATTGTCCAGTTCCACTTCCAAGGCTATCGCAACAGTGAAGGAGAAGACGGAAACAAGTAGGAAAATTCATGTGCCTCTTTCTGATCAGCCAGGAAATGGAGAAAGGCAAACAGGCCCTATATGGATTCACCACATACTGTCTTTCAGTGTTCCAGGAAAAAGACGTTATTTCTAGAAGTTTCTGTGTGTATCTTATGGCTTGCAAGACCTAAAAGAAGATCCACGGGTCATATCTCCACTTGATATCCAACAATATAAAAAAAGAAAGTAAGTCTTTAGGCCAAGAGTGTACATAGGTCAGGCAGAAGCTGGGTCTAGAAATAATATCCTTCTCTATTAAGTAACCCTAACAGTTCATTCATTTATAGTCATTCAGTGGTTCCTCTTAGACATAGGAAATAGTCCAAATTTCCTGCACCTGACCCTTGGCTGCCTGTTTAGAATACTGTGTTGCATTCCTTTTGAATTTTGTGCTCTGACTACCTCGGCCTTCCTAAAGTTCAACTCACACCACTTCACTCTCATCTTTGGTCAGAACATCACCCTATGCTGCCTTCAACTCATCCTTCCAAGAGGGGCTTCCCTGTTCACTACATTAAACAAGATCCCACCCACCCCTTTCTCTATGGTCTCCATATGTACAAAGGGTCTTCAAAAAGTTCAAAGAAAATGGTACTATGAAAATATCTACACACAGATTTCAAAAACATTTTGCACCAAAATAAGCTTGTCTTTTACTTCCACTTTTCCACTAACTTAAAAAAAAGATTAATTTATTTATTTGAAAGGCAGAGTTAGACAGAGAGAGAGAAAGATAAAGAGATCTTCCATTCTCTGGTTCACTCCCCAAATGGTCACAACAGCCAGGGCTAGGCCAGGTTGAAGCTAGGAGGAGCCAGGAGCTTCTTCCAGGTCTCCCACATGGGTGCAGGGGCCCATGGGCTTGGGCCATCTTCCGCTGCTTCCTCAGGCACATTAGCAGGGAGATGGATCCAAAGTGGAGCAGCTGGGACATGAACCTTTACCCACACAGGATGCTGGCATCCCAGGCAGTGGCTTTAAGGCTATGCCACAATGCCGGCCCCCACAAACTTCTTTTTAAAAGTGTATTTTTTTATTTGAAGGGCAGTCAGAGAAATAAAGAGTAGAGATAGAGAGATCTCCCATCTACCAGTTCACTCTCCAAATGTCCACAGTAGATAGAGCTCTGTCAGGCCAGGCCAAGACCTGGAGCTTAGAACTCAATCTGTGTCTTTGAAGTGGGTTGCAATGACTTCTTAAACTATGACTTGCTGCCTGCAGGGTGCACATTATCAGGGACCTGGAATCAGGAGCAGAGCCACAGCCAGAGCCTAGGCAGTCGATATCGGATGCCGGTTTCCCAAGGAACATCTTAAGGGGCCAGCACTGTGGCTTAGTAAGTAAAGCCACCACCTGCAGTGCTGGCATCTCATATGGGCGCTGGTTCGAGTCCTGGCTGCTCCACTTCCAGTCTAACTCTCTGCTATGGCCTGGGAAAACAGCAGAAGATGGCCCAAGTCCTTAGGTCCCTGCACCCTCGTGGGAGACTTGGAAGAAGCTCCTGGCTCCTGGCTTTGGATCAGCACAAGCTCTAGCTGTTGCAGCCATTTGGGGAGTGAGGCAGCAGATGGAAGACCTCTCTCTCTCTCTCTCTCTTTCTCTCTCTCACTCTCTCTGCCTCTGCCTCTCTGTAACTCTGCCTTTCAATGAATCTTAAAAAAAAAAAAAAAAAAAAAAAAGCAGGATCTTAACCACTGTGGCAAATGCCTGCCCTCATCTGAAGTACTCTCATATCTTAGCACTTCTGTTTATTTTTAATTTCGTGGTTAATATCTGTCTTCTGACTCTACCCATAGACTAAGGGCAGAAATGGTGTTTTGTTTATTGGCTGTATCTTCCATACCTAGCAAAGCACTTGGCATGTAATACACGCAGCAAGCATTTGTTCAATGAAGACAGCAGCAATAAGAGCTGACATTCATGGTCTTTGAAAACCTGAGACTGTCTTAGCTTTTGCCTCCAGGCTGATCTCATTTCAGTCCAGGAAGATGAACTGAATTCCCCAGGAAGTGCGAAATCATAACTCTCTCCATAGTTCATCTTCGGGTTGCTCTTTGCTGGCAACATTTGGGTGAATCTGACTCAATTCCACTCTCATTCTCCTGTGTATTCTTACTTCATTCCTGATGATGATGCATATTACCGAACCTCTAGCTCTTTACCAACCAGTGGGCCGTGGGAAGTTACTTTATCTACCCTTAGGCACTTGGCCTTTCCTGTGTGCCCTGTGTTCATGGGTGTAGCATTCTCCGGCTTCCACCCAGACTATAAGAGATTTGTCTCCCTTTACATATTCTTCTTTGAGGCCAGCCCTGTGGTGTGGTAGCCTGAGCTGCTGCCTACAACACCAGCATTTCACATCAGAGTGCCAGTTCAAGTCCTGGTTGCTCCACTTCCAATCCAGCTTCCTGCCAATGCAGGAAAACAGTGGAAACCAGGGAAAGCAGCAGAAGATGGCTAAAGTGATTGGATCTGGATGGAGTTCCAGATTCCTGGCTTCCCCCTGGCCTAGCTCCGGCCATTGTGGCCATCTGGGGAGTGAAACAGCAGATGGGAGATCTCTCTGTCTCTCTCTCTCTGTCTCCTTTTCTCTCTGTGTAACTTTGACTTTCAAATAAATAAAATAAATCTTTAAAAAAAGAAAAACCACATATCCTTCTCTACTAGTTTGGTATCTAGAAAAATAGAAATAATTGCCCTTCGTGGAGGCTGGTGGCTGATGGGAGGGAATAGGAGCGAGTTTGCTCTTCCAGCCCTGTGTGAGTGACCATGTCATAACTGCCACCATCACACTTGGCACGGGGCTCCTGGGCAGAACAGCCTCTCTGAGAGGCAGCACAGAGAACGGCACCCCCCTGAGGGCTGGCCAGAAGGCTGGGGTGCACACCAGGCCCTCAGAAAGGCCCCCACTACCCCTTCCTTCCACGGCATTTAGCAGGTCCACTCCACACCAAGCTACCTGTCGGCGCTAAGGTAACCCACAGATCCAGAAATGTGTTTACACCTAGGGTGGGAGTTGAGAGGCAGAAGTTCCTACGTGAAAGAGACACTTCCTGTCCTTGTGTTATCAAAGGTTGACAGAGCCTGTCGATGCAAACATAGCCCCCAAAGGAAAAGGAGAAGCCTAGAATCCATAGAAGTTATTCAACATCCTGGGGAAAAAGAAGACAAAAGAGAGGGCCCAAGGCAAAACCATCAAAGAGGCAACCAGCACCCATGCAGCCAACTTCCTGTTGCCTTGGAAGCATCCTCAATGGCTGGTACGCTTAGTTCTCCTCCCACTGGTGCACCACCTCAAGTCTCCTCTCGCAGATGGAAAACTGACCGAACCAAGTCTGCTTGTGCCAGGCGGAGCAGCCTTTCTCTACCCGAGCAGCAGGTGAGCGACTGTCCACCAGGCCAGCAAAAGCCCAGGCCCTCCAGAGGCTTCCAGTTTCATGGACGACATTTCAAAGCTGCCTTTCTGGGGGCAAGCAGGATTGCTGGGCTCCCTTTCATTGTTCACAAGGTGCTGTTATTTTTATCTGGAATTCCGGATGAGAAGTGCCAACATCTTTTCACAGCCGAGGCCTCGCCAAGTGCAGCTCCCTCCCTGCTGGGGACTTTCTGTCTCAACCTTCTATCTCCCTTACGAAAAAGATTCATGATGCACATTTGTGTAGGAAATCCTCCAAGAAGTTCTGCAAATAAAGGAACCAGTCTGCAAAAACAGAAAAAGGTAGCGTTTTCCAAATGCATCCCAGCAAGAAAAACTTTAAGTCAAATAATACCTTATCCTGAAATATTACGTGGAGCACATATTGAAGGGTACTATTCAATATTTGCTTTTTTCCCCCTAAGATTTGTTTATTTATCTGAGAGTCAGAGTTACAGACAGAGAGAGAAGTCTTCCATCCACAGATTCACTCCCCAGATGGCCACAACAACCTGAGCCAGGACGATCCGAAGCCAGGAGCCAGGAGCTTCTTCCAGGTCTCCCACATGGGTGCAGGGGCCCAAGCACTTGGGCCACCTTCTACTGCTTTCCCAGGCTATAGCAGAGAGCTGGATTGGAAGTGGAACAGCCAGGACTCAAACTGGCACCCATATGAATGCTGGTATTGCAGGCGCAGGCCTAACCTATTACACCACAGTGCTGGCCCCAGTATTTGCTTTTGGATTGTAGTGAGGGGATGTAGATTTTTCAAAATAGATACATGCATATGTATTCTTAAGCAAATTAGCATCTCCTGTCAATGGACTCAGTTCGTGGGAATAACAGATTTTCAGCCCTTTTGGAAGCTGATGCATGAGTGCTGCCAGGATTCACACGACTGTGATTTCACGCTAACAAGCATGAGTGCCTTTTCTTCCCCTCCTTTCCCATGGCAACCCCTGGCACTCACCACCTGATGGCAGAAAGGTCATGTGACTTCAGCGGAATCTGGGCTTTTTTTTTTTTTTTAAAGATGTATCTATTTAGAAGGCACAGTGAAGGGGGAGGGGAGAGGGAGATCTTCATTTCCTGGATTACTTCCTAAATGGCTGCAATGGCCAGGGATAGGCCCCGCTGCAGCCAGGAACCTAGAACTCCATCTGGGTCTCCCACGTGTGGCAGAGACCCAGGTCCTTGGGCCATCTTCCTCTGCCTCCCCTGGTGCAGTAGCAGGGAGCTGAACCGGAAGCAGAGCAGCTGGGACTCAAGCTGGCACTTTGAGATGGGATGCTGGTGGTGTGATGGCAGCTTAACCCACTGGGCCACGTTGCTGGCCCCTAAATCTCAGCGTTTTAAAGGGCTTCTGGGGGCACAGTGCTGCCTGCACAGGCCAAGAAGGCTAAAACCAGACAAGATGGATGTATCACACTGAAGGAACAGGTGTTCTTATCTCGTAGCACAGTTTTAAGAGCTCATTTTACCACCTACTGGGTATTTAAGTGAAATTCTTTTAAGTTCAATAGAGATTCAGGCGACAAGTGCTGGGGAAAGCAAACAATGGGGGAAACATGGCATTTTATGGAAACCTGAGCAGGGCAGCTGCTCCTCCTCTCCTCCCTCCTTCCTCCCATCAGGCTGCGTGTGTGTCTTTTCCTCCCACGTCAGGCTTTGAGCTCGGCAGGGAAATTTCCTGTGACAGGCAGCTCTCTCGGAGCCCTTTAGCTGAGACTCCACATTGGAGTGGGAAATTGCTAGAGGATTTCTGCCTGAACCGGAGGAGGAAAGGGACCCCCAAGCCCCTGAAACTCTGTCTCTTCAACTGTGAACATTGCATCTTCCCAGAAATTCCATCCCTCCTCCCTCCCCCCACTCCTGGCTTTCTTTCTCGTTTAGAAATCGTGGGTCCATCGCCTTATTCTTCCAATGGGGAAATGTAAGTGCCCTGGCTTCCGGCTGCCTCCCTCACAGGATCAGTATTGCTCCCAGGGGCCCTTCTCCCCTGCTCCCAGTCTCCTGGGGCCAGTCCTTTTCATCCCAGTAGCTGTAGCTTCAGGCTTACTGAGGGAGTGTCTTTCTTGTGCTTCAGGGAAACAAATTACCCTTCTTCCATTCCCTGCACATCAGGGTTACAAAGAGAAAATGAAAACAGCACACACTTGCTCAGCTCTAACTGGAGGCCAGCACTTTCTACACATTTTCATCCTACTTCCATTTCACAGATGAGAAAACCGAGGCTTAACAAAGCAGTTTGCTCAAATCACACACACACACATCAAGGGCCAGAGCCAGGATTCAAAATCTGATGCCAATAAATGCATCCACACATTCAACCAATGTGCCAAGCAGTGTTCAAATCTTGGGGGTACAGGAGTGGAAAAAAAGAATCAACTCCTCATGCAACTCACATTCTTGTGAGGTACAAACAACACAGAACAAATCACAATGTCAGGTGCCACGAAGGGAACTCAGCAGCCCGAAGGGGTAGAGGGCCGCCAGTCTGTGCAGCCGCCAGGGAAGCCCCTGGGAGGAGAGGCGTGGAAGCGCCTGCCCACTCACGCCGGCCCCATAGGCTGCTGACTCCAGGTAATGTTCTCGGGACTCTCCACTGACACTTAGGTTTCTCTGAATCAGAAGCCTATTAGAAAACTGCATCATTTGAGAGACAGAGCTGGCATTCGCCCAGAGAAATATGTCTGATGTCCTCCAAAGTGGTGGCTGCTGTATCCCTAGAGCTGTCCAGCTGACAAGTGCCCAGGCCATGCATTGGCATCCATTTCACCTGACAGCCAAACCCCGCCCTTCAACAGCAATGACTGACAGGTGCCGAGCACTTCCTGTGTCACGGGTCAGACAGGAGTCTAAGTGCTCAAAACACACCATCCCATTTAATGCTGGCCATCACTCTCACACGGAGATGGTCCTAGTCAGCTCGGGCTGCCGTAGCAAACCACCCGTAGACGGGGAGATGGAAACAACAGATTTCTCCCAGTTCTGGAGGCTGGGCAGTCCAGGATCAAAGTGCCAGCATGGTAAGTTTCTGGTGAGAGCTCTCTTCCTAGCTAGCATACAGCTAGCTGCCTTAAACAATTTATTTCCATTTTATCGGAAAAGGAGACCGGGGGGGGGGGGTAGGGAGGGGGGAGAGAGAGAGAAACATGCTCCCATCTATCATTTCACTCCCCAAATGTCCACAACAGCCAGGGTCTGGGTTGGACCAAAGCCAGGAGCCCAGAACTCAATCTGGGTTTCCTAGGTGGGTTGCAGGAATCTAAGGACTTAAGTCATCATCTGCTTCTTCCTATAGGATGCACATCAGCAGGAAGCTGGGATCGCAGTTAGACCCAGGACTCAAAACCCAGGCACTCCAATACGGGATGTGGGTGTTCAAAGCCACATCCCAACCCTGACCCAAACATTCACCCCGGTCTTCTAGATGTGTCTGTATGTGGCATAAAGGGAGAGAGGAGAGGGGGAGAGAAAGAAAGAGAAAGAGCGAGAGCATGAACTACAGTTCATAGCGGAGATGTTAGCATTAGCATTACTCCCATTGTACAGGTAAGGAAACAGAGGTCAAAGCAGTTATGTAACTCACTCAGAGTCACGTGTACTGGAATCTGCACGTCGCCAGACATCAGCAGGATCTGGACCACTAGGCTGTGCAGCTCCTCTCCCTGGGGAAGGATGCACTGATCTATCAGCCAGCTGGTCTGCAGGCGGAAACTCTTTGAACTCACAGAGGTTGTGTGCACTTCCTCTTTAAATCACATGTCCTCCTTTTCCCCTTATACATGAAATGAAACAGTCAGGTACAATTTGTATTGCACAACAACCAGAAAAGTTTCTGTTTTCAAAAGCAGTACAAAACATCACTCCAACCAACTGCCCTGCCTCCAAGTCCATGAACATCATGTAAGCTCCTGGGAATAGTTTATTCTGTTGAGTTTCTTTTATTTATTTGAAAGGCAGAGTTATAGAGAGTGAGCAAGATCTTCTACCCACCGGTTTACTACCAAGATGGCTGCAACAGCCAGAGCTGGGCCAGGACAAAGCCAGGAGCCAGGAACTCCATCCGGGTCTCCCACTTACACCATCCTTCACTGCTTTCCCAGGCCATTATCAGGGAGCTGGATGGGAAGTGGAGCAGCTGAGACTTGACCTGGTGTTCATATGGGATGCTGGCGTTGCAGATGGTGACTTAACCTGCTCCACAACACTGGCCTATCTGTTGAGTTTCTTACACAGAATGTGCCAATACTCAAACTTCAGTACTCTGGGTGGTATTTTCACTCTGTTGTTGAGTTTGGTTAGCATGAGCTGGTCCCTTAATCTCTGCAGTGCAAGGAGCCATGATAAATGGTTTCAGGGTTTCTAAAGCTGAAGGTTTCATGTTGTCTGTCCCCGTCCTTGGGTTGGCACGCTGCCCCATCACACCTGCCATTACCCCCAATGAAGGCATGCCCTCCTAGGCTTCTTTTTAGGCTTAATTAGTCTGGATAATTACTTCTGACCAGCTGACCTCACTGGTTGCATATAGATCCTCATCTAATTCAGCATTGGACTATAAAAGGCAAACTCCACATTCTATAGTCTCTACACTAACAGTCAGCTATTCCATTAGCTTCTATGTATTTTTTTCTTGAACAAAAGAGTTGGATTTATTCTATGAAGAATGTAAAAATGGTTCTGAGTTTCACAGGAGCTCAATTAGAATTGTGAACTGAACTGTGACAAGTCCAAGACAGACTAGAAGTGGAGAGGCCGGCAAGAACATTATTGCACTATCACAAATCCAATGCATTTGCCACAGATACAGCTCAGATTTGCTCACCACAGCTCAGATACAGCTCAGATCTGCTCACTTCTCTACCCTCACTGCCATCACTCAAGTCAAGCTACTGTCATTTCTTTTTTCTTTTCTCCTTTCTTTCTTTCCAAAAAATATTTCAATTTACTTATTTGAAAGGCAGAGATACAGTGAAGAGAGGTAGAGACACAAAGAAACGATCTTCCATCTGCTGTTTCACTCCCCCAAATGTCTGCAATGGCCAGGTAGGGGTAGGCCAGGCTGAAGCCAGGCTCCTGGAACTCCGTCTGGGTCTCCCTCGAGGATTTGGGCCATATGCTGCTGCTTTCCCAGGCTCATTAGCAGGGAGCTGGATGGGAAGTGAAGCAGCTGGGACTTGAACTAGCGTTCATATGGGATGCAGGTGTTGTGGGCCATGGCGCAACCCACTGCACCACAGCATCAGCCCCTAGCTACTGTCATTTCTGACTTCATTTCCTGTCACAGCCTCTTAAGTATTCCTACTTCCTCTTTTTCTTCTAGTAAAGTTAGTTCCCTAGAGAATTTGCCTTTTAAATAATTGCTTTATCATGACACAAATTCACCCCTCTAAAGTGTATGATGAGCTGGGTTTTATATATACTCACAAGACTGTAAATCCATTACTACTAATTTTAGAAGAATTTCACTATCCCTCCCTCACCCCTTCACCCCTCCAAAAAAAGCGGTCACAGCCCATTCCTACGTTCTCCCAACCCCTGGCAAGCTCTAATCTACTTCCTGTCTGTAGGATTTGCCTATTCCGGACATTTCATGTAAATGGAGCACATGACATGTCACTTTTTGAGTCTTGCTTCTTTCACTCAGAATCATGTTTTCAAAGTCTATCTATGGTGTACCATGCACCAGCCCTTCATTCCTTTCTATGGCCAAACAATATTCCATTGTATGGCTACACCACAGTTTACATTTTCACCAGCAATGTATGAGGGTTTCAATTTCTCCAAATCCTCAACAACATTGATTGCTATCTTTATGCATTTATTTGTTTTCATTTTATCTGAGAGAGACACACACAAAGAGAATCTTCCATCTACTGATTCATTCCCCAGATGCCTGCAACAGCCAGTGCTGAACCAGGAGCCAGGAACTCCATCCCAGTCTCCCCAGTAAACAGCAGGATCCAAGTACTTGAGCCATCATCTGCTACCTCCCAGTTTTTAGCATGACGCTAAAATCTATAAAGAAGAGCCAGGATTTGAACCCAGCATTCCCATCTGAGATGTTGGCATCCCAAGCACCATTTTAACTGCTGCACCAAACACCAACCCCATCTTTCTTTTGAAACTTCATCTCTTTGTAGGTGGATTTGATTGTTGTGAGGTGGGTTCTTCATCCCATTTCATTTATTTTTTATTATCACCCTCTTTTATTTTCTTCTTAGCCTTATTTTACAAGTTTGAGTAATACTGTCTGTATCTGTGCTAGAATTTTCTATACGTTTAATTCGCAAGTCATATTGTTGGGAACTAGAATTGCAATTAGAAGGAACTTTAGGAATCTCCTGGATAACCACTCTTATTTCACTGATGCGAAGACAAAGACATAAAGAGGGTGAAAGATTTCTCTGGGGTCAGGAGAGTACTTGACTGGCTCAGAGGTGCTAACTTCCAGGACAGCTTCCTTTTCATTTGCAACATCCATTTGCCTTCCTCCACTGTCACGCTATTTTTTCCCTTTTTTTCAAAATTACTAAAACGACCAGTATTTTTTATTTTTCGTAATTTCTTATTTTTCAAGCCTTTCTTCCTAAAATGCCTGGAACGGGGCCCTCAGATGCAAGGATGGGACCTGGTTGGTTAAAAAGGGCGGAAATCACACTCCGCCCGGGCACTCTTTGGGTCCACTCCTTCTTTTGTTTCTCTCTCCTTCCCGACCCTTCTTTCTGGTTCTCCTGCCTCGCCCTCCGGCTCCCTTTCTTACCCATCAGCCTCTGGTCACCGCTACCCTCGGAGGCTCCGCCCCCTCCAGGGCTGAGCTGCCCTTATCCAAGATGGCGCCGGGCACTTCGCTTCAGGGGGAAGTGAGCTCACACCACTCCGGAAGGGAAGGCGGGGAGAGCGAGGCGGCGGGTGGGTCACCCGCTGTGGGGCTGTGGGTGGGGCGGTGGCCGGGGCTCTGGCTATTGCAATTGCGGCTGGAGCGAGGGCTGAGAGTCGTCTATTCCTGGGAACCCAGTCGAGGGGCCAGGGCCAGGGGCGTTGGAGAAAGTCGCCCCGAGCGGCACGCCTCTGGCCCACGGAGAGACGGCCCTGGAAGCCGGCTTCCCGCCCCCGGCGGCCTCCTTCCCCGACCCTCCTCCCGGGCTGCGCGCGCTGGCCGCGGCTCTGCCTTGGGGGCTGCGGCGGTTCGCGCCTAGCGGGCTGGACGGGCCCTCCCCTGGAAGACTGGCCGGAGGAGACGCGGGAGCGCGGAGGTCAGGCCCCGGGCCCCTGTCCGTGGTCCTCCGTCCTAGTCCAGCCCGCCTGGCTGGAGAGTCGGCGACCTCCTTACGAGCCTGCTTCTCCTTGGAGTCATGTCTGCGAGACCTCTGGAGGGGTGATTTTTCCCCCTCCGTGTTTTTGCCGGGAGGGTAAATATTTAATCTAAAGGATAGCTGTGTTCTCATCGCTGTCCCTTCCCTCTGGAAAGTTAACTTCGGTCGGGGATGCGTATCTTCCTTTCTGGGGCCATTTGACCATTCCCTCTCCAGCCGCCGTCTGATTTAGCAACTGGAATCACATTCAGATCAGATCACTAAACAACAAAAACAAAAAGCAGCAGCACCAACGGCAAAAGCTACCGAGCTGTTCCCCCCCGCCCAAGAAGGGCGAATGGACTTCGGAGTGAAGATGCAGGGGGGCGAGCCGGTGGCGACGATGAAAGTCTCGGAGAGCGAGGGCAAGCTGGAGGGCCTGGCCACAGCCGTGACCCCCAACAAGAACAGCAGCAACAGCAGCGGCAGCAGCGGCCGCGGCGGCGGCGGCGGCGGCGTGAAAGGCTGGCAGTACAGGTGGGGTCTTTTCTGCAAGGTGATTTCCTGGGGGTTGCGTGGGGCTGAGTTTGCCTGGGGTCTGCATTCCCGTAGTTGACAGGTTGCGCTCATCTGCTAGCTTCTTAGAAGTAACTGCTACCTCTCCTTTGGACCTGGGATCTCACCTTTCGTTGGCAGAATTTAATTCATTCGTTGGCTCCTTCCACAGGTATTTCGGGAGGGCCTTTGGGGAATACAGAAATGTTGTCTCCCAACTTCCTCCCTAGCCCAAGAGTGAGTTCTTCCTCTGATTTGATTCGGAACTGCTGTTTCATCAGCCTGTGTTGTAATCCGTGTGCCAGCGAGCCTTCTCATAGCAGGAGAGGGCAGGAACTGTTTAACTCAGCTCTTTCCAGAGCCTAGCAGCTGCTGGGTGCTCCTCAAAACTTGCTTGACAGATGATTGAGTTAACTGAATCATGATTCCACCCCCGAGGTGTTTGTGACTGAGAAAGGGGGCTGTCCATAAGTCATTGGACCATCAAGGCAAAGGTGCAGGGAACCAGTGCTTCTGATACTCTAAACCCCAGCCTGGGGATGTTTCAGTTTGAGTGGACCCGGCCAACTTGATGACAAATTCTGTATTTGTTACTTTCGTGGGTAGGAATGAAAAAAAAAAAAAACAAAAACCTAAGGAATAGCAAGAAAGCCCTGAAGGAGCAACACAGCGTTTTGTTTTGCTTTCAATAGATAACAGATAGGGGGCTATAACATTCAGAATCTTGAGAATGAGTGAAATCAGGACATTCCATGGTATTGAAACTAAAAGGATGAATTCTTACATTTTGGTTCACTGCGGGTGTGCATGACCCTACTTGCTTTTAGTCCTTGAACTGTTTGTGAAATTGTGAGAAACTTGGAAGGGGCTGAGGCCAAGGTTTCGTGGGGGATTTTCCTCATTTATCCTGAGTAAGTTATTATGCATGACTATATTAACACACAGAAACAGTGTAGAAGATTTTAACTTTTTATTGGTAAATGACTGTAGGATAGAAAGCTATGTCTAGTTACTGTAAGGTGCCTAGGCTTTTAGAATTAGTATGACCCTTTTGTATGTGTGTGTGGTTTAAGACGAACCCTTTCAGATTATCAGCTACTTGGCAGGGATGTTCTGATTCATAATCTAAGGAAGCAAGGTAGAGTAAAATTCCAGGTACTTAGAGGGTCTGATATCCTTAACACATTGAAACCCAGTCGCAAATTGGAAAGCGAAACACATTCGGTATCGCTGGGGATAGTTGTCATGAAGCTGTGCCTAGATAGCCGTACTTAATTCAGAGCCATGTTATCCTTTGTTCATGGTTACTTAATAGTTACATCATTTTTAAATTACAATCTATTGGAAGCACAAATGGAAAAGGTTATTAGGGGAACTGTGACAGGGGAAATGGCAGCTGACAATGTAGGATGAAGATTTGAAAAATGAACGTGCAGACTCAGGTACGCCATTTCTTAGTGCAATACCATGGTCACAGTGACCGTAAGTCATCCAGGAGAGCACATTCTGTTTAAGTAGGCAGAGAGCTGCATGAATGCTGTTGAATAATTTCAAAGAAAATAGCTAAATTAAAAAAAAAAGATGCTTAAGTGTCTGGAAAATTCAGTTTTGTGTAGCTCTACCCCAGGGATGACGATAAGTAAGGCATGACTGCATTTACTACTGGCATGTGGTTTGATCCTAATGGGGCTTGTTCAGGGTTAAGGCTTCAAACCAGCTCTCAGTATATCCCCTTTGCCCTCTAGGATGTTGATTAAGCAGTCTGTCCCCATTGTCCAGTATTTCACTGTCTTCCCTGCTTCTTCCCTGAGGTTCAAGTCTCCAGACTTTAAAAACAAAACAACTGTAACAAAGCCAACCAAATTCTTTCCTCCTGAAAGCAGTTTACACTCACTGCCTCCTTTCAACCATTAGCAAGATAGCGGAGTTGAATGAAATATACTTGGCAGGCCAGGTGTGCGTCCCAGGAAAAAACTGAGAGCCCAGTCTGTTTTCAGACTGGAGGTTTTATTTTTTTTTTTTTTTTCAAAGATTTATTTATTTATTTGAAAGAGTTACAGAGAGAGAGAGAGCTTCCGTCCACTGGCTCACTCTCCAAATGGCTGCAACAACCAGGGCTGGACCTGTCTGAAGTCAGGAGCCAGGAGCTGCTTCTGGGTCTCCCATGTGATTGCAGGGGCCCAAGCACTTGGGCAATCCTCTGGTGCTTTCCTAGGCTCATTAGCAGGAAGCTGGATCGGAAGTGAAGCAGGTGGGACTTGAACCAGCGCCCATATGGGATGCTGGCTTTGCAGGTGGAGGCTTTACCAACTACTCCACAATGCCCACCCCACAGACTGAAGTTTTTAATGAATATGGGCTCACTGCTTCTCTTCCCCATCCCTCTTCTTCTGGGATCGTGTGGTAGTGGTGCTTTCTTGGCATGGAATTCATGAAATTTCTCCTGAGGTTTTATCAGCACAGTGTTTAATGGAGCAAATAGACCGCCTGACACAAGGCTGAGGAGATTCCACTAACAAGTCCTTGAGGGAGGGCTGGGACCCACCTACAAGATTATGGGATGGGGGCAAGACTTTGATGTATAAGAGCTGGGCTGCTGGGTCCAACGTTATGGTGTAGCAGGTAAAGTTGACGCCTACAACACCATCCCATATGAGTGC